>NC_064223.1:14216099-14546099 GCF_023101765.2 Spodoptera frugiperda | reverse complement strand
GTTAGGTTAGGTTAGGTTAGGTTAGGTTAGGTTAGGTTAGGTTAGGTTAGGTTAGGTTAGGTTAGGTTAGGTTAGGTTAGGTTAGGTTAGGTTAGGTTAGGTTAGGTTAGGTTAGGTTAGGATAGGTTAGGTTAGGTTAGGTTAGGTTAGGTTAGGTTAGGTTAGGTTAGGTTAGGTTAGGTTGAGGTTAGGTTAGGTTAGGTTAGGTTAGGTTAGGTTAGGTTAGGTTGGTGAGGTTACGGTTAGAGGTTAGGTTAGGTTAGCGTTAAACCCTCCAGGTTAGGTTAGCGTTAGGTTAGGTTAGGTCTAGGTTAGAGTTAGGTTAGGTTAGGTTAGGTCCTAGGTCTAGGTTAGGTTAGGTTAGGTTAGGTTAGGTTACGGTTAGGTTAGGTTAGCGTTAGGTTAGGTGTAGGTTAGCGTTAGGTTCCAGGTTAGGTTACTGTTAGGTTAGGCTCTAGAGTTAGCGTTAGGTTAGGTTAGGTCTCCAGGTTAGGTTAGGTTAGGTTAGGTGCAGGTTAGGACTACCCGTTAGGTTAGGTTGAGGTTAGGTTCGGTTACCCGGTCTAGGTTAGGTTAGCCGCTCTAGGTTAGCGTCCAGCGCCTAGGTTAGGATTCGGCCCAGGTTAGGTTAGGTTAGGTTAGGTTATGCGTTAGTGTCACCGGTTAGGTTAGGTTCACCGTTAGTGTTAGGTTAGGTTAGGTTAGCGTTAGGTTAGGTTAGGTTGGGCTTAGGTTAGGTTAGGTCTGCATAGGTTAGGTTACTTCTAGGTCTCAGGTTAGGTTAGGTTAGGTTAGTCTTCCGTTCTCCTAGGTTGTGGTTAGGTTGAGGTCCTAGGTTAGGTCTAGCGTTAGGTTAGGTCCTAGGTTACCGTTAGGTCCCTCGGTTAGGTTAGGTTAGCGGTTAGGTTAGGTTAGGTTAGGTTAGGTTAGGTTAGGTTAGGTTAGGTTAGGTTAGGTTAGGTTAGGTTAGGTTAGGTTAGGTTAGGTTAGGTTAGGTTAGGTTAGGTTAGGTTAGGTTAGGTGAGGTTAGGTTAGGTTAGGTTAGGTTAGGTTAGGTTAGGTTAGGTTAGGTTAGGTTAGGTTAGGTTCACAATCCCTCCGCCCTCAGAGAGACTTTGGTGTTCTGACTCCTTCACTATCTGGTAGAGGCGCTCGATGGCCGATGCCACCTGGGTCCTGATCTCCGTTTTTAGGTTTCTTGCAAGGCCCAGTTGACGTTTGGCTTGTTTTAGCCAGTGTCGCGCCTCCACCGTGCGGTTCTCGAAGATTCGAGTAGGCGTAGGGGACTTCGGCGAGGGTGCGAGCTCAGGAGACTCGTAGTCTCGAGCTTCCGAGCTCTGTAGCATGCCTGTCGGAACCACACTGCGCTGTATTTTCGCAGGTGTAGTGGTGGTCTCGTAGACCAGCTTTCGGGTGGCGTGTTTGGAAGTCGCCAACGTTGCAGGACTGTGAAACATGTTGGAGAAATAGGGATTCTAATTTCAAAGAAATAGGAGCACCCGGTTTATAAGGTAAGGTTGAACTGTTAGGTCCCTGGTAAGGTTAGGTTAGGTTAGGATAGGTTAGGTTAGGTTAGGTTAGGTTAGGTTAGGTTAGGTAAAGAGGTTAGGTTAGGTTAGGTTAGGTTAGGTTAGGTTAGGTTAGGTTAGGTTAGGTTAGGTTAGGTTAGGTTAGGTTAGGTTAGGTTAGGTTAGGTTAGGTTAGGTTAGGTTAGGTTAGGTTAGGTTAGGTTAGGTTAGGTTAGGTTAGGTTAGGTTAGGTTAGGTTAGGTTAGGTTAGGTTAGGTTAGGTTAGGTTAGGTTAGGTTAGGTTAGGTTAGGTTAGGTTAGGTTAGGTTAGGTTAGGTTAGGTTAGGTTAGGTTAGGTTAGGTTAGGTTAGGTTAGGTTAGGTTAGGTTAGGTTAGGTTAGGTTAGGTTAGGTTAGGTTAGGTTAGGTTAGGTTAGGTTAGGTTAGGTTAGGTTAGGTTAGGTTAGGTTAGGTTAGGTTAGGTTAGGTTAGGTTAGGTTAGGTTAGTTTAGGTTAGGTTAGGTTAGGTTAGGTTAGGTTAGGTTAGGTTAGGTTAGGTTAGGTTAGGTTAGGTTAGGTTAGGTTAGGTTAGGTTAGGTTAGGTTAGGTTAGGTTAGGTTAGGTTAGGTTAGGTTAGGTTAGGTTAGGTTAGGTTAGGTTAGGTTAGGTTAGGTTAGGTTAGGTTAGGTTAGGTTAGGTTAGGTTAGGTTAGGTTAGGTTAGGTTAGGTTAGGTTAGGTTAGGTTAGGTTAGGTTAGGTTAGGTTAGGTTAGGTTAGGTTAGGTTAGGTTAGGTTAGGTTAGGTTAGGTTAGGTTAGGTTAGGTTAGGTTAGGTTAGGTTAGGTTAGGTTAGGTTAGGTTAGGTTAGGTTAGGTTAGGTTAGGTTAGGTTAGGTTAGGTTAGGTTAGGTTAGGTTAGGTTAGGTTAGGTTAGGTTAGGTTAGGTTAGGTTAGGTTAGGTTAGGTTAGGTTAGGTTAGGTTAGGTTAGGTTAGGTTAGGTTAGGTTAGGTTAGGTTAGGTTAGGTTAGGTTAGGTTAGGTTAGGTTAGGTTAGGTTAGGTTAGGTTAGGTTAGGTTAGGTTAGGTTAGGTTAGGTTAGGTTAGGTTAGGTTAGGTTAGGTTAGGTTAGGTTAGGTTAGGTTAGGTTAGGTTAGGTTAGGTTAGGTTAGGTTAGGTTAGGTTAGGTTAGGTTAGGTTAGGTTAGGTTAGGTTAGGTTAGGTTAGGTTAGGTTAGGTTAGGTTAGGTTAGGTTAGGTTAGGTTAGGTTAGGTTAGGTTAGGTTAGGTTAGGTTAGGTTAGGTTAGGTTAGGTTAGGTTAGGTTAGGTTAGGTTAGGTTAGGTTAGGTTAGGTTAGGTTAGGTTAGGTTAGGTTAGGTTAGGTTAGGTTAGGTTAGGTTAGGTTAGGTTAGGTTAGGTTAGGTTAGGTTAGGTTAGGTTAGGTTAGGTTAGGTTAGGTTAGGTTAGGTTAGGTTAGGTTAGGTTAGGTTAGGTTAGGTTAGGTTAGGTTAGGTTAGGTTAGGTTAGGTTAGGTTAGGTTAGGTTAGGTTAGGTTAGGTTAGGTTAGGTTAGGTTAGGTTAGGTTAGGTTAGGTTAGGTTAGGTTAGGTTAGGTTAGGTTAGGTTAGGTTAGGTTAGGTTAGGTTAGGTTAGGTTAGGTTAGGTTAGGTTAGGTTAGGTTAGGTTAGGTTAGGTTAGGTTAGGTTAGGTTAGGTTAGGTTAGGTTAGGTTAGGTTAGGTTAGGTTAGGTTAGGTTAGGTTAGGTTAGGTTAGGTTAGGTTAGGTTAGGTTAGGTTAGGTTAGGTTAGGTTAGGTTAGGTTAGGTTAGGTTAGGTTAGGTTAGGTTAGGTTAGGTTAGGTTAGGTTAGGTTAGGTTAGGTTAGGTTAGGTTAGGTTAGGTTAGGTTAGGTTAGGTTAGGTTAGGTTAGGTTAGGTTAGGTTAGGTTAGGTTAGGTTAGGTTAGGTTAGGTTAGGTTAGGTTAGGTTAGGTTAGGTTAGGTTAGGTTAGGTTAGGTTAGGTTAGGTTAGGTTAGGTTAGGTTAGGTTAGGTTAGGTTAGGTTAGGTTAGGTTAGGTTAGGTTAGGTTAGGTTAGGTTAGGTTAGGTTAGGTTAGGTTAGGTTAGGTTAGGTTAGGTTAGGTTAGGTTAGGTTAGGTTAGGTTAGGTTAGGTTAGGTTAGGTTAGGTTAGGTTAGGTTAGGTTAGGTTAGGTTAGGTTAGGTTAGGTTAGGTTAGGTTAGGTTAGGTTAGGTTAGGTTAGGTTAGGTTAGGTTAGGTTAGGTTAGGTTAGGTTAGGTTAGGTTAGGTTAGGTTAGGTTAGGTTAGGTTAGGTTAGGTTAGGTTAGGTTAGGTTAGGTTAGGTTAGGTTAGGTTAGGTTAGGTTAGGTTAGGTTAGGTTAGGTTAGGTTAGGTTAGGTTAGGTTAGGTTAGGTTAGGTTAGGTTAGGTTAGGTTAGGTTAGGTTAGGTTAGGTTAGGTTAGGTTAGGTTAGGTTAGGTTAGGTTAGGTTAGGTTAGGTTAGGTTAGGTTAGGTTAGGTTAGGTTAGGTTAGGTTAGGTTAGGTTAGGTTAGGTTAGGTTAGGTTAGGTTAGGTTAGGTTAGGTTAGGTTAGGTTAGGTTAGGTTAGGTTAGGTTAGGTTAGGTTAGGTTAGGTTAGGTTAGGTTAGGTTAGGTTAGGTTAGGTTAGGTTAGGTTAGGTTAGGTTAGGTTAGGTTAGGTTAGGTTAGGTTAGGTTAGGTTAGGTTAGGTTAGGTTAGGTTAGGTTAGGTTAGGTTAGGTTAGGTTAGGTTAGGTTAGGTTAGGTTAGGTTAGGTTAGGTTAGGTTAGGTTAGGTTAGGTTAGGTTAGGTTAGGTTAGGTTAGGTTAGGTTAGGTTAGGTTAGGTTAGGTTAGGTTAGGTTAGGTTAGGTTAGGTTAGGTTAGGTTAGGTTAGGTTAGGTTAGGTTAGGTTAGGTTAGGTTAGGTTAGGTTAGGTTAGGTTAGGTTAGGTTAGGTTAGGTTAGGTTAGGTTAGGTTAGGTTAGGTTAGGTTAGGTTAGGTTAGGTTAGGTTAGGTTAGGTTAGGTTAGGTTAGGTTAGGTTAGGTTAGGTTAGGTTAGGTTAGGTTAGGTTAGGTTAGGTTAGGTTAGGTTAGGTTAGGTTAGGTTAGGTTAGGTTAGGTTAGGTTAGGTTAGGTTAGGTTAGGTTAGGTTAGGTTAGGTTAGGTTAGGTTAGGTTAGGTTAGGTTAGGTTAGGTTAGGTTAGGTTAGGTTAGGTTAGGTTAGGTTAGGTTAGGTTAGGTTAGGTTAGGTTAGGTTAGGTTAGGTTAGGTTAGGTTAGGTTAGGTTAGGTTAGGTTAGGTTAGGTTAGGTTAGGTTAGGTTAGGTTAGGTTAGGTTAGGTTAGGTTAGGTTAGGTTAGGTTAGGTTAGGTTAGGTTAGGTTAGGTTAGGTTAGGTTAGGTTAGGTTAGGTTAGGTTAGGTTAGGTTAGGTTAGGTTAGGTTAGGTTAGGTTAGGTTAGGTTAGGTTAGGTTAGGTTAGGTTAGGTTAGGTTAGGTTAGGTTAGGTTAGGTTAGGTTAGGTTAGGTTAGGTTAGGTTAGGTTAGGTTAGGTTAGGTTAGGTTAGGTTAGGTTAGGTTAGGTTAGGTTAGGTTAGGTTAGGTTAGGTTAGGTTAGGTTAGGTTAGGTTAGGTTAGGTTAGGTTAGGTTAGGTTAGGTTAGGTTAGGTTAGGTTAGGTTAGGTTAGGTTAGGTTAGGTTAGGTTAGGTTAGGTTAGGTTAGGTTAGGTTAGGTTAGGTTAGGTTAGGTTAGGTTAGGTTAGGTTAGGTTAGGTTAGGTTAGGTTAGGTTAGGTTAGGTTAGGTTAGGTTAGGTTAGGTTAGGTTAGGTTAGGTTAGGTTAGGTTAGGTTAGGTTAGGTTAGGTTAGGTTAGGTTAGGTTAGGTTAGGTTAGGTTAGGTTAGGTTAGGTTAGGTTAGGTTAGGTTAGGTTAGGTTAGGTTAGGTTAGGTTAGGTTAGGTTAGGTTAGGTTAGGTTAGGTTAGGTTAGGTTAGGTTAGGTTAGGTTAGGTTAGGTTAGGTTAGGTTAGGTTAGGTTAGGTTAGGTTAGGTTAGGTTAGGTTAGGTTAGGTTAGGTTAGGTTAGGTTAGGTTAGGTTAGGTTAGGTTAGGTTAGGTTAGGTTAGGTTAGGTTAGGTTAGGTTAGGTTAGGTTAGGTTAGGTTAGGTTAGGTTAGGTTAGGTTAGGTTAGGTTAGGTTAGGTTAGGTTAGGTTAGGTTAGGTTAGGTTAGGTTAGGTTAGGTTAGGTTAGGTTAGGTTAGGTTAGGTTAGGTTAGGTTAGGTTAGGTTAGGTTAGGTTAGGTTAGGTTAGGTTAGGTTAGGTTAGGTTAGGTTAGGTTAGGTTAGGTTAGGTTAGGTTAGGTTAGGTTAGGTTAGGTTAGGTTAGGTTAGGTTAGGTTAGGTTAGGTTAGGTTAGGTTAGGTTAGGTTAGGTTAGGTTAGGTTAGGTTAGGTTAGGTTAGGTTAGGTTAGGTTAGGTTAGGTTAGGTTAGGTTAGGTTAGGTTAGGTTAGGTTAGGTTAGGTTAGGTTAGGTTAGGTTAGGTTAGGTTAGGTTAGGTTAGGTTAGGTTAGGTTAGGTTAGGTTAGGTTAGGTTAGGTTAGGTTAGGTTAGGTTAGGTTAGGTTAGGTTAGGTTAGGTTAGGTTAGGTTAGGTTAGGTTAGGTTAGGTTAGGTTAGGTTAGGTTAGGTTAGGTTAGGTTAGGTTAGGTTAGGTTAGGTTAGGTTAGGTTAGGTTAGGTTAGGTTAGGTTAGGTTAGGTTAGGTTAGGTTAGGTTAGGTTAGGTTAGGTTAGGTTAGGTTAGGTTAGGTTAGGTTAGGTTAGGTTAGGTTAGGTTAGGTTAGGTTAGGTTAGGTTAGGTTAGGTTAGGTTAGGTTAGGTTAGGTTAGGTTAGGTTAGGTTAGGTTAGGTTAGGTTAGGTTAGGTTAGGTTAGGTTAGGTTAGGTTAGGTTAGGTTGGGTCAAGAATGGAAGGACATGCGCTCCACACTGAGTCCAGCGTTCACCAGCTCGAAGATGCGTCTGATGGTACCTTTCATGGTAGAAGTCGGAGAGCAGATGATGCAGTCACTACATCAAAGTATAAAACAATCCAAAGGTGAGTTTCACAAATGAGTCATCATCCTTTTTGTCCATATCTTTTTGTCTCATCTCTTTTTTGTCCATATTGCATGTGCGAAGAGTCTCCTTTTTTTAAATTCGCCTTTAGATTTCATTACATATTCGCCATTTTTAACCATAAAACCGCCTGTGTCGCATATATGCGACGCATATTTCCGTGTTCCCGCCGCTCATGTTGTATTGCTGCGACAGAGAACATAACTACATTATGTTTTCGTTCTATTCAGACGATTACTTGGTAATAAAATATTTAACTGGGCGGTTAAAGGTTTAATGACATGACTATGATCATCATTACTTACGAAGTAATAAAATATGGGAATGCGAAGCAGTAAATAATATTTGGGGATTTTAAAACCTGATACTCTTTACAGATGGCTCCATAGACATAGAATGCAAGGACTTAACGACCAGATACGCCAACGATGTGATAGCGTCCTGCGCCTTCGGCTTGAAGGTGGACTCTCACAATGATAAGAACAACACCTTCTATGCCCTGGGCAAGGAAACCTCCTCGTTCAACTTCCGACAGATGATGACCTTCTTCATGCTCATTAATGCACCAGCTTTAGCTAAGGTACGGCCAATAATTTATTTTGTTAAAGCCTTAACAAGTTCTTTCCTTTTTTAAAAACGTTGCCCTACATTACGATGTTTTCCTGTGTCGTGGGTACGTTTACAAACATACAAGTTCACATACACATTACACACAAAAGAATTTTTGGTATAAACAAAAAGTTGCTCTTGAATCGAACCCACTACACGTTGCGTGGCAGCCAGTTACCCAGCCACCGCACTGACTGTGCAGTCGACCATAACTGCCTAAAGAAAACTGTTGAAAGCAAATCCTCCGCTAAGCGTCGGTCACCAGTTACCGACGTGGCGGTTACCCATGTTAATCAATTGTTCAATAATAAATGTACACGACAATTACATTTAAAATGTAAATATTATGATCGACATGTAAACATTGAGTCATTCATTCAATAATGTATTCTATACACACGACTCAAAGTTCAAGGTCATTTTGCCGCGGTTGCCATAACAAAGTAAGTGTGCGAGCGACGCAATTAAAATTTAATCTACCGGTCACTTGTGTGTAATGGTATAGTAATGGTATTGATATAGAAGATAACAGTAAATACAACATAATATGAATAATTATGTTAATACCACTGCCATATCTGTAAACGATCAAGATTATATTTCAATGTAATTTCTACTCTATCCCGCAGTTACTAAAGTTGGATTTCCTCTCCGAGTCCTCCAAGGAAGCATTCAAGAAGCTAGTGCTTGGCACAATGGAAAATCGAGAGTTAAAGAATATCATCAGACCCGACATGATCCATTTGTTGATGGAAGCTAAAAAAGGTAAACATAAGAAAATATAAAACACTGATAATGTTAATATAATTGATAAGAATGATATTAATAATGACTTTTTAATTACAGGTAGATTGACTCATGATGAAATCAAAACCAATGATCTAGCAGCCGGATTTGCGACCGTCGAGGAATCATCTGTAGGACAGAAAGAAATCAATAGAGGTATGTATTACGTGGTGGTTGACTGTCGTAGTGGCACGGATGTTTAAGACGCTCGCTTCTCACACATGAGAGAGCGGGTTCGAAACCTACCAACGGCAAATACCAATGCGACTTTTTCAAAATTATATGTACTTTCTAAGATTGTTTAGACACAATTGACATATGGTGAAGAAAAACATCGTAATGTAACCTGAGCTTATAATTTCTAATTACAAGTTTGAAATCGCCAACCCGCATTGAGCAAGAATGTTGATAAATACTCAAACCTACTCCATGCGAGAAGAGGTTTTGGTCAACAGTGACCATTAATAGGGTGTTGATATGCTGTATTACAAAGTAAAACTTAGTTTAGACGTCAATGCAGCAAAAACTGATGCATTTAAAGCTGTTATTTAAATAATTTTAGCTAAAGTTGTTAGTGGATTATTAGATATACAAAAATGCAAACAACGTCACGGTGATTGACGGCCAAAATATGAATGATATTAAAATCTCGTTAGATGGATAAAAACGTTTGATAAAAAATATCATTCGTACAAAACACGGATGTTCATTTTAATAACACATTGACTGAATCTGTGGATTGTATACGAATCACTTAAAACCTGTATTAGTACTAAACTTATTCTTACGTCATTCACGACTTTACTGACTTGTGCCAGCGGCTTTGCCCGGTTTTCTGTGGGATTAAAAGTAACCTATGTAATACATTTTATAATCTACCCCTGTTCCAAATTTCATCTTGATCCTTTTAGACGTTTTGACGTTAAGTGATATTAGATATTATTAGTTATTAATTTTAATGTCTCTATCCGTACTTTAAAACGTTTTTTTCATTAATTAGATATTATTATAGAGATATCATCATATTATAGAGATTATAGATCATAGAGATATCTTCAACTTAACTCAATCACATCATTATTCTTCTAGTATGGACTGACGAGGACCTCGTGGCGCAAGCAGTACTATTCTTCATAGCTGGTTTCGAGACAGTATCATCAGGAATGTCCTTCCTTCTCTATGAGCTGGCTTTGAACCCCGATGTCCAGGATCGGTTGGCGCAGGAGATCAAGGAGAATGACGCTAAGAACGGCGGCAAGTTCGACTTCAACTCCATACAGAATATGGTCTATATGGATATGGTTGTGTCAGGTAAGGTTTATGAAGATGGTTAATAATTATTGTAGAAGTATTTTTTATGGTATAAGGTAAATGAGTAGACGGAACACTTGATGGTAAGCAATCACCGCCGCCCATGGATACCAGAAACACCAGAGGCGTTACATGTGTGTTGCCTTTTGGGGAGTTAGGAATTTAAGGGTTGTAGGGGAATTGTTGAGGATTGGGAAGATTTGGAAGCGGAGTAACTGGGCCTCCGTTAACCTCACTCACACAGCGAAACACAACGCAAGCGTTGTTTCACGTCAAGATACCTACAAATTAATATAACGTAATAATTCTAGAAGCTAAGCTACAATAGAAATTAAAGTAGCACAAACTATAAAACAATAAAATAACAATAATGTTAGAAACTAATCTTTTTTTTTTTTTTTTAATTTATTCAATTCAATTCTACAATTAAGTTTATATAAGTTAATAATCGCCAAACTGCTTTGGCAGTTTGCAGGCGTTTCGCTCATTAACATAATTACACATGTAGAATATCTAATTACTAAATGAATATCTATTTACGTACTCCCTTATTCATTACTTACAATGTTTTATTTATGTATTATTTCTATTTATACACAATTTATTTTCTTTCCCGTATCCAAGCATATTTTTAATTTTTCTTTTTAATGTTAATTTACATGTTATTTTTTTATCTTCCCTCAATTCTTCATACTTATTACATAATCTAGGTACCACATATTTTCTAGTTCTTTCCCCATAATAATTATTCACTTTTAACTGTTCTAACTTGCCCTTCTTGCTCGACCTTACACTGTACTTAAATATTTTTTAAGTTTTATATTCCTCCATATAATATGTTTCTAGTGCTATTAAATATCTTACTTTTTCATCCACGGGTATAATATTACATTCTCTAAATATTTTGTTATAGTCATCTTTACATTTTTGTTTTGTTTTTTTATCCACTATAATTTTTAGGAATCTTAATTGTATCTTCCTAATCTCTTCTATGTATGTTTTAAATGTTAATCCATAGCAACTTAATCCATAACTAAACAATGAATCAGCCAGTGCATAATAGACCATTAGTAAAGTTCGATTATCTACCATTCTTTTGAGGTTATGGAATTTACTAAGAAGTAATCTTAATCTATTGCATATTGAAGTTACCTGTGGTTTCCAATTAAATTTTTCATCTATTAATAATCCCAAGTATTTGATAGTACTTACAAGTTCCACTCTTTCACATTGACACACACTGTTTTTGTGTAGGCATTCAAATGAGTGCCCAACTATGTTAATATTATTGGTTTGTCTTGCGATTCCACTGTAGGGTGAATGTATATGCATACACTTTGTTTTATTAGCGTTAAGTATTATTTCATTATCGTGAGCCCATTTATTTATTTTATCAAAATCATTTTGCATCTGCGCTTCCATCTCTTTTATGTTTTTGCCGGATATTAACATACACGTATCATCTGCATACATAAACACCCCACAGTAGTCCACTACATTCACCATGCTGTTTACATGCATTATGTAACCCACCGGTCCATATACGGATCCGGTGGGTACACCCAGTGTGACATTCGCCTCTGCCCCCTTTGTACCATCTACAAAGGTACAGAGCGTCCTGTTCTTCAAGTAGCTAGAGAAGAATTTGTTAGTAGGTCCACTAATACCACACTCGTCCATAGCTTGCAATAACTGATCGTGGTCCAGCGTATCAAACGCCTTTTTGAAGTCTATAAACAGTGCTAGTATTTGATCCCTATTGCTAAGTTTCTCATTTATGTAATCTGTAAATAATGTCAGTATGGTATTAGTGCTCCTACCTCTCCTGAAGCCGTGCTGACAATCAGTTAATATTTCATTACTTTCCAAAAAATTACTTATCTGTGCTACTACTACTTTTTCGACAATTTTGTTAATAACAGATAATACAGCTATAGGCCTGTAATTAGTGTAGTCTAGATGACATCCTTGTTTATAAATGGGTCTAATCAGGGCTTTTTTTAGATTTTCAGGGTATATTCCTGTTTTTACACACATATTTATGAACCTGGCTAGTATTTTACTAAAATCATTATTTAAAAATTTTAAATCCTGTACCCTAATCTGGTCCATACTAGGAGCCTTGTCATTATTTAAGCTTTTTATAATTTTACTCACATACTCAGGAGTTACCTCTTTAAATCTGAATGATACTATGTTTTTATTTACATATGTGCTTCTATCTAAGAATTTGATACTACAACTATGTTTTAATTTTATAATTTCTTGTGTAAAAGTATATGCAAATTTTGTACATATATTATACATGTTATCAGTCCTTCCTAAGTATTTCTTAATTGTGCTATCAATGGTAACTTTTTGTTTACCTATCCATAAATTAATGTTATACCATATTTTTTTAAAATCACCTTTACATTTGCTTAATTGTTGCCGTCTATGCCTATTTTTCGCAGCATTCACTGATTTATTGACTTTATTTCGTAGTTTCGTATATTCTAACCTCTTATTCATATTTGATGGTTCAGCCTTCCAGATCCTAAATAGTTCATTTTTCTTTGTAATTAAATTGATTAATGTGTTACTCACCCACGGTTGTGTTATTCTTCTATTATTTTGATTAATCATAACCATACTTTCAGAGTAAATGCTGCGGAAAACAAGACACAGTTCACTATACAACATTATTGGGCATATAATATGCATATAGTCCATCCAGTCAACACCGTCAAGTTTTTCTTTCACTAATTTATTACTCAACACAGCCCGGCCAACACTATTATTGTTAAACTTATTTACGCACGTTTCACACTCAATTCTTACGCCTGTCATATGATGATCTGATAAGCCGCATGCAAATGTGTGCGTGGAGCTGCACTTGGCCGCGCCACTGACTTGCACCCACACATGGTCAATGCACGACGTCTGTAGCTGTCCTTCAACTATTGCTTCCCTAGTTATCGTTGTAGTAGGCAACGCAATCTGTAGGCCGTGGCTACACAGAGTATTTTTATAGTTACTTATTAATGCATTCTGCTTATTTCCTAATAAGTCTATATTCATATCTCCGATGATGATAACGTTTTCTTGAGTGGGTATATTCTCTAATATGCGTTCCAAATGTTCAATAAACTGCACTTTGTTTTTGTTTGGAGGTCTATATATACCAATAATGTTTAGCGAATAACTCTTGTGAAGGTCTATTTTTCCGTAAACAACTTCTACTTCTGTGCTGTACGACTTTTCTTCCGTAAAATTTAAATTTTCTTTTATATACATCAATATTCCCCCTCCTCTCCTGTTACTTCTTGTGTATTCAAGAGTATTATATCCATTAATTTTAAATAATGGCAGTTCTTCATTTTTTATATTTATTTCTGTTAGTATTATTATGTCTATGTTAAATTTATTTGCATTTAACAACACTAGTAATTGATTGAATTGTTTTTTTAGGGACCTGATATTAATATGTATTATGTCTATATCTTTGTTATTTTTGTTCAAAATATAGGTACTCCATTCTTTTATACATTCATATTGATGAAATTCATAATCTTGTTCATTTTTTTGTAGCTGTAGAGGATCGAATTTATATGTATTGACAAATTTCTTAGTGTATCCCAGGCCTTACTTATGGAATGTTATTGGGAATCATTCTTGGTGGCCACTTCATTCGTGGTGGTTTCACTATGTCCTCTGCATCGCGGTACACGTCCTCCTGATCTTGCTCAGGTGCTTTGGGTGTATTATCTATCGATATTTTATTTTGCAGAACTTCTTCGACTTTGGCCACCTGGCGTTGCTCTCGACAGACTGTGCACTAAGGACTACAACTTGGGCAAACCGAACCCTAAAGCTGAGAAAGATTTCATTGTAAGTAAAACCTTATTACACATACATAAGGTAAATAACTACTTTTTATTTTAATGTCCGTCTCGTAGATTATTTGAAAACATTAGACACGTATATTTTATTTTCTTACGGAAGCAAATACTTTTGAAGATATATTGATTTGAATATCGTGTGACGTCATTTGTAGATACGTTTTATACATAGAAATGATGTAAGTTTAGAAGTGGGGGCAACCGATTCCTAAATTCGCCTTTGTATCAAATAAAATATTTTTAACGCTCAATACTTTTGTTTTACAGCTTCGCAAAGGCACCGGAGTCTGGATTCCAGTGTACCCAATCCACCGTGACCCTCAGTACTTCCCGAACCCTGACAAGTTCGATCCAGAGCGCTTCTCAGAAGAAAACAAACACACGATCAATCCTGTTACGTATATGCCCTTCGGTGCCGGACCTAGGAACTGCATTGGTGAGTGGGATTTGAATTTTCTTTTAGCCGGTAAACGAGAAGATGGATTACCTCATGGTAAGCAATAGCCGCCGCCCGAAACACCCGAGGCGTTTCAAATATGTTGCCGGCCTTTTGAGGATTAGGAAATTAAGGGTTGTTGGGGAATCAGGGATAGAGAAGACTGGGAAGGGGTGTAATTGAGCCTCCGATTTAGTAAGTCGATGGGTATATAAAGCTATCTACACTTCATTGGTATAAAAACACAAGAAAATAGGCAGTTAATAAACATGCGAAGAAGGAAAATGATAGTTGAAGTTTTACTGGTGTAAAAAAATATTCTAAAGAAAACTCTGTTTCATATTCTACAGGGTCCAGATTTGCACTATGTGAGATGAAGGTAATGGCCTACCAGATCCTGCGTGAGATGGAAGTGTCTCCTTGCACGAAGACCTGCATACCAGCCAAGTTGTGCAAGAATACTTTCAACCTGAGGCTCGAAGGGGGACACTGGTTGAAATTCAGACCAAGGACTTAGAAGAAAATAAAGAGCATTTTATTTAGTTTAAGCGATATTCGACTTTATTACAAAGAGATTTGTCTGCCCTTTGAGCAATAGGTAATTATTGCCAAAATATTATTTGTTGTTTGTGACACAAGTTGATTAAGTATTCATAATGTAATTGTTAATAACTATAAAATCAAATTGGAAATCTATTTGTCAGCTGTTTAGTCTAGATTCATGTTCTGTATCCTCAGTACGTATTTGTTTTATGTTCAACGAGATCGAAACGAGAGTACGTTTCGCGCTGTTATTGGTTGGTTTATTCGTACTGCCCAATCAGGGGCCGTATTATGAACTCTTATTTCCAGTCAGTTTACGCCGTGAATTGAATTGCCTGGCTAATTCGTATTATGAACACTACTGCCAGCCAGTCAGTGGTCACGTGACAACACAGACCGATTTCTGCACGACTTTTGGCTGGCTGGCTGTCGTTTACGCGTATTATGAACTCTATTTTGACGTTTCAATTGCCATGTTAAATGTCAAATTATGACTTTAGAAACCATTCAATAAAAGCTTCTCACTTGCCGCTTAAATTGAATTGTTTAATTTTGTTTTGGGTTTTAAATATCACAATGTGTGACGAATTAATATCCTTCGATTTTTTGGAAAGTGATGACAGTAGTGACGAGGAGGGACCTAGGCACCAAATGGTCAAAAGGCGTAAAATACGCCAAGAATGTGATCCATTCTCGATCGAAGACCGGGAATTTATCAAAAGATATAGGCTTACCAAGGATTTGGTACGGAATCTTTGTGATGAGCTTAAACCTCATATGTCTGTGCCAAAAAAATCAACAGATTTGTCTGTAGAGACCAAGGTTGGTACCAAGCTGCTTATTTTTCTAGTGCACTGAATAAAAAGGCCATGTATTTATATATACATATTTGGTATTATTTTACATTAATAAAATAATGTTTAATTAATATCTTTAGTTGAACATTCATATATATTTATCTTAACATTAAATACATCTATCTTTACAGGCACACCTAATACGATAAATGCAGTACTTATAAATTTAAAAATAAAAACCAAATATCTGTATGAACACAAAATTAAACTTAACATTAACCTAATACTTACTTACTAACATTTACAAATTATAGGAACTCTTTAAACAATTATACACCAATTCAAACAAATCCAGCCATAACTAACTGTTTTGTCATTTTAGGTTTTAGTTGCATTATCTTTTTATGCGACTGGGTCTTACCAACGTCCCATTGGAGATATTGGCTCACACTCCATCTCCCAGCCAACAGTTTCAGTTGTAATAAAAGAAATTACAGCTTTATTGAATTTGCCTCAAATAAGGGCAAAATATATTAAGTGGCCACAATCATCATCAGAACGCCGTGCTAATGTTGTAAAGTAAGTTTAAAAAAACATCCTTTTTTTATCATGTACTCCACTACTACCACCAGGCATATAAATTAAATACACAATACAATATACTACCACCAGGCATATTCATAGCATGTTTACAAAATAGTGACCATATAGGCCTAAACTAAAACTGCCTAAGTGTGGCAAAAAAATAATAATAGACTTAGACTTAAGACTTACTTAGATGTCTGTGACTCATGTCTTTAAATGTATTAACCAGGTTCTTATTTAAGATAAACTTTGTTTTTCAGATTCTATAATAAATTTGGCATGCCCGGTGTGTTGGGCTGTATTGATTGCACCCATGTTGCAATTATTCGCCCGCAGGAACATGAAGAGAGATATTACTGCAGAAAACAATACCACTCTCTTAATGTACAATTGGTAAAAAAATTCATAAATAATTATTAGGATTTATTTAAATTAAAAGTAACAAAAATTAAAGTTATATTTATAATAAAACAAGAAACTTAATAACTATAATTACAACATATTTTAGATTAGCAATGCTGACATGGAGATTATCAGACAAAAATTAAAAAGTAACAAAAATTAAAGTTATATTTATAATAAAACAAGAAACTTAATAACTATAATTACAATATATTTTAGATTAGCAATGCTGACATGGAGATTATCAGACAAAAATTAAAAAGTAACAAAAATTAAAGTTATATTTATAATAAAACAAGAAACTTAATAACTATAATTACAATATATTTTAGATTAGCAATGCTGACATGGAGATTATTAGTGTGGATGCTAGTCATGGAGGTGCATCGCATGACTCATTTATTTGGGAGAGCCATCCACTTAAACCATATATGGAAATAATTAATAGAAATGAGTCTGTATGGTTACTGGGTATGTAAAAATAATAAATATAAATGAATGTAATTATGAACAGTACACAAATTGGATTTTCATTGGTATTAATTTATTTTTAGGTGATTCTGGCTACGCCCTGAGGAGGTACATGATGACTCCAATTGTCAACACCTCTCCAGGCTCTCCAGAAGCCTCTTACACTTACCTCCACACAAAAACCAGAAATATAGTTGAAAGAACTATAGGGTTGCTAAAAGCAAGATTCCGGTGTCTATTAGTACACCGGGTCTTACATTATTCACCCATAGTAGCAGCCTCAATAGTCAACGCTTGCACAGTGTTGCACAATATTTGTGTAAGAGGCAATGTAGTAGAAATACCTGAATTGTCAGAGGAGGAGTTGGTGTACGAAGCAAGCATGCAGCAGTCACAGCCTCACCATGCACAGGGTGCAACAGGCAGCGCCCGTGAGTTGAGAGATGGCTTAGCTGCTAGAAGCGCCCTCGTCACTCGTCTCTCTGCCTCCCGTTCTTCTAGACAATAATTTTTATATACATTTATTAATGATAAACAAATACAATGTAATATCTTGATTTGGCTCACGAGGTTGTCGACATGTGGAATGTGGATTTGGCTATCGTTGTGCCGATAGTCGTATCGGCCAACGGATTAATACCCAACAGCCTCACCTTAGGAGGCTGGGGTTGGGCGGATGGATCAAGGGCCTGATGCAGAAGGCAGTACTCCTCGAAACGGCACGTATTGTGAGGAGGTTTCTGTCTCTGGAGCCCTAACCACCCGGTAGCTTGGACCATGCTCCCGCTAATGGTCGGCTCCTATTTTTATATTTTTAAATATTATTTTATTTTGTATTTTTTAAAAATGTAAATTTAGAAAATTTTAAATAAATGTTAATAATAATAAATACAGACTTGGTTAAGTGGGACCTGAATAAGTGAGAAACCTCCACAATGTTATGTTATGTTATGTTCACCTCCATTAATGGAACCCTCTGTAAATGAGACAAATGTTTATTTGAGATGTCTCACTTAACGAGGTTTCACTGTATAATAAATGTATGTATTACCTGTCCATTTTATCCGCTATTTTATTAATTCCTATAAGTATTTGTTTTAATGATTCTGCATTTTCTCTTTCCACTGCCAATCTTTCTTGGTCCACTGCCAATCTTTCTTGGTCCACTGCCAATCTTTCTTGGTCCACTGCCAATCTTTCTTGGCTTAATTGTACGAGTTGCCGGCGAGCCTCCTCCTTGCTCATGCCACGTCGCCGGCGTGAACGTACACGGGGTACTAAGCGAGGGAGTGGTATTTCCCCTTGAAGAGGTTGTACCAGAGGAGGCTGTGTTGGTAGCCCCTCCTGCTGTGGTATTACTGGTGGCACCGCTGCCGGCGATGGTACCTCTTCCTGACGTGATATACTCTCAATTAAATTAGGTGAGTCTGCAGGCCAGACAACCATAGCCCCTTCTGTTGCTGCAGCAGAGCTAGTGATGGCTTGTGGAGCCTGAAATGTAATATATATTTAAATTAACTATGCATTTTAATAAAATTGCAAAACATATCATAAATTTTGTTTAATACTTACAAAAGGGTCCACCTGTACATTAGGTAATCCACTACCATAACCCTCACCCATTATTGATATAAATTTTTTTTCAATGTCGCTGAGAGGAGGGACACTTGGAGGTCCGCCACCAGTCTGAGTCTGCGAAAGTCTGACTGTTGACGCCCTTCTTTTCAATTTCGATTTATAGTCGACCCAATACTGCAAGAAAAAACCAACTACATATTATTATCACATATTACATATACTACATATGTAATGGATGTACAAAAGTGTATTATTTTATAATTATACAGTTAGTATAATGTTATGTGATTGTACATAGGTAACACAGACAGCAGTAATACAGTTTAACACAATAATCTTAAGTTAAGTACACTACGGGCGTTTAGGGCCGACTGGCGACGTGAGGAGCGGTGGGGACGCCGCGGCTTGCGTTAGCGCGCGAAGCGTGTAAACGACGCGTCGGATGATATTCTCGCTACACACTCCCCCTCTAGTTCGGACATAGCGCCCTCGCGTTCGGACTAGCATCGAATTTACGGGGTCGACCACGCTTGCGCTTCTTACGAACCGGAGACACGATGTCGCCGACGAATGGCGTTAAGTGTGACTCATGGTACCGTCCAATGTGTTCAGCTCGCGTAAGTCCCTCGATAACATAAATGGTGGAACTTACCACTTCCCGAATACGATACGGGCCGTCTCTCCTAGGGATGAACTTCGCGGTTTGTCCACGGCCTGCGTCGTTCATACTCTGCGAACGAAGCCACTTCAATATTTATCGTCGGCTGCGACGTGGAGGAATCGTGTGTATAAGCACTTTGGAAACTTACCTTCCCGTCGGCGGCCGCGGCTGGTGCATCTTCCTTGCACTTGCCTTTACAAGTGGGACATTTCGACCGTATAACGCCTTCACGACCGCAACCATAACAAGCTAACTCATTACCTTTCGACTTACACTCGTCCATCGTGTGTCCGAAACGTTTGCAGCGTGCACAGCGTGGTCTAACACGTTTAGAAGTCGCGCTACTACTATCTATGTTCGAACTAGAGTCGGACGTAGTCGTTTGAGGGTTGACATTTTTCACCGCAGCCGTTTGCGGGTTAATATTTTTACCGGTCGAGGTTGAAGGGTTATCTTTATCACGTAAGTTCGTGTTCGCGGTATTATTGTTGTGAGACGATGTACTAGATTGGTTCGCTTCGCCCAGCGTCTCCTCTACGTACCTAGCTCTCTCAAGTAGACAGTCGACACTACTTACGCTATCACGCGGAACACGTTTGCGGATTCTACGGTGTAACAGGCCATACACTATATCGAGTTGCATTTGTTCTGGTAAAGGATATGGTAACTGCGAAATGTTAGCACGCACACGCGAAATTTATACGTCGGCACTTTCACTTTGTTGTTCTGTCGCGAATATGTCGCGTAAGATCCTGTGGGCTGGGCGCGCCGCGCCGTACATGAAGCGCAGCCGGCGTAACGCGTCGTCCCAGCTTTCCACCGTAGGTCGCACTCCTCGCCACCACACGGCGGCGTCTCCGGTCAGCAGCATCGGCAGTCCTCGTAACGCGTGGTCGTCTGATACGCCTGCGCACTCCTTGTATACGAGCACGCTCTCGATGAATGCTTCCACGACGTCCGCGTTGCAGGCGGCTCCATCGAACCGAGCCGTGCACTCCTGCAGCAGGAGGTTGAGTCGACCTCCTCATCACGCTGGCCAGGATCCTAGATTGGTCTTCTGACATTGTGATCATATTCGTATCGCGTCGGTCCGTTGTAGTAGGTGACGCCGCCGCCATGTTGTTGTCCGCGGCGGTTCCCGCCACTCGCGTATCCGTGAACTCTTCGTCACTATCGCTACTGCGGTTCTCGATGGCCGTCTGTCCGCGCGTTTTCGGCATCTTCTCGAGACACGACGATTACAGCCTCGGTACAGTAGGTACACAACAGACTTCAACAGAGCGTGGAATACGTTCGCACTCGCGTAGGTACTTTCGAGCACGAGCCACGAGTTGGGCGCAATTTTTGTAATGGATGTACAAAAGTTTATTATTTTATAATTATACAGTTAGTGACAATCACATAGGTAACACAGACAGCAGTAATACAGTTCAACACAATAATCTTAAGTTAAGTACAAGGTAGGGCGCCGCGCGACGGAGTCGCGCGCGCATGTGCTTTCACTACGGGCGTGTAGGGCCGACTGGCGTCGTGAGGAGCGGTGGGGACTAGGGAATCCAATCCGGACTATCCGTAATCCGAAAAATCCGGATATCCGTACATTTTTACTCGAGTTGTCAATCCGGATTCGAAAATCAAATCCGCGGATTTTCTGAATAATAAGAAATCGTAATTCGCAATGACATTATCACGCGTATGTTCGGCTCGCGTCCTCCAGAGGTAGTGTTGGTTATTCCGCTTAATATAATTCGGCTAATAAATCGATTAAAAACAGTTAATAGTCATTAATAGCCAACTATGGATGATACTGTTAATGTTATTTTAGTGATTGGAAACTTCCCTTCATGGTTTTCAGGCTTAGTAATGTCAGATTAGACTTAATTTTCATCATATTTCTTTATCTTTTTTTTTTTTTGAGGGGGAAAATCATCCAATGACTTCTCCCGCCCTAGGTGAGGCGAGAGGGAGTGTCTTCTTCTGCTTTGAACCGGAGCCCCGGTAACCTTTTACGTTGTCCGCAGCTCCGGGTCGGGCATCAGCCCTGCTGGGCCTCATCTGTGGTGGTCTGGCTCTTTGAGGCGCGCGCGGAACGCGACGCGCTGCACGCACGGGTCTGGTTCTGGTCGGGCGGCGAGCTACCCTTGCTCGCCGTCCGCAGACCCGCACTTACGGTGGCCGGAGATCGTCACGCGATCCCCGACGCCCGGAGTGTCTACTGCGGCGGCTAGGACGTGAGGAGGATCGTTCTCTCACGCGCTCCGTCTCCTCCTTAGCTAGCATGACTGCTTCGCAAAGGAGGAGACGGCGTCCCATCCCCCCTCGCTCCGCACCATGGCCTGAACCAGAGCCGGACGCGAGAGGTCACCGTCGCCGATCACATCCCTAAGGACACGGCGGTGCTCAGCCCATGCAGGGCACACCGCTACTGTATGCTCCACTTATAATATTATAATATTATAAAGCTGAATGAAGAGTTTGTTTGTTTGTTTGAACGCGCTAATCTCCAGAACTACTGGTCCGATTTGAATAATTCTTTTTGTGTTGAATAGTGCATTTATTGAGGAAGGCTATAGACTATAAAACATCACGCTATGACCAATAGGAGCCAAGCAGAGCGGGTGAAACCGCTTGGAAGTAGCTAGTAGTAAATAAATGTGCACTTTAAAACTATTCTGTAGGTCTACTCTAATTCAAAGAAAACGAAGTTTTGTCCAAAACTTCGCAGATTTCGTACTACAATTTTATTCTATTTATTGCGAACTTACGGGAACCAAAATAAACGAATGAAATGAAGATAAATAAATAGGTTTTGATATGAAATTAAAAATAAAACGTTATTTCAAGTAATTCTATTAGTAAATCAAGAAAACCTACAGCTGAAGATTAAACGAAATTTCGGATTCGAGAACCGGAGTAGGCCCCCTCTGGTCTATTTAAAAATTTTCAATCAGCTATTTACATAAATTTTTGGTAATTAATTTTTTTATGCTTAGTTATTTTTTTAATTCCTAATCAGTCATTTAGTTTTTTATTTGTTGCTCAAAAATAATTTCCTGCCTAATTACTGCTAGAAACACTGGATTCTTCAAAATCTCCTAAGTTTGGTACATCGATTGGATCGGACGCTAACGGATTTATTTCTGGTGTATTAAGAAGTACAGGTTCATTACAGTCACAGGATATTTCATCGATTTCTGATGTTGAATATAAAAAACTTCATATTATTAAACTAACATAAGTAGATTTGTTTATTTTCATGAAAAATCCGTAAAATCCGGATAATCCGGATTGGACCAAAAATCCGTTCTTAAAAATCCGGATTTTCAAAACACGGCGGATTTGCATTCTCTAGTGGGGACGCCGCGGCTTGCGTTAGCGCGCGAAGCGTGTAAACGACGCGTCGGATGATATTTTCGCTACACATATTATTTTGTTAATTTGTATTAAAAGTCTTTCATTAATCAATTAAGAAGTTTCATTCAATGTATAAGTAGAATTAAATGAAAATATAATAATAATTACTCACAGTACACCAATCCTTGCCGCTTTTCACAGCGCCTTCACCTTGCGCGTTCAAATGCTCGGAAACATTTTCCCACATCCTCCTTGAATGTTCCCGAGCATGAGCGCTTTTATTATATCCTAACGCCACCTCTTTATTAGTATTTAGGAAGTCCCACAACACTTCTAGCTGGTTATATGTTACCCGTCGACGACGATTTGGTAGACTTTCCGAAGTCGAGCTAAATAAGTAGATAAGAATTAAAAAGCCGTTTAATACGATTATATTAGTAAATTTTACCTATGAAATCATAATAATTCATTTTAAAAAGTACTTACGCCATTATTTCGTTCTTTGAACAAAGCACATACAATGCCACCAACCACTTGTAATTCCCGCCTCTCGTTGAGTTGAATCAACCGCAGTGTACAAGCTGCGTTCGAAAACTATATCTATATCACATAACGTACAAGTCCAATTTAAATTGTTATCCAAGGTCAATATTATTTGATTTATGTTTCACTATGTTTTGTACGTATTGTTTTATGAAATATACTATTTTGGGAATATATTTTATTATTTTTTAATACTAAAAGAAAACCGTAACTTACCGATAAAAAAATATGTATACTTCCGAACGCTGCCGGCAAACATTACAAACCAGCCATAGACAAAGTGAACAATTCAGAAGGCGGCCTAATAAATGTATGTCATAATACGAATTTTAGCCAGGCAGTTTACGGGCGTGAAGTGAATTGCCTGGAACTTGCATGGATGTTTAAAAGTTCATAATACGGCCCCAGGGGCCGTATTATGAACTCTTATTTCCAGTCAGTTTACGCCGTGAAATGAATTGCCTGGCTAATTCGTATTATGAACACTATTGCCAGCCAGTCAGTGGTCACGTGACAATACAAACCGATTTCTGCACGACTTTTGGCTGGCTGGCTGGCGTTTACGCGTATTATGAACGCTATTTTGACGTTTCAATTCTCATTTTAGTTGTCAAATTACGACTTCCAAAACAATTCAATAAAAGCGTCTTACTTGCAGCTTAAACTGAATTGCTTAGTCTTGAAAAGTTTGTTTTAGGGTTTTTATTTAGTGTTTTTATCATAATGTGTGAGGAATAGGTAATAATTGATTTTTTGGCAAGTAGTGACGAGGAGCCGAGGCGCCAAATGGCCATACAGCGTAAAATACGCTAACAATGTGACCCATTCTCAATCGATGACCGTGAATTGGTTAAAAGGTATATTCTTACCGAGGATTTAGTGCGAATCTTTGCGATGTGCTTAAACCTCATGTCTGTGCAAAAAACATAAAAAAAACATCAAAAACATTAATTGCAAAAACATTCAGAAGATGTCAGCCAAAACTTCCCATCGACATCAACAGAAGAGGCTTTTAAAATAAAATAAAAATTCAACAAGTACTTGTAGCAACCGAATAAAATTGCAAATAAAGGAGAAGGGGACTTTTGGGCCCAGCAGTTAACTAGTTGAAATGTATATTAAAAAAACCGTCATATTTTTCTAAGGGAAATCACAAAATATGGTACCTTGTTTCTATCTATACCTAATGCGCTCTAACAAGGTGCGGCTGACAGATTCAGTAACGTTTCGTATCACTCTTGAAAGTTGCTGCGATTTAAAAATTATGCCTTAATATTTTAGCTGTATCACATTCGTATTATGTTAAATCATTCGAATGCGTAGTTAATTAAAATAAAACCAACCGGAATGTTCTAATATTCAATTAAAATCTAATGAAATGAAAAATAAAGTAAAGTGTTATGCGTATAACGTAAAGCCATAGTCGTGTTTAGTGATGGGATGTACGGCTACGATGGATAGGTAGTCGATGTTTTTTTAGAATAAAAAACGAAAATCGTGCGTCGTTCAATTATCATTCTTAAAAAACCTTTAATTATGTGGGTAAATCCACTGTAGACGCGGCTCTCTCTGTCCCAACCACAGTGACATTATCTGAGCAGAAATATGTAGTAGGCATTTTTCTAGACATTAGGATAATGCGTGGTGGTACTATTCCAACATATACAAACTAATATATCCTTGTTTTCTTCACGGTTCTGTAAAACTGTAACTCTGAAACACCTCAGGACTCGGTCATAAAATATTTATTTTGACAAGTATATACACGTAGTTAGACTGCACAACTAAATAACACACACATTTCATAAAAAAATTCAAGAGAATTAAATGTATGCTGCGAGTATCGATAGCGATAAAAAAAGATTTTTCTAATGTCCATCCCTAAAGAGAGACGTCAACGTCATACTGGCATCTGTCAGCCGCACCTTGTTAGAGCGCATTAGGTATAGGAAGCGAGAAAACTTAAATTAAGTTATAAAACTAAATAATCATTTATGTATAACGTACTCCTTGATTTAAACTTCTTAAAACACTTCTGTCTGACATCAGTCAGTCACCGATTGACAGATGACACTCGTTCGTTGTGTTTCGTTCTGAGTGCGTATTTTCCATATTTTATATTTTAACCCCACGACCTCGGCTTTATAAAGGACTTTTGACGGATCTTGTATCTCTAAATTACCTGACTCTCTATTTTGGACAACTGTTTAAGCCTATCAATCGGATATTGACGACATGGATCGCTGTGTAAATTGTACGATTGCGACTGGTCGCAGTAACTCTATTGGCAGAAGAGTCTTGGAAGATGTGGCGATTTTATCAGTTATTCGTCAGTGGCGTGCATCACAGCATGTATAATATGGTATCTCAGTTGGGAAAGATACCAAGAAAATATACGTACCCCGACTGCCTACACAATTCTAAGATGACATTCTCCTAATTATTGAAGATGAATAATACATATTTTATACTAATATTGGTGTTTTATTTATATATCCTCCTGTCCCTTTTTTAGTTTTTAAAAGGTTAGTGCCTACTGCTTCTAATGGCCTATGCACACCATGTTTTTTAAACGTGCCGGTGCCGCGCATTTGTATCGATACAAACGTAATTGTTTTTGTTTCATTTTCAATGTATAAGTAGAATTAAATGATAATGATGATCATTCCTCACAGTACACAATTCCTTCCAACTCTTCACAGCGCCTTCGCCTTACGCATTCAAAAACTCGGAAATATTTTCATTTTCCCACATTCTCCTTGTAGGTATGCTTTCGAGCATGAGCGCTCTTGTTGTACCCCAACGCACCTCCTTATTTGTGTTGAGGAACTCCCACTACACTTCCAGTTGGGTATCTGTTACCCGTTGACGACGATTTGAAGGTCCACTTTCCGAAGTCAAACTAAATAAGTAGGTAAGAATTAAAAAAAGCCGTTTAAAAGGATTGTATTCGTCAATTTTACCTATGAAATTGCACGAATTCATTTTAAAAAGTACTTACGCCATTATTTCGTACTTTGAACAAAGCACATACAATGCCACCAACCACTTGGTAATTCCCGCCTCTCGTTGATTGAGTTGAATCAACTGCAGTGTACAAGCTGCGTTCGAAAACTATATCTATATCACATAACGTACAAGTCCAACTTAAATTATTATCCAATGTCAATATTATTTAATTTATATTTCACTATGTTTAGTACGTATTGTTTTATGATATATTCTGTTTTGGAAATATATTATCTTATGTTTCAATACTAAAAGAAAACCGTAACTTACCGAAAATAAAAAATGTATACTTCCGAACGTCGCCGGCAAACATTACAAACCAGCCATAGACAGAGTAAACAATTCAGAAGGCGGCCTAATAAATGTATGTCATAATACGAATTTTAGCCAGGCAGTTTACGGGCGTGAAGTGAATTGCCTGGAACTTGCATGGATGTTTAAAAGTTCATAATACGGCCCCTGAGCGACTAACGCGCTCTCTTTTCAATTACTTTAAACGTAAAGCCAACTCATACTATGGTTACTGGACTTAATGCCCTCATATTGCAAGCATTTAGTATCTTTGTGTGCTTTTAAGGGTACTAGAATAAGACCCTAAATTATAATTGGTTTTTTAACGAGGACTGATGTATAAGAATAATTTTGTTTTACACTAAAATAATAGGTGCAATATGTGTGATTTTAATAATATAATTTGAAAAGGATCGTTTATAAGTCAGTTCCAGCTGTTTGATTGAACCATAATTTTTGGATGCTATCTCCCCGGCAAATATGATGGCGCAATTAAACAGTTTACTACATACTATTATGATGTTTTGTTTAGTTATAACTAAGTTTAATTTAATGTGATATATGTTTTTATAGGTTAAGGTTGTTTTATTACAAAGTATGTAGGTAAGTAAAATAAATGAATATGCTACTATTTGTTGTATCCTTTTTTAATACCAGCGCCATCTTCTTATTTAGTACCAAAACTGCTATTCCTATTTTGGCTAGAAAATATAGGGACTATGGAGTACACTCTCTGAGTACGGCACTCAGAGTTATTTAATGGTAACTTATCCCACTTCTTAGCAATTGTTTTCGAAACAATATTGTGGCTAAGGAATAGTTTAAGTAACAATCAAATGTCTCTGAGTGCGGCAGTTAATGAGAAGAGTTGTACATTGATTAGTACGTTTCTAATTCTGTATTTGGTAGTTTGATTATAGTATAAGTTCTTGTAAATAAATCTGGTAAAGATGAAAACTTACTTTGATTAACAATATTTACAGAAAACAATAACAGATGGCGCTGTTACCAAAAACCGACGCGCCCCCAAGAGTGCTAACCAAACTTCCTGATAACGACTTTAGTTTCAGGTCACTCGCACCATAACGTGAAGGCGAGAACATCCATCAAAGTTACTACCTCCATGTCAAGGAACTGGGCCAAAGGAAACTGCATTTAGGTCGTCTATAACTCACTCTTTGTTCCTTTTATATTACATGTATCTTTAAAATAAGGTCGGCGTACAAACAAGGTGAGGGGTCGTGCACATGAATCAGAGCTTCGATTTGAGACGGGGAAATAAATGTGTGTGGTGCCTTTGTTCTCTTATTTTCATTCGGAGGACGTGTGCAAGTGTGTTGCGAATGGAAAGATGAGAAATAAAACAAACTAGGATTGATATTTACATCATTTCTATGCCGTGTGTTGATGGGAGAATATATTCCGGATCTGCGGACTACTATAAGGCTATTATCCGTTATTACTCGAGAATTTATATAAAAAAAATAATGTAAAGAAGTATATACACATTATTTACACATTTTGAGTATGCATCCGAAAAATTACGATGTAAAGAAGTATATACACATTATTTACACATTTTGAGTATGAATCCGAGAAAAATGCGAATCTCCAATGACTACTTATTTCTTTCTCGCATTATGATATTAATTTTATAGCCCTTCACTAAGCTTGCAGTTAGCCTACATGCTATAAAAGATTCCGCACCTAACATCTTTCCATCAAGATAATTAAACTTAAGATCACTTGCTGAAATAAGTTCAATCAGTTCACACTACACTAATTTCTTCAAAACTACTTACTATGGTCCTAAGATCCGCGAACAAAATAAAGTGGTCCTTCAACGTCACCAACTTACTCAACACACTTAAACTAGAAATTAGTTCAATTAAGAGCATAAAGTAGGACTGTAATGTAGTCTACATTACCATCATCAATCTACCGTCTATCACTATTAATCATTGCCCCGTATCTTCCGAGTTCCGAGTTCCGACTACATGTAAATATGACATTTTCGGTAGCCCATATTTTACCGCGACGTGGGTCGCCGCATATGTTTGAGCGCTCGCTCATATTATGAAACTGTCGTTCAGTTTATGTAAATTTTAAGTTTATGTTGTTGTATACCTTTTGGTTACGTTATATGAAGTTGTGGGGTAAACTTATATTGCATTGTATAAGGTTTAGCTTCTTGTGGTTCAGCGAGCTTTAGGATTTTTTTATAATAACTATTGACAGTCGGGATTCATACAACATTAACTAAAAATAAAGGTTTACTCTCGTAAGTATATTGAGAATAGCTGTACTAGTTTCAAGTCACAGAGAGACTCTTCCTCATGACCAGCGTGTTCGGACTTGGAGATGTCGCCGACGGAACTAATAGTACCGTTCTCAGTATTATATTTACGCGAGTAAATCGTTAGTTTTAATAATTGAGTTTCAAGTTTTGTGAATTCATTTTATATAGTGATCGACTAAAATATTTTCTTTCTTTTAGTACCTTATCTACTGAAAATGAAAAAATCTATACACTCGTACCTACCTAAATAATTCGTAAAAGACCCAATCATTATTTCTTCCAGACAGGCACATGAACCATTTGTCAAAGCTGAAAGAGCAACGATTTCCACTCTATCGGTCAAACAAAAAAACCTTCATTAATATTACACGGCTTTTTTCCGATATTTCGAAACATATTACCCATAAGTAATTTCTCTTCCCAATACTACCAAAATAACCCTATACACAGCAATGAAAATTCATTATTCGTACCTGAACCTTCGCTCAACTATTTCTGTGACCCCGTTTTATTGGTATAAAGGAATTCAAGACACGCCGTGATTATCCGTGCGTTAAGATTTGCCGAAATACTTGGCTTTGAGCAACTATGCGTGACGGAGTTTATTCCTGAACGTGCAAGCTCTTGACAACAATTTATGAACGTTTTTAGGGTTGGACCCGAGTACTTATATCCTTAAACTACGACCAGCAGTATCGTGACTAGAGATAGGCAAAGAGTCTGGTTTGAACTAGTTTTCACCAATCGGTAATCTGCCCATCTCTATTGGTGACCTAAATGTGATTCTCAAGTTACCTCTAAAATTCCATCTTCAAAAAGGAGCCTTTGTCAAGCATTGGATGGCTAATATTATTGACTTTACTTCGTAACTCGGCTAGTTCTTTACAGTTGGCATTTTAGGGGCGCTTTTCCACCAGAGATGTGCTATGTAGGTAAGCTACGAAGATGTACAAGTTAAGCTGTGAAACTATGTGTTTCCACTAGGGGTCTACCTTTATTAGTAGAATTTTTTTGGTCATAATTTTATTTTGCATAACAACGCATGGCAGAAACTTCATTTCGCAGAAAATCATTTGGTATACCATCATTTGCAATACATTAAAAACGCATAATTTTGTAAGTCAGAATCATCTTTAGGCATAAATTGAAACGCATAATAATTGAAAGGTAGAACCATCATATTGCAGAATGTTCACTGTCAGAATCGTATTTTGGCATAAATTTCATAACCATAATAATTAAAATGTAGAACCATCATATCTCAGAATGTTCACAGTTAGAATAGTCTTTTGGCATACTTTTAATATCCATAATAATTGAAAGACTCATCTATCACGCAAGTATGCAGCATGCAAGCAAGCATGCAGCATGCAAGCAGGCTTGCAAGCAAGCATGCAAGCAAGCAAGCAGCATGCAGCATGCAGCATGCAGCATGCAGCATGCAAGCAAGCATGCAGCATGTAAGCAAGCATGCAGCATGCAACCAAGCATGCAGCATGCAAGCACGCATGCAGCATGCAAGCAAGCAAGCAGCATGCAAGCAAGCATGGTTTCCGTCACGGCTCCGGCGCTGCGGGGCTCCGGCGGCCCCACGCGCGCTAATCGTCGCAGACGGCTTTCGCTCACCACCGCAGCTTCGGCTTGTTGGCCGGCTTCGCCGGCCAGCCTCAGCAGCGGCGGCTCGCTCATAGCCGCCTGCTCCTCAGCCCGCGGACCGCCTCGCCCCTCCGCGCCTACGCGATTTTAAATTGCACTCTAGGGGTAGGACAGACAAGACTACGTGCAGTCGGTTTTGCAGCGATTCGGTTCTGTCACTTCACTAACTTTTATTCTACCATCTTCTTAATATGCCAAGTGAAATTATGCCAAACAATCGTCGCTCTAAATAAACGTTATGTGAAGCAAAATTATGCAAAATTAAGCTTTGCCAAACGTAATTATGCCAAATATCCACCGTCTTAAAAGTATGCCTTTGTAAATTCGGACATATAAATATTCGGCAAAACAATAATTATATTAAACAATTTTTATGCCATATGTATATTCGTTTAAAGAAAATTCTGCCAGGTGTGTTATGCCAAACAAATTTCGGAGCATTAAAATTCTGCCAGATAGAGGGAACCCTTCCACTAGTGCTAAGCTACATGAACCAATAAACTTTGCTTGGTGCAAACCAAACGCATCCACAGCAATGTAGCATAGCACATAGCTGGTGGAATAGCAACATAAGGGTCGTATATCCTACCCTTTGGGCACCTTATAACTAATTCACCCGCTGTCCGTCTTCCTGTCCGTCAGTCACACCACTGCGCTCTATATGTATTTTGAGCTTAGATAAACATGATTTTTACAGTTTATAAAGACACCAGTGTCATCAAGCTATGTTAATTATCTAGATATATCTAGAAATTCTGAGACTAAGGTAAAACCATTGTAAAAAAAGCTTGTCCTTTATAAAAAAGTATAGCAATACCATTTCACGCTAATTTGGAAGAAAAAGAGATGTAATTGAACAGAAAGAGACCATTATAATGCTTCTGCATCAATAATTTACTTACTTTAGTTTACTAATGAAACCTTTTTTCCAAGATATGTAATCATTATTTTTATTTGAAATAACATAAATATTAGATATGTCGATCACTTAAAAGGAGACACTACAATATTTTGGATGTATTTTACGAAACATTAGGTAGTGTTCTAAATCATTTCGTGAAATAAATAAAACAAATTTTATATTGTTTTAACTTTGATTTTTGATTCGAAATGTGTAACGTAAACCTTCCTCAACAGATAGACAAAAAGCGTAAAAAACTGTCCATCAGTTTCTAAGTTTATCGCAAATAGACAGAGATACACTCAGTAAATTAAACAATGCAAAGTCTCACTCCTACCTAGACCTACTACACCAACGATCGAATCAATATCAGCCACAGAGAAAAAAAAATCAAACATTTTAGCATTCAACCCGCTTCGCGCCTCGTCTAGTGACAAAGCGCAATCGCTCCGGTCCCGCAGACCCCGTCACCACGCACAGTTACCCGTGGTAATAGCTTTTCTACCCGGTTGGGCACCGTCGAGTACGTTACTTTATTCCACTTGTTATTATTCTTAATCCTTTTATACCCACCCCGAGCGGCGAAGGGTTAAATTTATGCCATAAATTTTTAGTTGTCTTGAAATTTTGCATGAGTATTAGTTGTGACTTAGGGAAAATTTATGATCGTATGAGCTTCTTCGTAATCTTATGAGCGGGATTTTATGTAAATATATTTTTGTTTGCTGAATTAAATTTCGTTTATGTGATACTAGCTTCTGCCTGCGGTTTCACCCACATTCACGTCAGATAAAAAGTATCCTATGTGTAATTTCAAAAAATAATCTACCCTTGTGCAAATTAAATCCCAATCCATTCAGCCTTTTTGACGTGATTGAGTAACAAACATACACATAAACACAAACTGTGAGGTTGTGAACTTTCGCATTTATAATATTAGTAAGAAATAAGATGAGTTTATAATAGATACTTCTATTTATAGGAGACAGACATAAGATACTTTTTATTCACGAATTTTCTGAAAATCTTACGGGAACGGGCAGAAACGGGTTTGCGCGTACTAAGTGGCAGGCAGAAGCAAGTCCAGAATAAAACTCACTAGTTATAAAATGCCAACACAGCAAAAACTCACCGTGCTCATACAAACGATGACCTTTCAAACAATTCCTACTGATCTAAGTTGGCCGGAGTTGGGAACTTTGTAGGCATTCAGCGCTTACAACATTTATTGCAAGCGTAGGCAAAGTTTAGGTGCAAACTGTAGTCGCTCTATAGAACTCCGTAGTTCTTTGTTAAAAAAAGGAATAAAGGTCATAATAGATTGTTTTTTAAAACACGTTGCCCCGTCCTGTGCTGTGCTATTTTCTCCTGTGCCGTGTGTGCGTTTACAAACATACCGTATTCACATACACATGACGCCCAGACCCGAAACAATAATTAGCGGATCACACAAAGAGTTGCTCCGTGTGGGAATCAGACCCGCTACCCGTAGTACGGCAGCCGGTTGTCCAGCCACCGCGTCAACCGTGCAGTCGTAGATTACCTGATGGTAAGCGATCCGCACCACGTATGGACACCGGCAACACCAGAGAAATCACGAGTGCGTTGCATACTTTTGTATGCTTTCTTGTAAGTTTATCTTTTGGTTAATTATATCATTACAACTAAGATATAGGGTATAGATAACATCATCTTGATGTATCAGCTATAAGGTGATTAGTGTTGCAGTTAGGCCTCCTAATGACTTCCGACCCGGAGATCGACCAAACCAAACCATATTTGTATTATCTCTATCCCACCCAAAACATAAATGTGAAAGGCTGCCAAGTTCGATAATATTGGAATGCTTCGCCTATAAAAGAAGTGAGATCTAAATAAGTACCAAGTTCCATACACAGACCTCAGTTAAAAATGATATAACAAGTTGGCAAGTTTTCACACACTTTGTTATAAACCTACTAAACGTAATGAGTCAAGTATATAATTTTCTGTTAAAACTTGCCAAGTTATATCATTTTTAACTGAGGTCTGTGTATGGAACTTGGTACTTATTTAGATCTCACTTCTTTTATAGGCGAAGCATTCCAATATTATCGAACTTGGCAGCCTTTCACATTTATGTTTTGTGTGGGATTTCATTTATTTTTGTTAGGTTTATTTTCTTTTTTTCTTATTTTACTTTACTTTGTCTAAATACAAACCTTCGTAACGAATTTTAGGTCGGTACGACCATTGGAAGATATAGATAATTTTTTTGTTTTAGTTCCTTAGGGGTATGAATTTACACCTTCATTATTTTTAAAACCGTCTCACACTTGGCCATTTTCAGATTTTTTCCTTTACCTTGACCTAAAGACCTACCTCCATGCCAAATTTCAAGTCAATACGACCATTGGAAGTGGTCTAGGTTTTTGATGAGTGAGTGAGTGAGTGAGTGAGTCAGTCAGTGAGTGTATAGTAAAAATAGCGATTTTCTGACGTCTATATCTCAAGACCTACAATAGGTACATTAATGAAATTTTGTATTTTAGATAAGTAAGTAGATCTCGACAGATACTAGAAATTTCATATGCGTAGATAAAATAGATTTTGAGTTATAGGTGGGTCGAACTTGGCCCGAAATGGTTCGTGTAATATAACCCACGGCCGGTGTGTCGCTTTTTTGCTCGAACTTGGCGGATACACTGCCGTGTGTCTAGATCATGATAAATTACTGTAAAGCGACTTTTATTACATTTACTATTAAATCAATTTTCCTTTGCACTCAAATTTTCTATATAACACATGCCAACTACAAGTAAACCTTACACAACTACCTGTAGATCACACAACTATGTGTTTTGTGCGAGCATCGAATATTTTGGCCGACCCGACTTAGGATTTTGTGGTTTGCAATGGCCTTATGTTACTGACGAACTACTATAACTTCCCTTTTTATGCGTGGCATAACAACAAGTCTATAGCTCTGTACTTTTTATGGGATATAGGACTATTTCTACAATATCACTAAACTGACAAATGTTCGTAGCGACGGTGACAACCTAGAAAAAAATATTGTCGTTGGGAACACCAAAGGCAAGAAATCGCGCGTACGTTCCCTAACGAGATGGAGCGATTAAGTGAAGAACTCGTCCTTAAGATTTTACACGAGGTTGTAAGAGATGCACTGAATAGAAGCCGCTGGAAGCAGATCATCCCTTCCAGATGTAACCTTGATGCTGACCACGATCCTGAGACATGAGGGCACAACCAGAGAGAGGGAGAGTCAAACGAAGACAAGTATTTTACTTTTTATCAACAGTCTGCAATAGTCCTCTGTTACTATGAACCTTCTCTATACGAGAGATTTTGCTATAAAGCCGGCAGAGACGATTTTTAGATCACAGTTTTTCACAGCAGCAGTCAACAACACACATCACATATCATATCAACAGCCTACAAGTGAATGCTACTGTTTCGTACCCGCACTCTCAAGCATGAGAAGCGGGCGTCTTAAAACCCCGTGCTACCATGACACTTCCAGGTCATCGCGACAATAGTCACAGTCAGCAGCACAGCGACATGATGAATATATTTATTTATTTAATATTTAACGCCTGGCGTTAATGCCATGGGAATTATCTAACAGTCTGACCAAACTGACTGAATATGTCAATGTAGAAAATAAATAAAAAGTACAGTCCAAAAATCCAATAGTGAAATTCAATTTCAGTAAACACGGTCAACCCCAAACTTTGTAAATACATAAATAAATAGAGAACCATACAGTTTCAGCGGAATCCTACTAATTCCCGTTGCAAGTTTAATTTGTGCCAGCTACATTTTACACGTGTACAAAGTTAGTTAATTGAAAATAGCTTTTACTGGCCCGCTAATTGAAAAGGAAAATGTAGCGTAATGTATAGTATAAATTAAAATCAAAATTGCTTAATTAATAGTTGTCAACAGAATACATGATAAGCTGTTTAATTTTTAAAATATTAGTGAGTGGAAGAGCCGTTTTGACAAAAAATTACAACATAAGAAGAGTATGTAGGTAAAGGTGCATATTTAAATGTAACACTTACAAATGTGTTCAGTACTTACTTTGTAAAATAAAAAAAGTAAAATTCCTTTTAGAGTTTTGAATTTATGTCCTTTTTTGAGGAAGGAAAATCATCATAACTTCTCCCATCTTAGGCGAGGTAAGAGGGAGTATTAGACTCTTTACTGACTAAAAACCACCCCGTTCCTATTCCCACCCCGTTTCTATTCACCATTATACCATAGGGCCAAAATGACGAATATTCTACCTAAAACAGTTCGTCAAATAACAACTTTATTTTTCAAATTCTCCTCTTTCTAACATTTTCCTTCACAAAGCGATCAGATCAAAGAATAAGGATCGAGTTTTCCTTACATTTCAAAAAGTTGCATTTTCTCAACTTTATTTCGCACGAGTCAAAGCATACACAAGCACATTTGATTCCGTATATCGTAACTCAATGCAGTTACCTGGTCCTTCGAGACGAAATGGTACACGCGACTCTAGAACGTTATTTCATACATTTTATTTCTCTGGAGAGCTGAAAATGGCGTGGTATTACGTTATTGCATTTAATATAACATAGAGACTGATTGAGTTTGTTGTAGTTTATTCGATTTGAGTTCAGTTTGTGACTAAAATACTAACTAGTTAATTTTAGATTTGATCATTGGTTGAGTAGTCGTGTGCAGGTTCTTTGACTTCATTTCCAGATCAGATTTTTAATGGGACAAACCCGCCACAACCTTCTAAACCACTGCAACTTCTGTAAACCAGCACCTACAGTTGATTTTTTGTATCCATGAAAACACCAGAACACTGAAGTACGACGTGTCCCAGGGATTCGGAGAAAATCAAACTGCCTATAATATTTAACCTGGTCTAGTCTTTCTTTTCTATTCTTTCCTTTTAAAATTATATCTTCTGATGATCCAAGACAGTTTTTCATATCCCTGGGACACGTCATACTTCAGTGTTCTGGTGTTTTCATGGATAGTGTTACATTTATAATAATACCTCTATCTAATTTTTGCAGAATAAATAGCGGAATCCGCATAAATTTTGCATAAATATTTTTTTGTTTAGTATAATAAGGAACCATATATCTTTTACCTACATACATTAATAAAGAATAGAAATACAAACAACAATATACTTATACAGATAAATAAACAATCATTTTCAATGTTTAGGGAATCAAGCGTTAACTATACATAATAGGGTAGCAGTAACCAAGCCTCCCTATACTAATCACTTTGCGGATTAAATAATTACGTTGTCGAGTGTAATCTGTCACAGAAACTGGATTACGCGTATTGGTAGCAATTCTCTAAATTATTACAACATGTATCCAAGGACCAGGATATCAGAGATAGTGGATTAAATTGAGTTATACGCTAGAAGTATTAGAGATTGACTTCTAAAGGTGGAGTTAAAAAAAATTGTACTTAGTACAAATCTTGGCATAAATTTTTGCTAAATGTATAAGCCAAATTGGTGTTACAACAAGTGATTATTTATAATGGATTTTTTAAAGAATACCAAACCTTTTTTTACCACCCCGTTCCTAATAATGGCTGCTTTGCGAGCCAGAGCTCCGGTAAACCCGCCAGGTAGTCCACAGATCCAGATCAGGCATCAGCCCTACTGGGCCCGATCTGATGGGTCTTTCAGGCGCGCGAAGTATACGAAACCTACACCTTCATTTCAGTTTTAGTTTTAGATGCCTCTGTTTTTTTAATCGCAATGTCAACACAAAGCTGATATAAATGCACCCTAGTTTCACGCAAACCAAACTTTAGATTTCTCTTTAGAGATGAAACCGTTAAACTTTCATAACGCTAAACATAGTTTTACAAACATACTGTTAAACATTTCTATTTAAAATCCTGCACATAGTTAGGAAACGAGATACTATCAAAAAGTAGTTACACAAATAAAAGGATATGTTTTGAGTAGTTTAGTAAAATAAGTAATTAACACGAAACTCCTTCAAACATGATAAACTAGAAATTTTGCACATGGCGTACCAAAGGACCCAGTTGTATTTTGTTTTAAGACCATATTTCCACCGAGCTGCAATTTCTGCAAGCTCTTCATAAAGGCGGATACACACGTGCTGAGTTAATTTAGACACGTAATACCTGGCAAATTATTCTGTTGGCTTAAATGTAGGTTGCAAAATGTAGTGATATTCATGTTTAAAATTTGGTTTATACATTTTCGCTTCATTTCTACCAGTACCAGAAAGATCTGGTTCTTTTTTTCCATGAGTATAGAATCGATGTTTAATACCATTCAGCTTAAGGTAGGTGGCAGGATATAAACCAATTGTCTGTTACTTACAAGACAAGATAAATTTTATTGTTTCTCTTTTAAGCTTCCAGCCATACCTTACTAAAATGTTTGGAGGTAAGTTAGATCTTTAAAAATAGTTTGTACAAAATATTTGACATGGAAACAATTATTTATTAATCTTTGTCACTTTTGCGCTTTCAGCACGTCAAAAACTATCTCACCTCTATCTTAACTACACAACAAGCTATTCTAAAATTCCAATCAAGCTCAACTCTCACGCTAACCTCGCTCCAAAGACCTTAGCCCATAAAAATTGACCTATCTACTCGACAATTTTTAAAATAAACGTAGAGGCGTGACATTATAACTTGTTGGGTTTCCTTGCTCAGTGCACCCAACGCGATGGGATTACTATGCTCTCGGCAGCTGAAGGCAGGATTAACGTTTAGTGGCTCAGCTTCAGAGCTCAGAACGTGACGATATTACATTTATAATGTAGGTATAAATTCAGTTCCATCTTTTCTGGAGATTTCAAATATTATGACCATTTATTTCTTCCATAACATAGGACATCATCATAGGATTCATCATGTTTTTGGCTACCATTCATCATTCATTATTATCATCGCCAAATTGTCATTATTAAGTGTTTGACTGCCAATAGAAAACTGTTGAAGGCAAATCCTCCACTAACGTTGGTCACCGGTGACCACCACGGCGTTCAATGTGTTAAATACAACTCAGAAACCAAAGTCATCGCCTTGTACTTAGCATAGAAAGCCTGCAGATTTTCCTATAATAATAAGGTAAAACAGGTATAAAAGTTACCATATTTCATCTTCTACTAGCCAAGATAACACAAAACATACACACCCAAGTATCTTTATATCGCAATGGAGTCGATTAATATCAATTTGAATTACTTCACGCGAGGGACTGACTAAAATATGTAAGTACTTAGTTGCCCAATACTGGAGTAATTCACTTATGACTTGGAACATTATTATTTACGAGGGCAGACGCTCAAGACATCCCCAGATAGAATTCTTGACCTTAGGAATTAAGCAGAACAAATGGACACTTACATTTAGCTTACATCTTCTAAACGTTGATAAGAAAATCACCTAATTAATATGAGAAAATGTTGAAACTGTAGAAGAATGTAGTAACCATCTGTCTTCTCCTTGTCTTATACTAAAACAAATATCTACAAAACACAGGCAAATTTCGAAATAAGAGTTTCTTAGAAATAGTAATACAACGCCGTAGCCCAGTACAATTAATTTCACTTAAAATGACGTAAAAACTTTACCTTATAGAACAAAAACAAAGTTGGCTAAAGCCTGGCAAAATTAAAAAGGTATCCATTACAATCAGTTAGGTTGGACGGTAGAATATTAATTAAACGGTTCGTGAATAAAAGAGAAACATATTTCATGACAATGGGCGGCCATTTTTTATTGGACGTAAAGGTAGGTATATAGTTTGTTTAGCTACATTGTTTCCCAATTCACATTAGCTCACCGCCGCGGCCGCCAAAAATGTATATTTACCAAACATAGAACGTCACTTTTCACCGACCTTTTTACTGATATCACAATATTGTCACGCACGTCAAGACTTTGAATTTCCACGAAGAGGTAGGTTCGCAATGCCATTGTACAATGTACATCCACTTTTCACCATTTTACTTTTATATTATTTTAAATCAATGTTTCAGAGTATCAGTCCAGTATCTGCCGACAAATAAAAAATACAAGAATATTATTGTTCATCGAAGTCAAATAATAAAATCAACGTAATACCTAGGAACGTTAAAATAACTAAAATACATTTGTATTTTTAATTCAAATATCAAGTTCAAAGAATTATTTTTGTATATTTAAATCACGAACTGTTTCTGTATCGAATAAAAAAAATATATCTCGTGACTCCGAATTCCAAAATGGAATGTGTTCGATTTTCATAACGTATTTTTATTACAATTTGATTTCCATTGGCAGAATGAAATGAAAGAAAAGGATAAAAAATGTTACATGTTTTGCTATCCTATTAGGCATAAAACCCGTTTTAACCAGTCGTCATATTTCGCGACCTTTAGCTTTGTTTATTTATAATTTCATAGGAGAATTTAATATTTTTAAACAGTCCCTTTGTTCCATTTTTTGTAACATTTTTGTTCTTTGTTAATAAGCAAGTTGTTGTAATATTTTCGCGTATAATAATTTAAATATTTTAGTCAGGTTTTTTAGTATCTAAGCGGCGATATTATTTATGATAATGGAACGACGCCCTTCGTCGAAATATTCACGGAATAATTTTTAATTTCCCTTTTCCTTTCATCTTGAAACTAAGAAATGTTTCAACGTGTTCGTAGAGAACTAATTATTATACTTTCTATTTAAAAAATGTAGAAACGAGAATTTTTCCGAGAAAAAATGGTTCTGAATAAGAAACAAGCGGTGTACTTGTGTAACTCGATTTAAAATGAATTTATGTTACTGTTTCATTTAAAATGTATATGAGCCGGCGGCAATACGAGCTCTAACAATTATGAAAATAAAACTACTGCGTGCTGTATCGCTGGACTTCAATTATTATGACGTAGGCAGTGTAAGCCTGAGGCTTTCTATTGTATTTCCCTCTATTTATTTCGAGAATACATTATTAAATACAGTATATACTTGTAATGAGGAATGTTTCCATTAATTGGAATATAAAAGATGTTTGAAGCTTCTTTTTATGTATTAACAAGAGGTTGCTAGTTAGTCTGATATCTTTTTAAAATATTACGGTATTTTTAAGATTTCTCATAAAATCATTCTTGAGCTTTGAACTGTTTAGGAAGCCAAGCCTTTAAGTATAATTTCTATTAACAATTTTAGTTTCTTAATTCTTAGCATATTTATTCTAGTATCATAACATTCAGTAAGTATAAAACAAAATCTTCAGGTTTCTAGGAAATCGTAAATTTCCCAGAAATGGGAAACTAGAAAATTATTTCAAGAAGGACCAAAACATAAATATACTTCTAAATTCGGACCATGAACGTGACTTGGCTTGAATTATAAATTCTAAATTTGGACATCTTAGAAATGTAGTTAAAATCGTTAATATCGAAAGACTTGTGTGTAAATTAGTCGTAAAAATGTGTGAAGTAGTGAAACGTGGATTATATGAACACATTTACAGTAAAAATAGATGAAACGAAATACAATTTGAGCAACGATTTCATGAATTTTGAATCACGAAATGTGTTACATTAAAAAGGTGCATATAATGATTATTATGGTGTCAGTGGCTAGTGGCGGCTTTCTATTAATAATCATGACGATGATGGGAATAATATTATCATAACTTAGATTTAATTAAATAAATAGTATGCTTCATACGAAATCTCGATAGGACTCCAGATTACCATAAACCAACATGGTCCTTCATCACCCAAAACTGGTCCTTCGGTACAAATCTAAATTTTGCAGCAATTGAATCTGTCTGTCACTTCAAGGTTAAACATTAGATAAGGACGAGCGCACACTGAACTGTCCCGACTGCGCTTAAAAGCCAACTGTCAGTATAATTACAGATTATTCAACTTTGTTAACTTTAGTTCAGAAGTTCGATGCGCCTGTGAGCCTGTGACTACGGCCGTTCTGTCCCTAACTTTATGTAATACTAATTCATTCGTTGAGCGTGAGAAGTATTTTAAACAGTTACAAGAAGCTGGTGTAACAATGTAATGTAATCATGGCGTTAATTGTGTAATTTATTTTAATTTTAAGAAAAGACGTTTTGCGTGTTTTAATTTTGTACTAAATAGAATTCAGCTGTGTTGGTCGCAGACTTGATAGTTAAATATGATGTATTGAAGGTGATTCTTGACTTTTTGTACAGTTATTTATTTACTAGTATTAAGGCATGTCAACAGAATAAACACAGTTAAATAAATTAACTAAAAATAGTGAATACGACGTCGAAGTCGCCGCGTCTGCGCACGCTGCTCATGAAGAAGAGTCCTTCTGTGACTCGAAACTAGTAGAGCTCAGTATATTTACATGAGTTAACTGCGTAAGTATAAGGCAACTGGTCTAACAATTCGAACAGTCTACGTCACAAAAGTCACAGTGTACAAAAGTTAAGACATATCCTAACAAACCCCATTGCGTTCAAGTATGACACATGATCAAAGCAACAATCAAAGTATAGCACCATTTAAATTAAGCAGATGTTTGTTTAAACCAAGACCACGTTCATTTATTACAGCTTCATGTAATCTTTATTCACATGAAACAGAATCGCATACCATTGTCACATTGGTCCAACATTATGACGCTTATAAGGGACCTGACTACTTCAAGTGGAACCTTTCCTTTATCTTACCGTATGCTCATTTCTCGGTCCATTCACAAAGCTATGTTTTGACTGTAACATATTGTCTCTAAATGGTAGAAACCTTGATCTATTTATGTGTGTGTTGTTGTGTCTTTGATAATTGATAGTGTTACAGATTTTTACAGAAAACTGTTTTGGCATCAATATAATTTCTGCTCTCATTTCAGAAACCCGAAAACCATGTTACACAAGTAAATATGTAATAAAATAGAATAAAAAAACACGGTATGAAGCTGAGAAAAGAAAGAAGAGATTCTAGTGTCATTCTAAAATGTTCATGTTGTATATGTCCTTGAAATGTGTACTTATACTTGTATACTAGAGACTTATTAATATTCTCACCTTTGGTCCTTTTCGTCACTTAAACGCAAAAGGTAGAAACTAAGCATTGCTGTGTCATGTAAACGTGTTCCTTTGATACACTTACAGTTAGGCGGGCGTGACAAAGCGCTACCTTCGCGCCGAGACAAATTGGTCCTTTTATATGAATATTTCAAAACGTTACTTGGTTTATACAAAGGAGTAAGCATGTGAGTCTACTAGTAGTACTAGAATTTTCACCATACTTTTGCTTTGTTTAAAGTTTTGACTAAATAAAGATTGCAAAATGCATACTGTCTTTATCTTTTACTATAAAAGTCTAAAGTCTCTTCTAAGGTGGTTACAAGACAGTTATCTCTGCATCACCCAAAACTCAACTAGTAGACAAACTCTAAGGCATTTTAGTTGATCTGTACAATGTACATACCATCGTATCATCATCATCATTATCGTCTTCATAATCATGGTTGATTATGCGCCTTGTTGTTACAAGGCATCCAACGACTTGTATATCAGTATATTTTAAAAAAATAAAGGAAAAGAAATGAACTTTACAAAAAGGAAATTTAAAATCACTAGCACGTGCTATTCTCTTTGTCAAACACAATTTCCACTCATAGTATCTATATAACAAGTGACTATTGTAAATAAACTGACATTTTTGCACAATAGCGTCGTCCAATGGTGCATAGTTGTGCAAAATGTATTGTGCACGAACAACATATTGTGTTTGGAAACACCTGATGCGTGGACCATTGAAACGTTAGAGAATTTATTTTCGTGTACGTTTAATGGAACGGTTTTTGTCGGGGTCTGTATAATTTATAGGGGACATGGATATTTTTGGATTTGTTTTTTTTTATTTTGTGTGTCGTATTTTTTGAAGTTAAATAATACTTGTATAGTTACATAAAGTAGGTACTTTTAAGTAAAAAAGAATGGATTATTTTATGTAACGTTTTATTTCTATAAATTACAGATGATGTCTGAATTTAAACAGTTTTCCTCTCGTAATTTAAAAGACCAAAATATAAATAGAAAAAATATTGCTTACAAGACCCCGAAGGTAAAAATATTCGAATAAAAATACCAGCAACTAATAAAAGAAATCACCAGCAGCCACTTAACAAATAAACCCAACTCAATCACTCTCAACTCAAACACAATACTACTCAAGTAAATTGTTTGATTAAACAATAAAAATAAAATAAAATAAAACAAAAACAAGTGAGTAAAATATCAATCCAGGCAGAAACATTCAACCTCTTTTATAAAAAAAAAACGACAACTTAACAAAAAAAAAAATTCAATCAACGTACTACAACTACAAGGAGATTTTACTCTGTCTCGGAGTGATACCAACATAATAACAAGAAAAAAGATGGCCGCCAATGGGTCACAGTGCCGATGAATCAACAAAAACACTACGCTGTAGTAGTGAGTGTTCATTATTCTGAACATGCCACAACGGCAGGAGTAACCTTGGCATTGGGGGCGGAGTGACCTTGGCGCGTACCCAAGCGCCAAGTGGCTTGAAGCGTAAGACTACGGCGGGTTAAATAAGGAGCTTGAGCGTCCAAGTTACAGGAGTTACGAGATTTGAATAAATTATCGAGAAGTTTGTTTTGTATAATAATTTTGTGACGTTCGAATAGGAAAGTTATGAAATGTATTAGGGTAATTATTATGAACTGTAAGCCAGTAAGTACGTTTAAACATAAACGTATAAAATAACGGTTTACTGATTAATGATTAGAAAATAAAAGCTCTACCAGTTTCAAGTTACCGAGGGACTCTTTAACATGAGCAGCGTGTACAGACAAAACTCGAAAGTCGAAACTAGTAGACTTTTTCTCAGGATATTTACGTAAGTAAACCGATATTTTTAGTTAATTTAGTACGTCTCATTAGAGTTATCTTAAAATCTTTTGTCCCAGTCACAACAAAGACGAGCAACAGTTCCTCTCCTATCGTAATATACGACAAAGCTTAAATACACCACACCTCCGCCTGGAGACTGTACCAATATACAAGTACATATAACAATTTATTTATAGTAATAACACCCCCATCTCGGATCTAAAGCCTCCTTATAGGGTTGTCACAAAATATCTACTAATTGAAATAGAAATGTAATATAACGAATGAAAGCTTGTCAAATTCAAATATTGATTTTATTTACGTTATGACTAGCTTTTTTATAAGTAGTTGCAGAGTGATGACAATGTCCACACCGAGTTGAAATAAACCATAGTTTCATTGAAGTTATATTTATACAGAACTCATAGTTTATTACTAGTTCATACTTATTTAATTGTAAGTCTGTATGGTATTTAAAAGAGAACCCTATAAGTAAAGTATGAAGTAGGGTTTTATATGTTATACAAACTGAGAAAGATAGCAAATCAACGCTATATAAATTGGACTACTATCAAAGCTTTAGTGTTTACAAAAACAGAAACAAATTCCCCCTCTACGTATCTAATAAAAATAGTACAGCTCATGCTGCCTAAAGATAAACAAACGTGACTTTACATACATAAGAACAAAGTTCAGAATGCCATCGATCGCTTACAGAACAAAGATATTAAACACACATATTCCAATCAAAACACAACCTTGTACCCATTGTAATACAGTGTACATTGAATTTAATATTCAATTCGTTCATATTTACCTTCGCTACATCTCATAACTTGTTACAATTGTACACATTTTAGGCAAACAGTAGTCTTACTTTCATTTCTACTCCAATAAAGTCAAATCCTCAAGAGAACGTCCCGCGATATGGTCCTAAATAAATGATATTAAACGTGAGTTGTTTTACTGGTGTTTGTTCTTTATTATTTACCTTTGTTACTTCGAATCCCTAAAGTAGACTGCCCTATCTCCTGAAGGTTAAGGGTGAAAGTCCATTATCGGGGTTAACTGGCGCATTATCGTTTTGGTCCTTTTATCCGAATATGACAGTACGTATGGGGACGCGTTTTATAGACTGTAGTGAAGTACTACTGTTAGTATTATTAGCATTGTAAACTATAGTTTTCTCTAGATTCTCCCATGTAAATAGACTTAGACTGAGCTACATATATGGTGTTCCTGGTGTCAGTAAGTGGTGCTAATAAAATACTATTAGCTCACAATGTTTGTTGACTTCAAAATTAGTAGTCTAAATATCATCGATTTAAGTCAAGTATCTCTTTTTTGATCATCAGAAACCATTACCCTATAGACTCAAAATCATTCATATGCCAGATCTTCATAATCATATGACAAAACCACGCCTGACATCACATGATTGACTAAATCAAGCGTTAGAGTTGCCTATAATGTCAGCAGCGCCACAACAAAAGTGTAAATCGATCGTCAAATGCTAAAATTAAACTCGTCTTTAAATAAATACAGCGACGCGAGTACATTTACTGTGATTGGCAGCCCTAAGGACTAGACTACAAATAGTTCTTGATACATTGTCATGAGTTTATGACATTTTCGTTTTCGGTTAATGAGTGAATTAGATGTTTTTCTAAAGATTACTAAGTAAGTATTAAATATTAGTGATATTTATCAATATGAGTTATTGAGTTGATGAGACTTTTATGACTCATCATAATTATCATCATATCAACCATAAGATGTCCACTTCTGAACACAGACCTCTCTCAAACCTCACTTGTTCACTCGTGCGAGTGTGTATGTTGATGTTTGATTTGTTTTAATTTTCAGTCATTTCCAATATAATATTATTAATTATAATATTACTAACGAAAGATTTATACAATGTACAGTCAACACACAATTTTCATGTAATCATGTACAAAGATGATATTATTTTGCTTTTTCATAGTACATTAGTCAGCATTTCTCAGACAAGAGAAAACTAGTTTACCTTTCTTTGGATTCGATTAAAGAAACTTCCAATTTTGCTGAGCAAAAACTGACCTAAATCAACAGGAAAAACTTAGTAATTGACATCAGATTTGTTTGGAACATGACGAATGAGAGAACAATATACTTTCTAACAGTTTTCGATATGGTACAAAAAATAATGGATGTATAAAAAATTATAAGGAAGAGTAAAGAAGCAAAGATACATATGTATGTAATAAGTCAATAAGTTAGAATAACTACGAATTGAAGCCATTGTTTTAATTAAATTATTACTTCATAGTACTTATCTTGAATCAAAAATGGCAATAAGTTAGTCAGGTTTATCGAGCCCTTTCGAATAACAAATCTTCAAAACCTAATTAAAGTCTGTTGTTGTATATGAGACTAAAAAATTGTCGAAGATAGAGTGTAAAATATAAATAAGGCAAACACCATAAAGTTATTTAAAACATCTCAAACGTGGTCCTTTAGTACGCGAACAATCTCAAACCAAAATAAACTTAAATCGAGAAAATAAACAAACTCCAGCGAGAGAAATCACGACGATCCCTTTATACTAAAATCGGTAAATAACATTAACATAATGTTTTATACATTTACTCTAATATAAGAAAACAACCGAGGGAAATCACAAAGGTGGTATTGTAATAAGAAATTATTCTTGAATTTACACAGTAAATAAATAGATCAGAGTTTCAAGTGAATGCCGGCGGCTACTTCGTGAAATTCTCTTAAGGATTGTAGGAAGTATATTCTTTGATACGAATGTTTGTGAAGCTCCTTTGACTATCCGATGTCAGGAGTGGCGGAGTAAAATGTATTTTCCGTATTGTTCTTAAAAATACATTCTTAAAAGTATGTTAAAAATTTCCTACATAATTTAAAAATAAATATTTTTATACACATTTAGTAGGACGTTTTGGAAGTAATACAAAGAATTGCATTTCCAATTATGTGATTGAATAGATTTTCTCACACATCAGACCAATATTTAACAGAATGTGGGAAATAGGACCAATTCTTCTCTGAAGGACCAATCTTATCTGAGCACCTCTTTAGCCTGTACTGGGTTCCAAAACGAATTGCTTTTTATTAAGAACATTATAACTTTTGAACCGTAAACCTTCTTTTGTAGACTCTTCGAACAAACATAATTATAGCCTAAGCAATTTGCACGATAATTATCGAGCTGCTGGTTAGCGTGTCGCGAGTTTAATTCCCACACGAAAAAAAGGCTTTCTGTGATCCACAAACCCTTGTTTGAGTTCTGAAGCTGTTGTCTATGTGATTCCCAGGCCGTAGTCTTTGGACCACCAGTGGCTCGCAGAAATACACAATAGAATACCTCTATTCATTATATAGCTCGTATTATGCTATCAGAGGAACACCTGATTTTAATAATTCCAATAGCACATTTGTAAGACCCATGTAATAGTAATAGTGGTCCTTAACCTAACAAGAATGATATAAAAGTGGTGCTTAACCAAGAAACGGTTGTGAAACCCTACTATAATAAAACAAAAAACAATCACTAAAAACAAAAGTGTATCTTTCTGTTATTCCGTAACATAGTTTTTCTATTTCTCTCATCAACGATACTGTTCTACATTATTTACTCTCGTAATTAATTACTTTAGTACATTACCGTAATGTAATTACAACATATGTGATGTTAATAATTTTCTTATTTTTTGTTCACATTCAGGATAATACAATATTTTTTGTTCGATTGTAGGATTAAGTAACATGTATGGTTTAATGTTAATGTAGTTAATGCTTATAAATATAAGTTCACGTATACTTATTTTATTTTGCTTATATGAAAGTAACTCTTGTTCTTTGGCGAATTTCCATATTTCGGATTTTGTCGCGCAAAGATACTCCGAGCATAGCTCTCTCTCTCTCTCTCTCTTCTCTTTGCAGGTGGCGGCTTGTCGTTCTACGTGGAGGACCAAGGGGGAGGCCTTTGTTCAGCAGTGGACGTCTCTCGGCTGATGATGATGATGATGATGATATGAAAGTATGGCTACAATATTGTTGTGAGATTTCTGTTTTATAAATAAAGTGCTTTCTACTGTAATTAATCACGTACTGCTTGTTTTTTTCCGTAGTTGGTAGGTATATTGTATTGTTGATAACATTGCCCGAATGTTTATTTTTTAATCTTTAATGGTTACAATATACTGCAGTTTACATAAAAAAAGTTATTCGTCATCAAAACTTATAATTCCAGAATAGTATTAATAGCATACGTGCCGTAATGTGTACCTCTGCATACCTCGTCTGGGTTTAAAGGTGTGCTGTTAAATTTGTAAACTCACTCTTATCCGAGTTAAGACAAAAACAACAGAATAAGCAGTCAGTGATATTTTGAGCATTTTGCATATGTGAATCTTTTCAATAGCAAAAAACACCAAAATTCTACAAATAAATGAGATACGTAGAAAGGAACATTACAAGCCTCTGTAAGCAAAACGATAAGGAAATATATTCGGAAATTGAACTGCTTAGCCCCCGAGCGACGACGACGAGCGTGAACGTAGTCATTTATCAGGACGTGTCAAAACCACACCGCTTTGGTTTGCGGCATAGCAACGGATGTTAGGCAACGTAGGGTTGTGTCTGCGATGTATTGTTAGGAACTAAACGATGTTAATAGGTTAGGGGGCGTCCATAAATTACGTGAGGTGTTTTTTCGAATTTTTTGTCCCTCCCTCCCCCCCTGGTGAGATTTCGTGAGATTTTCTTCAACCCCCTCCCCCCGTCCCCAATCTCACGTGAGATTTTTCAAAATGTGGGTTTCTTATGTAAACGAGCTGGATTATTGTAAAAAGAAAAAAATAAATTGCTTTGTGCTTTTATTTACGACTAGTTAAGACTAGTAACTAGTTAAAACAAGAATATCTACTCTAATTCAGTCCATGGCGAATCATGCGCGGTCTTAAGAGAGATTATTGGAATCAACATGTCCATATGATTTTCAGTAAAATCATCTGCTCCTTCAACTTCGTTCTGATCTAGCCACTCTAAGCCGTTGGCGCTTGCGCACAGTAACTCATTAGCTCGTCTTGTGACAATCCGTGAGGGTCGCACTTTGCAAAACATACGTGCTTGCTTAGCTGGTATAATGTGGGCTGCTCGCCTGTGCTCTGCAGCTCTTGTGACAGATGCGTAGTAAATACCGCATGAACTGCAGCATCTTTTCTCTAAATCATTACGTACACTTGGGCAATAGAGATCATAAGGTGTACTGATGAAGGCATTCAGGGGTTGAATCGGTACGCACTGGCGTATTAGAAATGGAGCAAATGACTTTCCGTCATGCTCTTTAAAGTCCGGAATTGTCAAATGTCCTTCAATCTGAGTGATAGGGTATGGAGGTGGCAGAAAACGGTCGTGAAGAATCATATGCAGATCACTCCGGCGTGGGCTGCAGCACATTTGATCATCGCATTTTACTACCTAAAAAAAAAATTAAAAACAATTACCCTTAAAAATTAAAAAAAAATAGACACGCATAAAAAATTGATATGAGCCAACTAAAATATACCTGGAGTAAATATTGGCTCTCTCTAACGTGCTCAGTGTACCATTCTTCGGCTGGCAGGTCTGGAACGCTGGAAGTATCATTATTCGGGTCTATATATTTAGCGACTACTTCGTGTCCGTCAATGCACACTGCAGACCATATTTCAGCCAAAATTTCCCCTGCCTTTTGGAAATTATCCTTTTCCAGACTTTCGTCTAATGTTCTGCCGCTAGAGTCAAGATGCGTCCCAAAAGAATCATGGGGGAGAACAACGCCTGTCAGCTCTCGACTGAGTGGAGCCATGCGTCTCTCTACTCTGTTGAATGCACTCCTGCCAGGGGCATTAGTTACAATAAATACTGCGTCCAAATCATATTGTTTAAAATGCTCTATGGCGTGTGCGATCACTTTGCGATATCGCGGATTCTCGTCAGGCCCACCGTCACTTGAAATTATCAGAACAGGTTTAACTTTGCTGTCTTTATTCTTTATAAATTTGGAAAAAGACTCAATCGTTAAGAGAGTGTCCAAGTCTTGAGCGTGGCTAGTTGCAGTCGACGAAGAGTGCTTGCCACTTCGTATTGCTATGTAAGTTGGTCCACTATATGAAACAGCTTCTGGTCGTCCCATCTCATTAGGTTTTACTTCGCACAAAGCATACACGCTTGGAATTAATTTGTGCCCCGAAGCAATCACAAAGTCGTGATCTGGTAACGACACTTTGTATTCAACGTGCATTAATAATGGCGCCTGCTTGTTTGCCGCTGTCAGGCCAATGGGAACGCGGGCTTTGTCATCCTGAGATAAAAAAGTTACGGAGTCAGGACCAAGTACTGAAGCTATCGTTTCCAGCGACCTTATGGAGGCCACAGCAAAGTATTGGTCTTGGTGTGCTTTATGATGGTCAGCTTCAGGACGACTCAGCTTCACCGGCACAGTCACTACATGACGCTTAGCTTCTCGTGTATTTGCCCGTCTAGGCAATAGTCGAATATAAGTAGCACTTCGTGAAATATTGAATCCCAGCTCGCTTAGTTTATTTGTAAGTTCTGAAAGCGTATGGACCGTACGAACTATCTCACAACGACGGCGCTCTTCAGCAGAAGCACCAAACAAGGCTAAATCACTTATTGTTTTTAGCAATTCAGACTGTTCTACTTCTAAACGTGGGCGCCCAGGGCCAGCACGAGGCGTCAACGACTTAGCTGCATCGGGATTCTTTGAATCCCGATGCAGCTAAGTCGATATAACACAGATATAACACAGTAGTTAAAATCGTAGTGTCACGTTTTAAATATCTCAATTCTTACAAAAACAATGATACAGTAAAACAAACACAGTTATCTCCAAAAATATCACAAAATCTCACACTTTAATACAAATGGTAGAAAATAGAACACAAATAACACTATACGTCAATCAAAAAAAAAGCAAGCAAAAGACGGATTATCTGTCTCTGAATAACTGACAGTATGAATAGAAATCTTTATTTAGTAGTCGTCGAGTCGAGTGGTAAGTTTTATTTCCATTGCTAGCTGTGTAAGCAGCTTAGATATGCAATTGACAAGTCGAGGGAGTGATGGATTGCTAATCTGCGGATATTGTCGCTTTTGTGTGTGAATAAGTTATGTTAAAAAGACGGTTTGATTTTATGTGACGGTAGAAATAGTATGAAACGTGCGAGTGCCTGTTTTTGAAATATGGCGTAAAATACTCATAAAATAGAAGATTTTTAGCAATATGCTTGTCCTTACCTTACATTTAAAATTAAGAGTGAGTCATAAACATAGATTCTGTACACTCTTCATAATCGATTTCATAATTGATTTATCTTAAAAAATATAAGAATAGAACATGTTTTTAAAAAGGAATCACGTTCAATTTTCTTAACCGCCTCGCATTTTTTAAATCAGGTAATATCCCTACACCCTTCATCTAAGTCTAAAAAATACGATGCTGAAAACTGCATCAAAATCGGTCCAGTAAAACGCGAGATAATCGCACTTAAACAAACATACTGAGAACCTTCTTTTTTAATACTTATAGAAGTGAATAAACTACAACTACTTCTAACGTAACTCCTCATTTCGTACCCAAAGACCGAAGAGTACCATTGAAAAACTATTCACTGAAGGCACTACATTACATTATTTACAGTCTTCCAGTCTACATTCAGACTCTGTAAACAGGCTTCACAAATAGATAATACAAAAACTATTACATGCTACGTACGTGGTGAGAATCGAACGTTGAACGAACTGAGAACGAAATTGTGTTTGGAAACTTTTTTGGGAAATCGGCGATAAACTTTATAGTCGATTACAGTGAGGTAGCCTGTTGAATATGGAAGCGTTATGTTTTTTTTTGTGAGGATTTTTTTATGTTCCATTTTGGTAGTTCTTTTTTTGTTTATTTTCGAATTTAGGTTAAAAGTATTTATGTGCTTCGGCTATTTATATTTAAGCATTAAAAAAAATTGACTGCACAGTTGATACGGTGGCTGGGAAAATCGTTGTCGCGCAACGTGTAGCGAGTTCGATTCCCGTACGATGCAACTCTTTGTGTGGTCCACAAGTTGTTATTTCGAGTCTGGGTGTCATGTCTTTGTGAACGTGTATGCTTGTAAAAGCACCCACGATACGGGAGAAAAACACAGTGTAAGGCAACAAATTTTTTTATTGTTACTTTTATTTTAAAAAGACCTTTACTACATACGTCGCTCTTATTACATATGACACATAATAATAAAAATTGATATCTCTACCCCTTTGATATAATTACACTAAAATTTTACAAAGTTAAAAACTTATTTAAGATATATACAGTCCATAAAAAATAATCTCCACGGGGAAATTTCGTAGCAAATCTAAACGCCTACGAGCCTCGTAGCTCACCGCTATCGGCTACGTCGATCGTAGCAAATTGTGCCGGATATCGTAGCATCGAGCTGCTACAATCGCTACGGAGATCTACGATTTCCTACGAGTTATTAGGAAATATGCCTTTCAGTGGAGACAATGGTGTTTATGGAATTATCTAGATAGCTTTGTTAAGTATTTATGGATTTTGATTGGAATAAACAAATATTTTGATTTTAATATGTAAAACCGCTACAAACAATTTAGTTAGGAGTAAAATTATCTTACTGATTCAAAAAAATATGCATTCGAAGTTAGCAACATTGTAAAAAGACATCGTTTGTTCGCAAAACGAAACCAAATAATCCATTACAAAAATAAAACAGTTGAAAAAATACCAAAACAATTGAAAAATGGCATCGAGATAAAATCAGAAGATACGTGTGCTTCTATCAAAGTATAACACAATTTGTACGATTGCGGCTCGAAGGAATTGTTCCTCGCCTCGTGGACCACAGACCAAAGCCACTTTTGCCACAAATTGCCAATTTTTGATGTCGGATATAGAAGGCTCGGTCTTCATTCAATCTTCCTGACGTTGATAAGTTACGGGAAATAAATTGAAATGAATTTGTGATTACTTGGCCTACTGGCATACATATACCAGTTACTGACTTTGATTGGAACAAAGTGTGATTGGAGTTTCAGTTTAAAATTGTATTGCTGTCGATATTTGCAAGAACTATGAGCTCCAAAATATATGTATTTGATTTCTTAAATGCTTTTTACTTTTAAATTACATCATGCTATTCAAAACTGTATAAAATTCCTACAATTGTACTTTAAAGATGATGCACATCATCATCATCATTATCATGCATCGGTTGTTTTGCGGGCTGCTACGATTACGGACCCCAACTGTGGTCGAGGCTTTGAAATTACTCGTATTCAAGTAACCATCTATCGGACAATTACATTGGTAAACCATACACATAATCAATTGTATTAATCAAATATCTCTCACGATAGCCGATGACAGACAGACTGACAAAACGATTCAATTAGACGTTTCAATCAAAAGTGCCTAATTAAGGATTAATTGAAATAAATCCTTTGAATTTGAGTTTAATATATTTTCTCATATTGTAAAAATAAAAACACAAATATGCATTAACCCTAAATCGTCCAAGGTCACTGACAACCACTGCGTAATCATCCACGATCAATCATGACTCGACCATCATAAAAATGATTGCCACTAAACCTTGCCATAAAACTATGACAATAATATCCAAGTATATTATTACGAGGATACTGTTTAACGAAGCTGCGATCGACGCCATCATTTTATGGGGCGCAGTCTCAGTTTGATTGAAAGCACTTATTCTCGAGCTATGAACTCGTATTTATGATGTTATTATTTTATTGATGGAAGTCACTTTAGGGGGTGACTGTCCTACGACCTCGGGTAGTGTTTATTGTTGCACTTTTAAAGATAATAGGTAAAAGTAAGATAGATCTTATCGTAACGTCAATGGATAGAATCCCAGGTGTAAAAGTACAGTACTAAAATTTGCAATAGGTGATGTCATAAAATCTTCGGTTTTATAATATTTTTGATTGAAAAATGTACCAGACAGTAATAATAATGTATATTTCGCTAAGTAATTTCTAACGTTTTTGGTAGAAAATATTATTAACTTTTTTTAATATTTGTATATACATATATTGTAATCAACAATTCATCATTATTGTGTCAGCCACAAACGTCAACTGGTGAACAGACGTCCACCAGTAACTTCCAGATAAGTAATTTATCGCTTCAGAACAAAACAAAAGAACAAAATCGAATATCGATTCCAGAAAATTCTCAGAATGTTCAAAAAGTTATTTGAAAAAACAACCAGACATACATACATACAGAGAGAGCAATTATTCGCTCTCTCTTCGTTTAATTGTCTTTTTTCGTTCAGTCGACAGTTCAACGTGAAATTGCCATAGGAACGGCGACAACCGCTGACAACGCGAACTGAAGTGCCACGTGGTATGTGCAGACCAAAGAACACCTTTTTCCCAATAGCATAGAGTAAAATTTTACTTGTAGCAGTCAAAGCTATTTTTTTCTGCATGTATGCTGGTGGTGCCGAGGATTAGGTTGTAGATTTGCATTTGTTTATTATACCTAGTATGGAAATATTTACTTTTCCTATAGATAATGAAAATACAGAGATATTTCTGAGATTGTAGGCTTTCTGAAACCCAAATTAATTCGATTTAGAGACCGATTATTCCTTATTGATGATTCGGTTATAATAACGAAATCAACAAAATACAACTACACAAAATAGATCACCCAACCCAATACAACCCAACCATCCCACGAATCTTTATTCAATGAACATAATCTGACCATGTCAAAGACAATTCGTTTAGCAAACTCAACCCGATCCGGTTTGGCCTACATTTTACACCGAAACTAATTTGCCGGCTGATTCAAACACCTGAATCCTACCCCAGGTGGTCCCGAAACGACGACCAACAGTAATTCGACTAAGATGGAAGTTAAATTAATAAGAAATTGTAACTGTTGCTCGTCTTTTGTGGGTTCTTAGTTAATTTTAGGAAGTGCGTAAAAGTGTAAGGATTTTCCGTAAAATAAGGTAGGTAAAATTTTAAGTTACCAGTGGTACTTGCTCTCTATTGAGTCAATAATGAAATCTAGCTAGGAACTAGCATTTGTTCGGATGGTTTTAATATACTTTTGGTCCTATGTGATAGTCTTACTTAAATCTTTAAATAGTCTAAGTAATTTTCGGCTCATAAAAAGATAACTTGACTGCACGGTTAGCACGGTGACTGGACAACTGACTACCGTGCAACGTATAACGCGTTCGATTTCCGCACGGAGTAACTATTTGTGTGATCCACAAATTGTCGTTTAGGGTCTGGGTGTCATGTGCATGTGAACTTGTATGTTTGTAAACGCACCCACGATACATGAAAAAATCCTAGTGAGAAGCAAAGTTTAAAAAAATACAAAGACCCTAAAATTCAGTCATAAAAAACCAACGTAGTAACGACCTCACGATCAAACCGCGGCCCGACGTCATCAACTTAAAAAAATAAAGGGGTAAAGGCACCGTTTACAGCCCGTGCCAATATTCGCAACAGCAACAGCTGTATCGATCGTATGAACCAGGTCACCAAGCACCTGCAACTATCGACCAATGTTCTAGAACATTCTGTTAATGCCTGTTTTAATAATTAGGTCGGTGTTACATACATTATTTTTTGGTGTTTCGATTAAAAATAAGCTAAAAATTCGTCTTGTATCTGGTCCTGAGTTCCGAATCTGGCGTTATCTGGTCCTAAGTTCCGAATTTGGTATTGTCAGTGTTTGAGAGGAGTCATGTTACTACGTACGACACTACGTTTTGTCTGAAATGAGCAAGCGTTATTAATTTTGAGCTACATAATCTATGCGATACTTGCGATCTTTGCGATCAATAAAAAATTTACAGCGTAGGTATTAAACGTATGCTGATTTCTTTGGGCAGAATACATTAATCATTTTCTCTTCGCCAGCGAAAACAAGAATCCACGCAAGCGAATCACGTAATGGCAACGTAAACGTTGGTCCTACCATCCGAGCCTGATTACACCGACCACGTGACAACCGATACTACACGATCTTACCCGATCACCAACGAACGTGATGTTAATTTGCACGTGCAGCTTATTCACCGAGTACGGATATTAGGAGTACCATCTAATAGCGAATCAAACTGAGCTCTGATAAGCATGTATCTTTCAAACTGCTACCATTAAACTGCTTTCCTAGGGTAAGATAACAAACCCTTGACTCATCTTTTTTATAGAGACACAAATGGAATTATAGTCCAGCAGTGGACACGGGTTATTGAATATGATCTACACTACTAGTATTTTTATAATAGTTATCGTGAAACTAATTAGTTTACGTGCGTAAATTTCTTGGAGAAAAGCTCTACTACTTTCTAGTATGATGAAGAGTCCCTCTGTCACTCGAAGCTAGTAGAGCTTGCCTACATTAATGTACGTGAATAAACAGTTTTTTAGAAGCTACAAGCGAATGTAAATTGCTTTATATCTTTATTTGCGAAAGGTATTGTTTTTAACACACCTTTTCACACACCAGGATGGTACTCCATATCTCTTTTCTCCATGATAACAGTCCGCCGGTAGGACTCGAAGTCATTTGACCGCTATTACCAAGTGTATCGGGCAATTAAGGTCGCCACCTTACTGGGGAGTAATCACGCATAATTGTGTAACCCCAAAGCCATTGGGAGCTGTGAACGTGTTCGATGATTTAACTTGTTATGTGCTAGAGAGCAAACGTGCTGTAATTTCCAATTATTTTCAACGATGTACTTGTTACGATGTATTTTTGTAATTTTATGCACATTTGCGAAGAGAAAGAGAATGTTTATTCTTAGATGACTTAATGGACAAATCAAGCGGCTCGACCGGAGTTATACCACGGCCTTACAGAAAACCGACGTGAAACAAGGCTTTCGTTGTGTTTGATTGTGTGACTGAGGTTACTGAAGGTCTAATTATCCTATCCTCCTTCCCAATCCCTGATTCCCCAACAACACTTAATTTCTTAACCCCCAAAAGACCGGCAACGCCTGTTCTTGGGCGATTGCTTACCATCAGGTGTTCCGTCTGTACATTTACCAGCGTATACAATAAAAAGCAAAGTTTTGAAACAATAAGAAAACGACGAACATCCACAATTTTTAACAACGTAATCACGATCGAATCTCTGAAAAAGCAACGACCATTACTAATACCAATACACATATACACAATTTTTAGGTTGAAACAATTTGTTTTGCTAGCGAACATTTTGAGAAAAAATTGTGGCAAATAAACATCTAAGAAATCGTTTACTATCGACAGATATAGAACAATGTGGCGCCATCTATAAATACAATAATATAAACAAAACAAATACTACGTCTCAATCATCCAATGTGCTTATTTTAACAAGCATCCAGCACATCAACCTACGCTATACACTTTATAACGTTTTCAACTTTATTTTATAAGAGATAAGTTCGAAAATCGATTGCTGAAAATTAACAGATATGTATAGCTTCATATGCTGTTCTTCACTACTCACAAATCTCAATGTAAACTCATTCTATTAAAACATGAGTGTATTCTATTAATAATATGGGATGATGGTCAATGCCCTTCGTCCGCAACGGCCACATAGTGCCAACGCGTTGCCATTGGCTCTCGCTGCCAACGTAAACATGACTGACAACTGTTGAATAAAGGATTAGGTTCGGACCGTTTTATTTATGAGACGAACAAAATGGTGATTCTGAGCCTGAATTATACTGTGAATGGGACATTGTGGCAGCCATTACGGTCCTAGGTGGCGCAAAGGCGGAAACTAATGTTTCTCCGTTCCTTAAAAATGGCCATTAACAGAATAAAGTAGATTTTGCAAATAACAAAGTTACATTGCTCGTAAAAAATATGCAATTAAATCTATTCTCACTAAAAGCTGCTAATTTTGTGTTAGGGTAGTCTAGTAGCGCCTATTGCCTATTAGAAAACTTTTAAAAACCTAAACGTTCCAATAACACTTCGCCTCACCTAAGAATCGAAACCGAGACATCGCACTGTAGGCCCACTTGACTGACCACTCGATCAACTTGACTGTCTAATGAGGAAACCTGCGCTTATAATTTCTAATTATAAGTTTTAAAATCGCAACTTGTATTGAGCAAGCGTGGTGATTAATGCTGAAACCTTATCTGTGGGAAAAGAGGCCTTTGGTACGCGGTGGCCACTTACATCTGTTGATGCGATGCGATATGGTCCCAGACTGTTGCCACACAAAGTCATTGAACCTGTAACTCTATAGCGCTTTCACAGACTTAATGTATTTCCTCCACAAAGGAAAGATCGTTTCAGTACTGATTCTGAACGTTAGATAAAATTTGGTCAAGTCTAAGCTGTACTTATAGAAGTTTTGTATTGAGATAAAAGCTATTGAAAGTGGCACATAGAGAGTCTCGGTTTAAGGTTTATAATACGTGAAAAGGTAAACAGGTGTATTTAATGGTGTGGCGACATGTGACAAGTCACAGATGACGAACAACTCGACGGATGATGTCATAAATCCTACTTCGCACATATGAAGTTTACATGCGATTAAAAATGGATAGAAAATCCCAACGAATTATAGTTGGGCAGAAGCATGATCACCATTTTAAGACCATGGCTATGGCATGATTACTGATCTGATAATAGTTATGTATTTACCAAATATAGCATATAAAATTTGACTTTGAATTAAACATAAACACTTTAACACAAGAGCTGGTCAATTCTCTTCAGTTAAATACATTTGATATAGAAGAACTGAACATTAGATTCAAATGATTCAATTACCATAATTTCCATACTGAACCCCGAAAAATATTAAGTAGAATATCTTTGTTAATGTATTCGATGAAGGAAATTACGCAAATGGAGAAGGACACCGAATATAATGGAGTGTTTGATTACATAATGGAGAGTGCTTCTGTTTAGTGATCAAATGCATTTTGAATTATAATAATACTAGCTTCTGACAGCGGCTTCGAGTGGGATAAAAAGTATCCTATTACTTAAGTCGACTTATACCTTGTCTGTATACCAATTTTCATCAAATAAAAATCCGTTCATTAGTTTCAGCGTGATTGTCGGACAATACAATATTAGTGTGATGTATCACATTTCTACCAAGGTCGGCAAAGTTGCAAGGGTTTATTGTCAGTTATGTTATGATTACTTATGAGTTGGTAATTATCCATGTTACATAACTTGATGCTGATGATCAAGTTATAGTTCGGACGTTTCTGTAGCAACAGAAATGCACAAATCATACTACGGCAGCAAGCAACATTTTTAAATTCCAAATCACAACATTTCAAAGAGTGTATTGACGTATATTATATTTTTATCCAGTATATTGTAATCCAGTCTCCCATTTCTAATACGACGTGTATACAAAGCGAACTTTTAATACTGAGCCATTAACACTACCCAACATTTATTTTATCTCTAGCCTTTTTAACCAATTAGACAGCAACATTATCAAAAAAAAAAATCCACTAAGAACCCAAAACGCTACAACAGTAGAATCACCAAACCGACACGTAATAACGTACGAAAGATCTTCCCGTCAAGTAGATCCTCGTACGCTGGAGCTCCGGATTACATGCCGATCGCAAACCAATTTATTTCCTCCATTAAACGTGTGAAGTGATACAGAAAGCGGAAATTTTATACTTGTATGTAACCTATGAAGAGATTCTCCGCGATGAGAGAGAAGTGGAGCATTCTTTTATGTTTCGTTATTAGAGACTCCAGTTGTTATATTCGCGTGCATTGTTCTTTGTGAAAAGATACGAGTATGTTATTTGTGAAACAGCAAGAACTTTTTAAGATATTTTAATTAAAATATTTACTTTATTTTGATAAGTCCAATGCGTTTTAGTTAATTCTAGCTGTGTTTGCGATAAGTCCAGTGCTTCATTAAAATCTCTACACTCACACTTAACCCTAATATTATAAATGTGAAAGTTTAGTTGTTTGGATGTTTGTCCGTCAATCACGTTGAAACTACTCAACGGATTTTGATGAAACTTGGTATACAGACAGTGCACGAGCTTTTTATCCCACGAGAATGCGAGCGAAACCGCTGACAGAGGCTAGTATTGTTTATTAAATCGTTACACGGTATTTACTTTATAAAGTGGTAAGTGACATATTCATAAGTAAACAGTCTCAATAAATAGATAAAGACTTAAATTCTTACAAATAAAAAACTGATTTTCATGTAACACACTAAAACTGCCACAGCCAATAACAGGTGGTGTGACGTAAAGTGGACGCGTGTGATTGGTTAATGCAATATAGTAACGCATCGGATTGGCTGAATGAATGGCCACTGCAGACATAGAACGACATTGATTGGTGCCACGAGTAACCGCTGAATGAGATTTAAATTTAAATCCATTTGTTGCGCTCGGATCGAGAGCTCAATATTGGATTCGTGTAAAAAAGTAAAAATAGTAAATTGTGAGCAGCGAGCACCTTGTTCGAGAGAGCTCTCTTCAATTGCAACTGTCTTTTATGGGAATCTGAGTTCTTTTTTTCCTCATTGATATTTTTTTTTACATTTCTTTACTAGTGTAAAAGGATCATCAAGATGAAAGATCTTCATAAAATTAAGTAAATATTAAGTACATGTAATGTCATATTATTCAGTTTTTCTTCATTATTTAATGCAAGAATGTATCTGCCTGACATGCCTTAAATGTGGTTCCCGTTCAGGCAGTTCTGGCAGGCATATCTGTGCATGTAGAAGTAGCTAATATAGGCGCACTATTTATCACACACCGCAAATGTTTTCAGAAAAACCTAACAAAATCTTTTGCTGTTTAAATATAATATCGTCCAACAACTCCCAGTTAGAAACAAGAGAAGCAAGTTCTCTTACAACTAATGAGTGCACTGTTGTAAATGAACGTCCATTTATTGCAAGCGACGGACTCCACCGTCGTTGCGTACACGTGTCGTCATGTAAAAATACTCCTACATGGCTAAAGTGTAATTACATTTCTCTTAAGAGTGTTTCTCGCCGGAGAGAGTAAGTTTTTAATTGTTTACAACTTTAATGGTAGCATGGCTTTTTTTACACCTGCTCGCTAGATGTAGGTAAGTGGAAGAGTTTTAGTTCACTCTTTATCTGTTTTTTTTTTATTTTATTAGTCTCATACAATATCAAAATTAACAGTCTGTCACTGTCCATTGCTGTACTAGAACTATTGTAATGAGGTGTTACCCAATTTCTGCCAAATGTATAATTGTTAAAAATTGTCGTGGTGGCCCAGTGATTTACGACGTCCGCTTCTCATGCGTGGGAGTGCAAGTCCGCATCAAGCAAGCGTGGTAAGTAATGCTCAAACCTTCACTGTGCGAGGACCTTTGGTCAACAGTGGCCACTTACGAATGCTGATGTTGTTGTTCAAGTTGTATAGTTATTTAGTTAATTCGTTTTGACATTCGTGGTAATAGTACGCTTATCAAATGTATCTACTACCTATACATATGACATTAAACTACTCGGCCTGTCACAAAATGCCTTCCAAAATAACTCTTCACATGGTTACCGTATATTTTACTTCCTTCCATTTCCACACACAAAACATTCACAATACATGCCAATACTAATGATACACCACTGAATACCAAGCTGATTATAAGAACCAAAATTGCTTGCAGGCTAACCACAGAGCACTCTATCAATGGAGGCTGACGTCGTTTCAATGTGACGCTATATTGGGCCCTCTAATCAATTCGGTCGGGTCGCGGCGAGTCCATCAATTGACGTCGTTACTTCTATTACAGTATTTTACTGCGGGAAAAATGGAGGTGATTTGTGGCTGTGTACATTTTAGGTAATTAAGTTTCTTGTGTATACAGATACATACATATAAAGTCATGGCGGTTTTTTTATGGAAGAGGACAGTAGTAAACGTGCATACGTGTCACCTGGTAAGCAGTCAGCGCCGTCAATAGACACCCGAAACACCAGAGTAGTCACAGGTGCGTTGCCGGGTAAGGTTGCCCTTTAAAAAGGAGTACGCTCTTTTCTTAAAGTTTTGAAGGTCGTATCGGCTCGGAAATACCGCCGACGACAGCTCACACACTGTAGGTAGAAACTACAGAATGCTACATATTCAGATTCACGCATAGTCTAGTTGTATAAGCACAACAGATAAATAATAGCAGTACGATATTTCCACATTTAAAGAAAAAAAAATACCAATGAACAATAGACCTTTTTCTTTCTCTTTATTACAACAAAATGAACTAAAGATACCGTTTATATAGTATCTAATGCTACCAGCCTGTACGCTTTTATAGGCATCACGCAAAAAATATTACAGAGAAGGTCTAGACTAGCATATAGGGTACTTTTTATATTGGGAAAATAAACGAGTCTCATGGGCACGAATTGCCACGCAAACGTTACTTAGAAAGGGTTAGTCATTTTTGAAAAATATGTTCAATTTATTAACAACATCAAGTATATTATTTCCCGAAGGAGTAGACATTTTTGATGTAGGAGAGCTATACGTTACGTCGGCCGACTGGACCGGAATGATAACACGGTCGCGCAGAAAATTGCCGTGAAAAACTTTGGCGTTGTGTTTTGCTGTGAAAGTTATGTTACCAGAGGTCCAACCTTAGCCTAAAGGCCTGCCGTGGCAGGCCAAGTCCAAGTGCGTGCACTCGGAATTCTTCGTAGAGTAATTTTCCACCAGGTGACAATGTGCTCATTTACCCATTATCCCATAAAAAAGATTATAAGTAATTTGTAGCAAATATCATCATTAGGTGCGTTACGTTGCTGTGGATGCGTTTGGCTTTCTCCAATCGTATTCATTAGTACGTACATATAGGTTAGCACTGGTGGAAACGGACTCAGCTAAGCAATGTTTTTGATATGGAAAACCGCGTGGAAATGGTCAGATAGTTTCACAGCTTGGCTAATAAATCTTCGTAGAACAGCTACAAACCACATCTCTGGTGGAAATTTTTCATGTTTTTGCATTCTCCTTTATTCTAAATCGAACAAGCTTTCATAACATACTGAATAATGGTTATTTTTCCACATGACCAGACCGATTTCACCTCGAAATTTGATGGCGTGGGTCTGCCCATATGAAAAGGGTAAAGGTACCATTTATACATATCTATTTGAGGCCACCATCAATATTAGAGGAAAATATTGTTCCTTTCCAAAAGGTATAGTCCTGACCGCAACCCTTTAAAACTTTAAAATAAATGTTTTCGTTTCATTTTAAATGTGGTTTCTGTGAAATGTACCTAAAGAGAGGTAGATAGAGTTGAGATTTTTACTATTGGTTTTGTAGTTAGAAGAATGACTGCTGATTATAAGGTCTGGATCTGTATTTCTAGGATTAGATGTCTCCTTAAAATGTTATATGAGGCTCCCTCTCGCCTCTTGTGTGTCAGACTCCTTCTGACTAAAAACCACCCCGTTCCTACTCCTGCCTTTCAAGCCGGAGCGACCATGGCTTCCGCTACCCGCTAGCAGCTTCGGATCAGGCATCGGGCATCAGGCGTCAGGCGGCCGGTACCGCGCGTTTAATTGAATTTTATTATAAGGTTTGGATTTAAATGTTATAAATGAAGTTCAAAAATACATGATTTTTCAATACGATTTTTATGATTATAGGATAGGCTACATTACCTTTCATTCCGTGAGCGACACTGAAGTAGTAATTATGAAATTAGTATAATTAACTAGATCAAACTACAGTTCACGAACAAAAATTTTAATATTAATTTTGGTTTACCGACTGGGAAATCAACACCTGTCTCACTTAAACTTACTAAATGACGTCACAATACTTCTGCACTACAGAAGAAAAATTCCAGAGTAAATAATTTGACTGCACAATTGATGCGGTGGCTGGGCAACTGGCTGCCGTGCAACGTGTAGCGGATTTAATTCACGCACGGAGTAACTCTTTGTGAGATCCACAAATTGTTATTCCGGGTTTGGGTGTCCTGTGCATATGAACTTGTATGTTTGTAAACGCACCCACGACACAGGAGAAAATCCTAGTGTAGGGCAACGTTTAAAAAAAATGTACTTTAAAAGCTATTGCCATCACATAAAGGCCTCCAATAACGACTTTAGAAGCAGCAGATGGTGGATCAAGGGGGTCCTGCATAAATACGGGATCAAATATCACTCGGACCTCAGTTCGGAAAGCCATTCCGGACCCGACCATTTGTGTAAGGTTTTTATTATAATAGTTCCATGAATATGATAGTGACTGCTAGACTACTTGACCTTAAAAAGTATTTGGGTGACTTGAAGATGGGCTCGGTGTCTAGTAATGTGAGTACCTAACTGGAAGGTACTGTTAAGTGTGGTGTGTGGATAAGTCAGAATATTAAAGGCCGTCTTGGTCCATTAAGTGTGGGAGAGCCATGGTTCGGCACGAATGGGCCGGCTCAACCGAAGTGATACCACGGCCTCACTGAAAACCGACGTGAAACAACGCTTGCATTGTATATGTGAGGTTACTGGAGGTTACTTTGGTGTTTGGTGTTTTATGTGTGCATGCACGGCTGCGATTGTTGACCATCAAGTGTTCCATTTGGTTGTTAACAAACTTATAAGATAAAAAAAAACAGTGTTTGCTATGATATATAGTAATAAACATTATGATATGACTTTCTTTACGCTTCTGTTTAGTATATTCGTATTACAAGTTGTACTCTGTATACACGTGTCTTTCCTCGCAATGTCGCAGTTATTACGAATAAACCACGACTCATTAATATTTGCAACTTACAACTCGTTGTCAACTCAAACGTTGAGTTAATTAACTTTTTCACGAACCACAGAATTAAAATTCCATCAAACAATTCTGTTTGTAGAGATCAGTGGTCACAAAGTTGAATTGGAGAGAATTTGTGAATGTATTCAATATTCTTTATTTAATTTATTTTTATTTTATGTTTAAGATTTTGATTCCCTTAAGAAGTGAACAGAGGTGCACATGCACATATACGCCAACCAATGTAACTCCCGCTTTTCACCAGTTATGTTTTGAGTCCCACGTAACAGAAGATGACCCTGTTACTATACAATCTTATGTATTACGAAGAAGGTAAACAAAAGTCACAAAAAACGAAAGATTATTATTCAATCATGTTATGAGCGTGGTGAAAATGTAGACAATGGCATTAGAAAGCCAATTAGAAAGTCTGGCACGGCGTGGTTCCGAATTGTAGCTGACAGCGTGCTTACGGCGCGCCGACTGTAAGCTGCAAGCGCGCAATACATCACTTATGTTTATACGAATCTTGAAGTTGGGATAAGGAAAAGATTTAAAAAGATGCATGTGTTCTGTGAGACATAAACTAAAAGGGAGTTTTCGGCGGAAATATGTGAGTGTAGAGGAAAACGAAAAAATAAAATACGTCAATAAATTAGTTCTCAAATAACAATCACTAAGATTGTCTTTAACAACAAAAATAACTTTAAAGAAACATCAAATAAAAATACAAAAAAAAGAAACGAACACGCGATCACCTTGAACACTTTTAATGTGTTCGGAATGTGCGTAAAAGATTAACAATGCACATTAATCTCGTTATCAAAGGCTAAAGGTAATGGCCGACAGATGGAGCCGCTGTGGTTAATGTGTTCACTACAATAGATCTTAGAAATTTTATAGACTTTACACAATTTTATAGCGTGTGTAATATAATTGGTATTTCCTGAAAGCATTGACATATTAATCTCGGTGTTATCTACGTCCAAAGTCAAAGTCAAAGTCAATGAATCCTAAATTTTGAAGCGTCATATTAAATGGTCCGTCAGTCTGTCTGTCAGTGAAGCTAGGAGCTCATTTATAAAGCGACCAGAAAAAGAAATAGGAAAACTTATATGGAGCTATGAATATACAAATATTGAAAAAAATATGTGCATCTTGGTTTAATATATTCAATTATTAACATGAATTCAGTTCTGTTCTGATTACATTAGTGATTACTAATCAATAACGTGCAATAATTTTACTTTTTTGCGACAGTACAGTTTCAAGTACACCTATTTTCCAAAGCTATGATATTTTTACAGTCTCGGCGTAAGTCCGGAGTACTAAAATGATGTCTGTTACGGACAAAAAATCGCGTGTACTCGTAGCTTTATCTTTACGAGCAAGTACTTGCGATATGGAAAACTTTATGTTTTGTTGAAGAACGTCCAAATGTCTTTGAAGCCATTTAGATTTGAAAAAACTGATGGCTACTAGCTATGTGGAACATTAGGTCATACTTTAAGTTGTCTGGTTCAACAGTCAGTTTGATCGCTGCGCCAAAGGAATAGACGTACATTTTGGGCTCGTTGTGTGCTAGACATTTAGTAAATTAACTAAAAATCACGGTTTTCTAACGTAAACTAATAGAAAAGCTCTACTAGTTTCGAGTTACACTGGGACTCTTCATCATGAACAACATAATTTACGAGAGAAAACTGTGAGTTTTAGTAAAATTTAAGTTTGCTCTCTGCAAAAACCTAGCTGTTTAGTAGCTTAAAACTTGTTAAAAAAAGTATTATCAAAACAATTTGATAGTAAAATTAAACAATATGGACCAAAATTTCAACAACAAATTCATACAAAATACCTTCGAATATACCTACACAAAAATATCACTTAACTGATGTAGTGTAGTCAATTTGATTGATAACAAAACGATAACATTTGCTACCATTTTAGCAAATAGACTTTCCGCGAATTCATGATTGTTATTCCACGCTGTCCAGCATTTTAGACAACATAACCGTAATGTTTGATTACTAAAGATAACACTACACATCAAATCCATTACACATTACAAGTCTACCGAAATAAAAACCATAAAAATATACAAACAAACGCATTGTTTAATCTTAATACGACGTGGTCAACTGCTCATCTCAATCAACTTAATATATAAAATTAAACCTTACTTCTAATGCGATAGAGACTATATTACATTACTACAACTGACATGTGGTTACCAGGGCCGGCATTGAAGTTAATACTTGCGCGTTGGTGAACATTGACATTACAAAAACATGGCTGACATGAAACAGACGTCAAGCGTAAACCGAGAACAACAATAGATACGCTATTACATAGTAAAAAAATGTAGTTCACAACACGAGTTCAAAAAATCAATCAAATATACTAAGACCTAATTATACTCAGCTTACTACGACTCGGTAGCAGCGCAACAATCGCCGCGTCGTATGAGCCTCTAGGATGGCTTGAAACTAGTAGAGTTCCTCGGCAAACAGTGACGTGGGTAAGCCGATAACATAATAATTAATTTATTACGTCTCACGAAAGTTATTATAAAACCTATTATGGTCCGAATTTCTTCGTACTATGCCCTAAGTATTGGCACGTACCCCTAAACTTTTGGAGAGCAACAAGCATCTAAAGACACTGCAAAATGGCAAAGTAAATGTCGAGATCCAGCAATATTCCACTAACTACAGAGATTACCTCGATAAGTTTCCAACTTTTAAACTGACAACACCATTTTGGAAACTAGCGCCATCTACACACGCCAAAAATGACAGCGCTCTTTGAAACTTCTCCCTTACTCGCATCAGAACTAACCCAATTACACAAACGTTAGCAACACATTCGCAGAATATACAGTTCAACAGTTTTGTAGAACAAAGTGTGGACCAAACATTGCAATGTTAGTCAGATTGACTGACAGTTGATTAGTTTTCCGAGAAACCGACGTAAATAAAGTAGTAGGAGTAAACAAAGCAGTAATAATTATGTGTTCCATAAATATTTAGAACATGTCTACTGGTACTCTTTATCCTTGTCTGTCAAACGACTTGTTTGGGTTCAAATGACCCTTTACATTGTAAATAAACGAGGTTTATCAAATAATATTTTTGATTAAGATATGTCACGTCGCGTCGTCACATTTAAACGTTCTCTACCACCGTATTATAGTGTAGGGTTTACTAAATGAAACATAACTAATTTTCAGACCACCACAGATGGGGCCCGGTAGGGCTGATGTCTGAACCGGAGCTCCGGACTACCTAGCGGGTTTACCGCGGCTTCGGCTTGAAAAGCAGGAGTAGGAACGGCTTGGTTTTTAGTCAGTCACACTCCCTCTCGCCTCGCCTAAAGCGAGAGGAGTCGTTGGATGATTTTCACCCTTTAAAAAAAATTCAGACTCTTTGATTGTGCATTTTGCACAGAAAGTGCTAAGAGCATTATTATCCTTGCTAAGCATGAAAATCAAGATTCAAGTGACCTGAACTCATGAATCAAAGATTAAACTCACGTGATTCTTTATGTCTTTGTTGAGACTAATGCAGTGACATAGGGCGAAAGTCTTTGTCATTGAAAATTTTATTGTGAGAGCGGTCAGCCGTGTAGAAGATAAGAAGTTTGACCTTGAGAACACCAGACGGGACAAGATAGACGGATTTTAAAGAAACCATTTTATAATAGGACTTTATAAATCGTAGTACAATTGTGATTGTTGTGGATTATGTGTGCAACGTCACGCCTTTTATCCCAGAAGGGGTAGGCAGAGGTGCACATTACGGCACGTAACGCAATGTACACCAACTTTTTACCATTTGTGTTATTAATCCCATGTAATAAAAGGTGAGCCTATTGCCATATACCGGGCACAATTCCTGACTCCGCCGTGCTACTACTTTAGAAGTTTTCCTAAAACCGAAAAAGGCTCAGTAATACTTTGCTATTTAATATATCACCAGTCATGTAGGTAATTTATCCAACTATACCGAGGATACGTAATGGTCGCTCTGATTGGTTGATTTATTTAAGCCGGCCAATCAGAGTGGCCAACGCGCTCTCGTTTCGATTACTTTAAACGTAAAGCAAACTCATACTACGGGTACAGGCTATTTTAAACAATGCACTATGCATATCAGCTAAATAAAAAAAATAATCCTAGAAACGTCATGCAAATGTCACTCGTTTGACATTAATGACAGGTGGGTAAATAAAAACAATATGGCGGCGCAACCCTTTACGTCTGATGCTCATGCATTATTTATTGTTTTGAAAGGAAAGTGCACGCTACACTGAGTCGCGGTGGATGTTGAATTCCAAAGAGTATTCATATGAATGTGGATTACTCATTGCGGTTTTACATATGAGATATGGCTATTTTTATTTATTTATAGAATGGTGTATGAATAAGAGGCGATGGTCTTTATTCAAGTAATGTGAAATATGTTTTACTAAAAATAAGAATAAAAGAATATTTTCAACAGGCTCACCCCCTATTACATAGGACTTATAACACAAACGGTGAAAAGTGAGTGCACATTGTATAGCGGCATTACGTGCCGTAATGTGCACCTCTGCCTACCCCTTCGGGGATAATATGGCGTGACGTTCTGTTGTTGTTGTATTTTATTTAAATTGCAGTTCGTTACGAAAACGAATAAATACATTATATTTTGGTTATTCAACCAAAAAAAGGTTCTAAAAACATAAAATTTCAGCCATCAACAACATTGTTCCAATTTAAATAAGACCCAAATAAAAAATATCACTTAAAATTGTGCCTGCGAATGAAACACGCCTGATGGATACTTTGAAACGTGATGAAGAGGGTCCATTGAGAACAATAGTCCAGCATTACTCACTGTCAAGCGAAACGTACCTAAGTGTTATTTCAAAAATGAGATTCGGAACGATTATCTTAAAATGCGACACGATTTTCATTGCTGTTGTTCCGAAGAGCGGGGTTTGAGTACCTCGTTTATAAAGATATAATTTTTATTTTCTGCTGAGCAATCATTCATAATAGTTATCATTTCGTCTAGAGATTTGAAGGTTCAAGCGACCATTTTTTTCTTATTTTGTTAATAATAAACCACGGCTGAATGAAAAATAAAAATAATAGAATCTTATTGTGTCTACGCTAACGCGAACGTTGGCATCAATTAATTATTTCACCGAAAAATATTCTACTATTTCGTTCGCTGATTTTTTATTTTTTTCTAAACTCATTCACCTCTCCTCTAATTTATGGCTAGATTAGGTTCCAAATGAACATAAAAAACAGTCATAAATATATCAAAAATTTCAAGCCACAAATATCTTAATCCCCTATGAATAAAGCTTTAACAGAAACGGGAAACAAATTGAAAACCCTTACTAATCCCACAAAATTCTTTTTAAAATCCTTGGAGCGCGCGGTGGAAAAATAATCCCATGATTTTGAAAGACATTCGCCCCTTATTACTTACGCTTTGATTATCTCCCAAATGTGGGATGTTGTGCATCGACCCATAACAGAGTGCTAATATTGTCTGATGTAGATAAAGTCGAGAGTCGCGTGAGTGCGGTATGGAAAGTGATATTGTATTTCTGATCTGACTGAAACAAAACCTGAATTAAATGACAAGGGAATTTGAACTGTATTGTTGAATTTATGTAAATAAGTATGTAATGTACCTACTTATTTACATGTACGTAATTCATTCAGTTCATCCGTGATCATGGCGCTTGCAACAGTGCCGAAATATCGGAAATTCAAAGACATTAAACACGGTAAATATCCCGTCTCAAGTTCTAATGATAGTGTTAGTGACCATGTCATGTATGTAATTGCGACTGCACGGTTGGCGCGATGGCTAGGCAAATGGCTGCCGCGCAACGTGTAGCGGATTCGATTCCCGCACGGAGCAACTCTTTGTGTGTTCCACAAATTGTTGTATCAGGTTTGGGTGTAATGTACATGTGAAATTGTATGTTTGTAAACGCACCCACGACACAAGAGAAAATCCTAGTCTATGGCAACGTTTAAAAAATATATACATTTTCTGAACCCACACACTACCATTGCAGTATAAGTTTACTTATACAATTAGCAATGTCTTTATAGCTTTTGAAAGTAGACTTTTTCTTTATGTTACGTACTACTGGCGGAAATAAGGCAGTTCCTTTCAGAGTCGGTTGAACAAAAGCATATTGTGTGCAGGCGGGAAATAACCTCTATTCTCTACAACGTTGCTTTAACCGTTCTTAGGGGGAAAAATGACGTGTCACACATGGATTTTTCGTCAGTTTTATTATACATTGTATATAGAACGTATCATTATCTAAATGCACATGTAACTAAATATTTCGATTGGACCCAGTAGGGCTGATGCCAACACGGAGCTGTGGACTGCCTAGTGGGTTTACCGGGGCTCCGGCTCAAAAAGCAGGAATAAAAACGGGGTGGTTTGTAGTCAGTAAGAGTCTGACACTCTCTCGCGTCGCTAAAGTCGGCAGATGTCAGTGGATGATTTTGAATTAAATATCTGGCACTCCCTCTCGCCTTGCCCAAGGCGGGAGAATTCATTTGATGATTTTCCCCTTAAAAAGACTAAATATTTCGGTAGTTTGCAAATATTTTCGCAGGATACAAATATCCAAAATATTCTCAATGTCAATTTAGCCATAAGATAACTCTCATTACGATTAGAGAAACGGGACCCACCTGTATTTATAATTAAGGACCTATATCAACATTCATCTCTAAATAGAGATGAATGGAGATGAATGTTGAGGGGTAAGGCTTAGGATAACAGACACGGTGTTATATACGATATTTGTATTGATGTCTTCCGTGATCATAACTAACTATCCCTTTAGACAATGAGTACAAAATGAATAGGAATCCGTCACTCAATCTACCCAAAGCCACATCACAATAAATCTTTGTTTACCATTCATCCAGCGAGGGTATCCCGTAAACAATACCTACTACAAACTAAACACAACATCGGCTATAAAATGTGAAATAACAAATCGATTTTCTGTCCCTTTCTAAGTACAAACATTAATAAAGGACAGCATCATCCCTTTGGCTTTATTCCAAGTTTAGGTTTATGACAGGTGAACGTTTCAGGGCATAGCCTTAGATGTTTTGTAGTTCTGATATGAACTTGAACATTTCTTTCATCTGTACACTAGACGACAGATGTCTTTTTGTCTGTCTGTTCATGTTTTAGACAACTTTCCCTTTTGACTAGAAGCTATGTCTGACCTTGGAGAAAATATTGTCTGTTTTTAAATATCACTGGTATAGCTTAAGTTATTATATCTTTATACATATATAGCATGAAGATTACTAATATTACTAAAATGAAACTGTAGGATCTTTTAACAATATGTTACGTGAGTTCCATCGTAACTTGTTCCAAACTTAAGACTTAATTCCATGATAACTAACGAATTAACTAATTCAGCCTCTGCCGACAGTGGTTTGGCTAAAATACTAATAAATATTCAATTATCTAACTAATAAATACTCAATCATATACTTGAAAATATTAAGAACAATGCCATCATATAGGGCAAAAACCACCAGAGAAAAATGTGATATTACGTTTTGGAAGTTAGAAAAGTACAACAAATATGAACGAAGAGGACAACACATTACATTTCATACATTTTGATTACAAACAACTCCAATGCAAGAACCAAAATAATATTTGAAACGAAACGAAACATTGATTACATTTTATGGTTTACCATCCAAACATTAGAACAATCACCTTTTAACATGAATAAATAAAGCGACCGCGGGACAAACGTTATTAATAAATAATGGTTTAACACTGAACATATTGAATCGTCAGTAATTTATTCATACATTTGTTCCTATCTTTATTACTAAGTTAATCGGATTAGGCACGGCCTTCTGTTATTGTTATTTTTATTATATTATCAACTAACATTTTCATCGCAGTAGTGTCTGTATTATAAACCGACTAAATGAATATAGGGATGATGACAGGGTATGAAAATTAAAAATCTGTTAAGTCCGTCAATTAGGTAATGAAAATATATTTATCTATCTCATTTATTTTATAAAAGTTTCAGGTTTCATGACTAGACCCATTTTGATGAATATTTGGTACACATCTGCAGTCATTTCTAGATCTATTTGGAGGAATCTTTGGTACCTATAATTGACAAATCATAAAAACTGTTATAATCTAGTCTATGCATCCCCGTCGTGACTTGAAATTAGTAGAGCTTTCCTGAATTGGTTCACGCCGTTACTTTAAATAAATTTAGTATGTTTGACGATAGTTTTTATACATAAACTAGCTTTTGCCCGCGACTTCGTTCGCGTGGAATAGTGACTTCCGGCAAATTTTTGGTTTTAACCACATAGTTCCCGATCTCGCGGGATCTCTTCAAAAATGAGATGTGGAAGATATTCCAGGGAACTCTTCAAAAATCAACATAATGAGCTCTGCGTTTGAATTTAATAGATGTATACTCACTTAGGGCATTGAAAAAATAGTTTAAAAACGGACTTAAACTAACTTAAAACTAAAGAAAGCTACGAATTACGAATTTATAACAATTAAAAAAGAAACTATATTACAACCTATCCTCTATGCTATAATAACCAAGCTTAAACTAAATAATTTAAAAGAAACGACTTAAATCTAATCTAATTAAAAAAAAATAGACTTACAATTTTATTAAAAAAACCAACTACAGTAACTACTAATAATCGATATCAAACTAAACCTACGTTAAATAGTTTAACCAAAAAACCAGGAAAACCTAACAAATAAACTTATTAATTGACAAATACAACGAAACCAATTTAGAATATACGAAACAGCAGGACCACTACAGACAAATAATCATACGACTGATAATACACTTTTTCTACGATAGTACCGAAGCGCTCGGCCGATACCCAACCAAATGAATGTAACGAAACCATAGCGCGATCTATTTCGATCCCAACGCCATCTATCGAGGATAAAGACAACTTGGATTATTTATTTATACTCCGTTCGGGCATTTTCTTTACTAAAAGTTTAATTATATTGATATTATTTTTTTCATACCTTTTTACTATTTATTTACTTTTTTCGATGAATTAAAACAATAACATGAACCGAAGTCGTGTAACGATCGACATAGAATTATCTATACTCCGTTAGAGCATTTTCTTTGTACTAAATGTTTTATTATATTGATATTATTTTTTTCATACCTTTTTACTATTTATTTACTTTTTTTCGATAAATTAAAACAATAACATGAACCGAAGTCGTGTAACGATCGACATAGAATTATTTATAAATAATTTATTTCTTATTTTTATTTTTTGATTTTTGAAATAAAAATATATCTATGTCCTTTCTAAGGTTCTAAACTATATCTGTACCAAATTTCAAAAAGTTAATTACATTTTTGGGTTCGACATCGACATAACAATAACCCCTGCTATTTTTTTTATTTTTATTTTCAATGTACAGACAGCACTTTTCTACGATTTTATTATATGTATAGATAGACTGATAGTTTATCTATTATAGCAAAAACAAAACCAATACAAATAGACCATATTTTTTTTAATATGTTTCTGAGTAGCCTGTATTATGTTTTGTTAAATATCTAGCAGTACTAGGTATTGTAATACAGTTCCAGACAGTACTAAGCGAACAAAGCATTAATATTAATGATGCTAATTGAAGATTCTGATTAATTAATTATGATTATTTGCCTTCAGCTATTGTATTAGTACTAGCAATTGTATTATCTCGCTAACATTATAAACTAGCTTCTAGTCGCGACTTCACCCGCATTCCCGTGTAATAAAAAGTAGGTATGGGTAACTCTCAGGGTCGACACCTACCAACGGCAAGTACCAATGTGATATTTCCCCATTTATATGAACTTTCTGAGATTATGTGACACCACTGACAAACGGTGAAGGAATCGTAAAGAAACGTGGGCGCCAAATCGCCAATCCGTATTGAGCAAGTGTGGTGATTAAATGCTTTTTGCTAATTTTATTATTGTATCTTGAACTTAAGGTACCTAACAATACACCAGCTTCGTTTCAAGACTCCATACTTTCACCAAGAACCTCAAATCACAAAAAGTGTTAAATCCCAGAATCAAGATTAAAACCCGTTAGTCTACAGTCAGCCCTTACAATTACTTGACCGAGGACCTGGAAATCTCCATAAAATATAAATAACTACATATTAATATAATAGAAGTTCTTAGAAAACTCATTTATATTATGAATGTAGAGCATTTCATTTGATTAATTTGCATGTTTGAGGCGTAGGCGCCAACTATGAGGCCATGGTTAATACAATGGGTGAATATTATGAGTAAGATCCTCATTTCATATTCGAAGATAAAGAACATTATTTCTTCGCTTTGAACTGACTTGCGACTGCACGGTTGGTGCGGTGGCTGGGCGACCTGCAGCCACGAAACGTGTAGCGGAATCTATTCCCGCACGTAGCAACTCTGTGTGATTCACAAATTGTTGTTTTGGGTCTGGGTGTCATGTGTATGTGAACTTATATGTTTTAAACGCGCCCACGACACAGGAGACAATCCTAAAATGGGGCAACATTTGGGAAAATAACTTTTTTTATTGTAATATATCGTCTCATAGCAAGATTTATTCATTATTTAGTTATATTATATTCGTATATTTGAATATGATAGGAACAATGCCAAACTCAGTAGAACCAAAAATCAAAGAACAGATATTCAAGAATGTGATAAATATAAAAGTGACAGGAATCACTGGTGCGCGAATTTAATTTGAATATGATGGATGTTCGGCTTCTTTTAGGGATTTTAGCAAATCCTGTTTCATCTGCTGCCGTCAACTTATTTAAGGTGTTCACGCGTCAGTAATATCCTGTTACTTATGCCCTAAAATATAATGTGTGGTTGTTTTGCTTACTCATGACCCAACGGGCATGTTCTAAGATTAAAAGCCTCTAAAATAAAAGATAAAAAGAAAGAATATGTAATATCGAAAATAACTGAAACATTTAACCAACTCTAGGATCGAACCTGAAACCTAATCCTAGTAGTCTGAATTTTGTTCCTGGCTGCGAACTACCTAGCGGGTTTAACGGGGTTCCGATTTGGAAAGCAAGAGTAGGAACGGGGTGGCTTTTAGTCAGTAAGAGTCTGACATTCCCTTTCGCTTTGCCCAAGGCGAGTGTCATTGGATGATTTTGCCCCCTCGAAAAAAAGCAGCCTGAATTACATCAATCTACAAGGCGGTCCTTGCAAAATAAAATCAAAAACAAAATATATCTATTTCAGGATACGACTGAAAGGCTTTGACAAGTCAATAAAGATCGTGAAACTTCAGCCGGGTAATATCACTAAATACTTTAAACGAAATGTATAAATTAACGTAAACAGCCTTAATCGTATTTTACATTAAATTTACAAATTCTGAATTAAGATCAAGAGATTAGCGTTACGAATAATTTCAGCTGGGAAATTCTTGTAACTATGAGGATTTTCAGGCATTAGTTTTTTAGTAACGAATGGTCTAATGCCGGGTACAGACTGAAGCCTCGTCGCCTTTAGGAACATTTGTCGAGCGACATGTGTCCCCAGAGACATCGGACGATATCAGACGACGTCCGAAGTCATCGCCGCGACATTGTTGAAACTGTTCCTTGTTGCACAGTTAACATTGTCGCGGTGGTGTCGTCGAATTTACCTAAGTGTAGGAGAGCTACTTCGGCACGAATGGACCGGCTCGAACGGAGTGATACCACGGCCTCACCTGACACGGCCAAAACTGACGTGAAACAACGCTTGCGTAGTGTTTCGTGATATGAGTGAGGTTACCGACAGCCCAATTCCTCCCTTCCCAATCCCGGATTACCTAACAACCCTTAAATTCCTAACCTCAAAAAGGCAACGCGCTTGTATCGCTTCTGGTGTTTCAAGTATCCATGGGCGGCAGCGATTGCTTACCATCAGGTGATACGACGGCTCGATTACGCCGGCGTGTTCCATAAAAAAAAATCTTCATATAATAAACATTTTTCTGTGAAATTTTAAACAGATAGATTATGGTCTTTAATAACAGATAAGAGAACTTGTGAGATAAAAATTCCCTAGTTTTTTAACTCACGGGAACGCAGCTAAAGCCGTTTGGCAGAAGCTAATGGATCGTAAAACTTAGTGAGGTTATTTAATGATCGTACTAATAGTTATTTCTTCGAATATTCGTATGTGAAAGCGAAGCAGATATGTTTTCTCAGGGGAAGAAGCTTACGGGATTATACCAGGATTAAGAAGTATATCATCATGGGATGACGTGAGGATTATCTTTATGCTAAACTTTCTGTATTCTTAAAGCAACGTCACGCCTTTTATCCCCGAAGGAGTAGGCAGAGGTGCACATTACGGCTCGTAAAATATGTTTATTCGGACTATAATGTTTATTGATAAAACTAAAATAAACATTGGTCGAAGGCCTATTGAGAGTACGGATCAGAATTCTATTCTTTTTTCAAATAAACCCTGTCAAAAGTCTAGTCAAAGTATTGAGATTTGATCCGAGAATTGTTTGTAGTGTTTAGAAGTACAGTCGTTTCTTGTTACCTATACTGTAAAAAAACCCTACAATAGTAAAAAATTCAAATAAAATATTTATTTCCAAACACCAAAACGATAATAATCCGACAATCCAAATCAAAGGGGACCAATAAAATAAAAATCAATTCAACAATAACAGCTATAAAATAAAATAAAAATAAAAAAATCCTATAACCAAAATTATTGAATTGGATCAATCTTTTTTTCAACGCATTTCAATTTATTTTCCCTTCAGCACACCCCTACCGTGAGTTGCCAGAGTTCGTTGAATCAAAGAGATCCCTCGCTTGGTTCAAGTTGAGAGCGAGCTAGGGTTGGCACAATTATTTATTTACAATACGAAAGAGGTCGAGAAGTGTTCGCGACTTCTGAAGTTATTTTAAGTTTGGCTCGATGCTATTGTTCGATTGTTCTGTTATTCCTTTCCCTTAATCCGATTGTAGATTTGGTTCAGTTTTAAATTTGAGTTTTGAATGTACGGATTGGTAGTTCAGGCTAAACTGTGCCTTCTATGCTTCTAATAAGGTATGATTTACAATGGACGATGCATCATACATTCCCATTCAAACTTTAAAACATCGTGTTTGTCTTTCTATTACGTCGCAACAAAGGCACTAGGCATAAGGCACTAGGTTTGGCCAGCGGGAGCGCTCGTGTTTCTATGCTCATACCAAATCGACCCAGTCCGTACACAAATTTTCATCAAAGTCCAAACAAACAAACTTTCACATTTATAATAAGTATTAGTGCGATGATTATAATACCTGGAGGCTAGATAAGAGGCTAAACAGTAAGCCCACGACATAGCTTTGACCATGCAGGCAAAACCATGGGCAGAAAGCTAACTATACTACAAATAAAATTATTTGCCAACGCGTTGTTACAACACATACAACCGTTTCAACCTCACAAAAGCCACCAGACCTAGTAAAATAAAAAAAAAAACCGCAACCACTACAAAAAAATATATATATTTTAAAAATAGAAACAAAAAAAAAATATATGTTGAGTTTCCAGCCAGGCCTACTTTGATTCTCTTTTTAATTCCGAAGTAGGTCGCGGCACGCTCGCGGTGTATCGGTAGCGCCTCATGAGAGTCTAGGACTTGTAATGTGGGCTATTGTACGATGAAAATGTAGGGAATACGAAAAACTGGGCCGACTGGTTCGTAGTTAGTTAACAGAGTTTTAATATTTTTTGCCGACGTTTTTGTTGTGTGATTTATAAGGCGTAATAATAAAGTAGGTAAGGTGCACACATAAAATGGAACAATTACAATTCATGAATTATGTTTTGAGTCCCACATATAATAAGTGAATCTATTTTTTTTTTCAAAAATCCTAGTGTAACATTTTGACCCGCGAATCGATCTCCAAACTTGTTGATCGGCAGTGTCATTTACAACCACGTTACTAACGACTTACTGATTAAATAAGTCAAAATAATTTATTTCAATTAATCACTTTTATTTCAATTAATCACAAATTAGGCACTTTTAAAACGTCAAAATTGAATTGTCCGTTGGTCTTGCAGTTTCAAATGGAGAAGAACGAGCAAGAAACTCTAATGATTTTAAAATCATTATTCAATAATGAGGTCTTATTAAAAAATAAGACACAAGTACAAGAGTTGATTGCTGCAAACTTTTAGAAAGGACATTTGAATTTGGAAATCCAAGAGACGGTAGAACTTTTTTCATTTTCAAACTTCAAACTTGAACAAACCTCCAATCAGGGAAACCCGAAAACTTGGTGACACACACACACATACACAAAGTATTTACTTTATAACTACGCCAATTGTCTCACTCACACAGTCACAATCACAAGTTTGAACTTGAGTCTTGAACTGGGAGGAAGAGTTTATGACATTTCCATTTCGTCTTTAATTTTTTAATTTTCCAAACTGGTGAAGCTTGTTATATTCTACTCAAAATATAATCTACATAGAATTAAATTCGCAGAAATATATTTTAAGACTTATTTTAACAATTTATTTTTTATGGAATAAGCCGGTAAACGAGTCGACGGATCTCCTGGTAAGCAATTGCCGCCGCCCGTGGACACTTGAAACACCAGAGGCGTTACAAGTGCGTTGCCGGCCTTTTGGGGGTTAGGAATTTTGAGGTTGTTGGGGTAATTGGGCCTCCGGTAATGTCATTCACACAACGAAACACAAAGCAAGCGTTGTTTCACGTCGATATCCTGTGAGGCCGTGGTATCACTCTGGTGGAGCCGGCCCATTCGTGCCGAACCATGGCTCTCCCACTCTAATTTCCTCAAGTTTTATTTGAGGGAAATTTTGAAACCTAAAATTAAGTTTTAACTCTGATCTTGACCCAAATCTTCCACTCGTCTTAATTAACCAATCAAAAACAATAAAAAAATCAGCCTAACATCGAAAACTCGTCACAACATTTTTTAACACAACCCGTGACGTCATTTGATTACACATCATCACCTATTACATACATACACATATTTCATAAGCATGGCAGCATTTTTTCCCACCAGGGAGCCTTTTCTAAACGTCACCGACGCGGATTGTATTGGCAGATTTGACAGCTGTCATAGACACGTCATCGGTGTGAATATCGATTATAGTAATCGAGTGTTACGATGTATTTTGTATCGATATCAGTAATGTATTCATGAAAAGTGACGTTTTATCGAGTTGGTATGATTTTTTGGTATCTGAGACGAACTAATCGAATCTATTTTTGAGCCTGTATCTGATGTATGACTGTATTTAATTAATAACTGTTGGTAGTGGTACCGGTAGATTTAAATTCACCATAGTGGGTGGCCTACTCTTCTAGTGCCTGTTGTTAGCCCACTTAAGGACATATCACTGCCGTTTAAAAATGCCGTTCCGTTTACCTGTGTGATGATCCTTACTCTACATTATTGATACCGGGCAACAGCGTTTTCTAAGGGTTTAGTAAGAGTTTATCTTACGTTCAACGATATCGAAACGAAACTGCGTTTAGCGCTTTGATTGGCCGGCTTTGATGGAACAACCAATCAGAGAGCACGCAGTCTCGTAAGCCTCTAGCAAGCCTAAATACCAAGCGACGAGATGACAGCAAACTCTCCTATTTAAAGGAAGACCATAGTCCAGTAATGAACTGTTCATAATATTCTAACTTGTTATTACTCATTGCTTACAAAATACACAAATAAAACTAACTTCAAAGTACTAAAGTCTGGCCAAGTTGTTATGTTCATTTCAATCACAATAGAGCTTAAGATCAGTTGAATATCATGTAAATCTCAAAGTGTGAAGTCTAGTCAAGTTGTAAAGTTATGTTAAGTTAGGAGTAAGTTGTGTCTGTGACTTCTGCACTCGGATTATGACGTCCAACTTAGTGGGATTAAGTTAAAGTTGGATACGGAGTATTCAAATGATGAGTTTCATACTTAAAGTCTTAAACTATCTGGCTGCGGAACGAGTTATTCATACCATATCGTGGGAGGATTAAAAAGTAGTTAAAGTAGAATTATTTTATAAGTAATTTCATATGTATTATAGACTTTATTCTCATATAATAAGGAAGTGAGTCTCTTGTATGTATAGATATACTATAGTACGAGACCTCGTTCAGTGGTCTGATTGGCCAGTGTGTAAACCAACCAATCAGAGCACCGAACGCGCTCTCATTTCGATCTCGTTAAACGTAAAGCAAACTCGTACTAAGGGTACAGGCTACAATTCAGACTTTGTAGTAACATACCTGTTATAACATAACTGAGAAATTTTAAATAAACCTAATAAATACAGAAGCGATTCACTGGTAAAGTCTACTAAATACGTAATAAAAACCCACAATAATACTTTGCTCACCAATCAAACCCGAGATCCTTTGCTAAACTGTCACGACAACTGGAAGTTTTCAATTACTTCCATTAATGTATAATGACGTCATCGACCGTCTTAGGTTTTGCGAGCTATTTGATCGGCTAATGGCGCGCCTACGCACATACTTGTACAAGTTGAGCAGATTCGACAACTTATAAAACTAATTATAAGGTAACCTAACCAAATAAGGCCTACCTTATTTTTATTACCGCCTAGCTCGTCGGTTTAAAATGACAATAGGCTGACAATTTCAAAATCTTATATTTATTTATTAAACTTAGTAATAATGGAATCAAAATGGCTTTAGAAACAAAAATTACAATTTTGTAAACACAAATAACTAAAGTGTCACTTTGGCCTTATTGGGAACCCTATGTCTTAATAAGGCCTCAATAAAAACTAGTAAGTATTCAACTTCTTAATTATAACAAAACTTTGTCAATGCTTATAATAAATGTAATGAGATCTTATTAATTAATTTTGGTCATTATACATCAGGCTAAACGAGTTTCTCATCATGTAATACCAAGTAACATCTTTGAAGTCATCGGTACCCCAGCATCAGTCAAACGAATGAGAATAACTTCTTGTTCTGTAGCCAATTTAGAAACCGACCCAGCTTTCGTGTAGTGGAAACCACTCTTTAGATGATGCGTACTTCTTTGGAAGTTATATCTGGCTGCAGCAGCCTACCGGGTAAAACAGGGTGCATAAAATTCGAAGGGTGAATAGATACTATGAAGAATTTCCCGATATCCATTCACCCCTTTTCTGTATCTATTCACCCCGTTTACCCCTTTCTACCATTTTAACAGCGTTTTCCATCTTTTGCAAAATCCATTGGCTTTCTTTTTGACAGAAGCTGGTGATCCGTTTTCTATGAAATTACTGAAAAACAACTATGCCGTAATAAGGCCTACACGTTTCTTTTGTAGGCTTTATTAGGGCATGGCACATAGGTAAACAAAACAACGATTATATGAAATACACCGATATTATAGCTATTTCACTAATGTGAGGAGATGGCTAAATGTATAATTGTCATATAGACAAAACACGGCACGTCGTATACTGATAAATATAAAAATACTAACAGTTTACGCTACTAGAATTTTATAAAAACTAAAGTGCGCTCCACGTCGTGATTGTTTTCGACTGTAGGTTCCAACAGAATCGCGGCACGGGTTGCTTGCTGTGCTCAAATTAGTTAAGTAATGTGCATGCACACTTCTACTAACTTTGGCGACCATTTGACATCGGGAAGAGGGAAATTTTCAAAATAGGCTTTATTGGGGCATAGGCCTTATTTGGTTAGGTTACTATATTTAATTAATTTAATTAGCTCTTTGCAAGTTTATCTTGATTACCTATACTCTCGTAGATGTATTTTATTACATTTAGTTAATTGTTTAATTGGTGTCATCCAAGTCAGCCCATACCCTGTCTGTATACCAAATTTCATCAAAATCCGTTCAGTAGTGCGGGGTGATTGACGGACAAATATCTAAATGAACAAACTTTCACATTTAGAATCTTAAGGTAATTGTCAACATGCAACGGCAATTGACGATTATAAGACAAAAGCTTGCATAGAAAAATCAAAACTGTGTCCACTGAGCGACAATGTTGCGTTTCTATCACTACCAATTCAATCCGCTTTCATTTGTAGGTGCATGCATTCGTCAAATGCCGCGGCGTGGACATTGAGCTCGTCCTCACGTCCCCACTAGGAACATGTTCCTTGTCGCATAGTCAATAATGTCGCGGCGACATCGCCCGACATAGCCCGATGTCTCTGAGGACACATGTCGCTCGACAAATGTTCCTGATGGAGACGAGGCTGTACTGTCTCATTTTTAGCCTCTCCGTTATGTCAATAAAAGTATGTACATTTCATCATACGTATATTGATAGAACATATCTTGTTAACCGCAACGAAATATCGTTATATTAGATCTGTCAGCTCAAATATCCTTCGAATTCATCTGTTCCGCAGATAAACAACAACATGACACGAGATGATAATCTTTCAATATTATAAATGTGAATGTTTGTGAGTTTGTGTGTCTCAATCACGTCAAAATTGACTGCACGGTTGGCGCGATGGCTAAGTGACCGGCTGCCGCACGAAACACTCTTTGTGCGATGCCCAAATTGTTGTTTCGAATTTGGGTGTCATCTGTATGTGACTTACATATTTGTAAACGCACCTAGGACAGGTATTACAGACAGTACAGGAAAAAATGCTAGTGTGCAATAAAAAAAATGGCTGAAGGGATCGGGATGAATTTTGGAACTGGGGTAGATTATGGTCTGAAATAACACCTAAGGACACTTTTATCCCACGGTACTGCGGACGAAGCCACTGGCAGAAGCTAGTCTTTGACGAGTTACTCCTGAAGCTTAATCTACCCACCAAGTTTTGCTTAAAGCCACAATCGGTAATTCAGTTACCACAAGTTTGCATACACACGGCTTATTATTGCGGTTAACTAAACGTAGGGTCTTTGAATTCATACCTTGCCTAAGGCGAACCCTTTCATAGTGAGTACCTCCATATTACAGGGCTCATAGACCCACGTAAAGTTTACTTTGAACCAGAAAAAGTACGATTTAAAAAACCGAACAAGTAATATATAAAAATATTAAGTTAATGTTAAACTTAATGTGCTTAAATTGTATGGTCATCAAATTTTAAGAGAGTATACTAAATGTCGGATTGATAAGACGTCAAGAAGAGGATTATATTTTTTTTTAAATTGGCCCAAACAACACACAATTCAAGCTTAATTAAAGTGTTTAAAAAATGCCTCGTTTGTTGAGCCAAACAATGGGTCGCAACTTGGATTCTTGGTTCGGGCAAAATTATAGCGAATTTCCTACTCCGATTCTCGAATCCGAAGTTTCGTTTAATTTTCGGCCGTAGGTTTACTAATAAAATTACTTAAAATAACGTTTTATTTTTAATTTCATATCAAAACCTATTCTTCTCTCAAAACTTATATCTTCATTCGTTCATTTTTGTTCACGAAAGTTCGCAATAAATAGAATTGTAGTATGCAATCTGCGAAGTTTCGGACGAAATTTAGTTTTTCGTTGAATTAGAGTAGGCCCGTATTTGGGTTTTGTGCACGGTGAATAGCAGCGGGTTAATAAATAATGTTACTGGTGGAAAGTGGTCGATACATTGTATATATCTGTACCGCTTTCTACCTCTTCGGTAATTAAAAAGCGTGATATTATAACTATAAATGATTGTTTTGTTGACAGGATTGTTTGTTTGCTCCACTTTCACGAGAAATAACAGAACGATGGATTAATGTGATTTGTATGAATATTTCATGTGACATAGTCATTTTTTACCGCGGGAAACTATAGCGTTCCAACGGAAAAAACATGGATGGTAATTCCTGTAGTTTTTTTTTATTAATGATTTTGTAAAACTATTTTATTTTTTTATTTGGATTAGGAAATCTCTTATCTCTTTATTAATCTCTGAAAAAACATAATTATTCTAGTCTAGAGAAGCCCCCAGACCACCACAGATGGCACCCAGTAAGGCTGACGCCAACCTGGAATTGCAGACTGCATAACGAGTTACCGAGGCTCCAGCTCGAAAAGCAGGAGTAGTAACGAGATGGTTTCAGTCAGAAAAAATCTGACACTCCCTCTCGCCTCGCCCAAGGCGGGAGAAGTCATTGGATAATTATCTCCCCTCAAAATAAGGGTAGATGGTATAACATAAATAAATAATCATTACACGTAGTTACTTCAAACTGAAATCATTAATTGCATTCATGTGTAGGTATATAGATATTATTTCTGGTTCCGAAATTTGAGACAAGGGTCTCAACTAATAGCAATATAAAATCCTTTTCTACTTTTATCTTCTTTGTACCATTAACTTTACCATGTATCAAAGGTCAATCGAATATAACCCATCGAAATCTCGTTACACGTTCTCAATCGTTCGAACTTACTCTATTCTTGGTAATTTGTCGAAGACGAACTAAAAGTATCTCCTAAGTACACTCTATCTTAAATATTTAATAGGTTCCAGCTTTCTACAATATAGTAATAGATTGCATAAAGTTACACTTCAACCAATTTGCGGATTGGTCAGATTTCAGAGCTTCGTGCAAGCCATAATTAATAATGTAACGTCACGCTGTCTTTATAATATCACATTGGAAAATATAGACAGAGGTGTAACAAAAAAAATACTAGCATTTATCCAATAACATTAATTAAAAGCGACTATTTTAGAAAATCTATCAAATTTTTAAGTGTGTGAGAGCCATGCTAATATGTGGAACTGCCTCACAGAAAACCTACGTGAAACATGAAGCTTGTGTTGCTTCGTTGTGTAAGTGAGGTTACCAGAGACCCAATTACCCCCCCCTCCTTCCCAATCTTTCCAGCCCCCGATTCCCCAATAACTCTTAAATTCCTAACGCCCAACGGCAACGCACTTCTAACGTCTCTAGAGTTAGAGACCATCAGGTGATCCGTCTGCTCGTTTACCGGCTTATACTATAAAAATAAATTCTAAAACCCCTTACTACTAATCACATTTGATACTTTGATTGACAAGCACCACAAAAAATACACATTAGTCAACATTACCCAAGTATATCACAATCACGTCACGGTCATCACGAGAAAGTAAACAACTGCGCTGTTTGGTACACGCACACCAACAAAAACATCACAAAAACAATAATTTTCCATGGAAATGTTACCGTTTTATCTTCCTTTTATACTCAACACCCATATCGTATAACTTTTAATGTGTCCCCGAATTGCTTTTGTGACATTTGAGAAACAGAACGGCCGTCAAATGATAATGGCGTCTGATTATTTCCGCGCTCTCCTGTCTGACTAATATTTGGACTAACTAAGCGCGGATATTATATCGGTGAGTTCTGATAGACTGACTTTTTCCAAGGTAATTAAATTAAAGGCCTTAGAGATTGAATTTTTTTTTTGTTGTTTTTTTTTTAATAAAATCGTTGCCCCACTTTAGGATTTTCTCCTGTGTCGTGGGTGCGTTTACAAACATACAAGTTCACATACACATGACACCCAGACCCGAAGCAACAATTTGTGGATCACACAAAGAGTTGCTCCGTGTGGGATCGAACCCGCTACCCGTTGCGCAGCAGCCAGTTGCCCAGCCACCGCACCAACCGTGCAGTCCTATAAGTCCTGAATATTGCGATGCTAACAATAATGAATACGTCCATATGCATGTCCTGTTGCAAATAAACTCTCTTTTTATCTTTATGTTTATCCTAGCGATTTAATACTGCCCTTAAGGTTAAGCGGACTATCTTTTACGACATGAGTCGTTACTAAAAGAAGTTATGCATGTTTATTCGAATTATCTCCGGTTTTTACCAAAACTAAAAAAATATATTAACATCTACACTAAGATAAAGCTGAAAAATTTGTTTATTTCTTTGAATGCCTTAATCTGAGGATCTGCTAATCCGATTTGAAAAATTATTTTTGTGTTCGATAGTCCATTTATTCAGGAAGGATATCGTGCTGAAATCAGGTGCCGAGCAGTGCCGGTAAACTGTGCAGGAGTAACTAGAATAACATAAAAATAGTGCTCTATTTCTAACCCGTCATAAAAAGCCAAGCGTTTATGCGTAACTAGATTAACAAGCTAAAAAAACAATTACTATCATCCCACAACACCTATCACAACCAGCATTAAACACGTGTAAGCTTCATTAAAGAAACCAAAGCTAAAGTAACATAAGTCGACCAAACACGTGCTCAAATCGTTAGGAGTAAAAATACCGAGCAATTACCAACCTACGAGACTTAATGAATCGACTGTTACAAGCACGACTTCTCACTCTTCTACGCAAGAAGATTCTCGAATCGCATCTAAAAATATTATAGGATTTTTCTTAGGGCAGTTGCAATCATGACTTCTTTCTGAGTTCAAAATTGTCAAGAAGGTTTCATTATCATAACATTCGTATTCATAAGGCCAAGTAAAAATTGTTGGTGATTTAAAAAAATCGACTTCGTCAAGAAATTTCTTGTTGTGGTAATTAGCTAGTTGACTGATAGCAGTAGCTTGTTGTATTTTTATCACAATAAGAAAACAACAAAATATCGCGCGCGCGTTTTTTTTGCGTGATCAGCTGTTAGCAGCGAGGCGCCCGCGCTCGCACGCGGGCGCGGGCGACCAGTTATTTGGTAGGTATTTCGGAACTTTACTTAACTTTACTTTGTTATTGTGATAAAAATAAAACTAGTGAGTATACAAATAAAGTTTCTTTAGAAAAGTTGCTTGTAATTATGAATGCAATCACGTGTTTAAATAACCTTCACTATTTACCAGTCACCCTATTACCCTATAAATGGCATAACGTACAAAAAGTGTTACACCATTTAACATTTGCACCTCTAGACTAAATGTGCCGCTATGTACTTACGAGATTGTATTGCGGTGCATAGAGCCTTATTAGTGACGTCACAGCCTCATTAGGAGGGTAATGCGACGCCAAATTAGGTTAGCACAGACCTTTCAGGCCTTTCAGGCAACACAGGAAGGAAATAGAGGCGGCCTATTTATAAGGCTCTTAATGTTGTGTGGTTATCTTTAGTGTTTTAGAAGGGTCGCTTGTTATTATGTATTCTATATTAAATTCTAATGTATACTGTACTACATATAATACTAAATGAACAGCTTTCTATGAGTTTTAAATGTTGAAACAACCTTTCGACGGTTATGTTTTTGTTCCACGATTTCTCGACAAGTTTCAGGATATGCCAGGGGCCTATAATTATGATCAGTTTGCACGTCATGGCTAGTGTCGCACAGCCAAGACCCAGAGTGAAGTAGAAAATCGATTAAAATTCCAGTAAAATAACTATCCTGCTTGACCTGAAAATTAAACCCAAAACCTGCAAATTAGTCGCGCCTGCATCTGGCCCTCATTAAATTAAAAATAAATATAAATCCACCAAAATATCAACAAAACAGTTAATGGATATAGTAATTGATTACAATAAAAGTCTTTATTCACCAATGTGTCCAGTCACCAATGTCCTATTAAAATGTAAAACATAAAATAAATTAACTCTTGAATTCAAGAATAAATACAACCATATTCATCGTTAACAAATTATGAATAATGCGTACAAAAGGACCAATTTACCTTATCATTATTGGGAAATGTCCACATCAATATATTGCAACCAATTTATTTGTAAAGTGCATTCTGATGATAAAGCATCAGTTAATTGAATAAACTTCCATTATTGATTAATTAATAAGAGTTTATTAATGACTGTGTTTGTGAAATAAATGGATTTTACAGCTGAATGAGAGATTTAAATTATTATCGACTAGCTTTTGCCCGCGACTTCGTTCGCGTGGAATAGTGACTTCCGGCAAATTTTTGGTTTTAACCACATAGTTCCCGATCTCGCGGGATCTCTTCAAAAATGAGATGTGGAAGATATTCCAGGGAACTCTTCAAAAATCAACATAATGAGCTCTGCGTTTGATTTTAATAGATGTATACTCACTTAGGGCATTGAAAAAATAGTTTAAAAACGGACTTTAACTAAAGAAATATTATAATCTTTCCGAACTTAAGATGAAAACTAACTTAAAACTAAAGAAAGCTACGAATTACGAATTTATAACAATTAAAAAAGAAATTATATTAGAACCTATCCTTTATGCTATAATAACCAAGCTTAAACTAAATAATTTAAAAGAAACGACTTAAATCTAATCTAATTAATTTATAAATTAGACTTATAATTTTATTAAAAAAACTAACTACAGTAACTACTAATAATCGATATCAAACTAAACCTACGTTAAAAAGTTTAACCAGAAAACCAGGAAAACCCAACAAATAAACTTATTAATTGACAAATACAACGAAACCAATTTAGAATATACGAAACAGCAGGACCACTACAGACAAATAATCATACGACTGATAATACACTTTATCTACGATAGTACCGAAGCGCTCGGCCGATACCCAACCAAATGAATGTAACGAAACCATAGCGCGATCTATTTCGATCCCAACGCCATCTATCGAGGATAAAGACAACTTGGATTATTTATTTATACTCCGTTCGGGCATTTTCTTTGTACTAAAAGTTTAATTATATTGATATTATTTTTTTCATACCTTTTTACTATTTATTTACTTTTTTTCGATGAATTAAAACAATAACATGAACCGAAGTCGTGTAACGATCGACATAGAATTATCTATACTCCGTTAGAGCGTTTTCTTTGTACTAAAAGTTGTATTATGTTATATTTTTCATTGCTTTTTACTATTTTGTAAAAACAAATTTCCAATGAATTAAAACAATAACATGAACTGAACAATTGTAATTACACCATTGCGCGATCAACGCCATCTATCTACGGAGTATAGGAACAGCCCGACATTGTTCAATTCCGTACTATAAGTACGAAATTGAACAATAGATGGCGCTGTATGTCCGGAATAAATTTATATTTTATTTTTTTTTATTTTTATTTTTATTTTATTTTTATTTTATTTTTATTTTATTTTTATTTTATTTTTATTTTATTTTTATTTTATTTTATTTTTATTTTATTTTATTTTATTTTATTTTATTTTATTTTATTTTATTTTATTTTATTTTATTTTATTTTATTTTATTTTATTTTATTTTATTTTATTTTATTTTATTTTATTTTATTTTATTTTATTTTATTTTATTTTATTTTATTTTATTTTATTTTATTTTATTTTATTTTATTTTATTTTATTTTATTTTATTTTATTTTATTTTATTTTATTTTATTTTATTTTATTTTATTTTATTTTATTTTATTTTATTTTATTTTATTTTATTTTATTTTATTTTATTTTATTTTATTTTATTTTATTTTATTTTATTTTATTTTATTTTATTTTATTTTATTTTATTTTATTTTATTTTATTTTATTTTATTTTATTTTATTTTATTTTATTTTATTTTATTTTATTTTATTTTATTTTATTTTATTTTATTTTATTTTATTTTATTTTATTTTATTTTATTTTATTTTATTTTATTTTATTTTATTTTATTTTATTTTATTTTATTTTATTTTATTTTATTTTATTTTATTTTATTTTATTTTATTTTATTTTATTTTATTTTATTTTATTTTATTTTATTTTATTTTATTTTATTTTATTTTATTTTATTTTATTTTATTTTATTTTATTTTATTTTATTTTATTTTATTTTATTTTATTTTATTTTATTTTATTTTATTTTATTTTATTTTATTTTATTTTATTTTATTTTATTTTATTTTATTTTATTTTATTTTATTTTATTTTATTTTATTTTATTTTATTTTATTTTATTTTATTTTATTTTATTTTATTTTATTTTATTTTATTTTATTTTATTTTATTTTATTTTATTTTATTTTATTTTATTTTATTTTATTTTATTTTATTTTATTTTATTTTATTTTATTTTATTTTATTTTATTTTATTTTATTTTATTTTATTTTATTTTATTTTATTTTATTTTATTTTATTTTATTTTATTTTATTTTATTTTATTTTATTTTATTTTATTTTATTTTATTTTATTTTATTTTATTTTATTTTATTTTATTTTATTTTATTTTATTTTATTTTATTTTATTTTATTTTATTTTATTTTATTTTATTTTATTTTATTTTATTTTATTTTATTTTATTTTATTTTATTTTATTTTATTTTATTTTATTTTATTTTATTTTATTTTATTTTATTTTATTTTATTTTATTTTATTTTATTTTATTTTATTTTATTTTATTTTATTTTATTTTATTTTATTTTATTTTATTTTATTTTATTTTATTTTATTTTATTTTATTTTATTTTATTTTATTTTATTTTATTTTATTTTATTTTATTTTATTTTATTTTATTTTATTTTATTTTATTTTATTTTATTTTATTTTATTTTATTTTATTTTATTTTATTTTATTTTATTTTATTTTATTTTATTTTATTTTATTTTATTTTATTTTATTTTATTTTATTTTATTTTATTTTATTTTATTTTATTTTATTTTATTTTATTTTATTTTATTTTATTTTATTTTATTTTATTTTATTTTATTTTATTTTATTTTATTTTATTTTATTTTATTTTATTTTATTTTATTTTATTTTATTTTATTTTATTTTATTTTATTTTATTTTATTTTATTTTATTTTATTTTATTTTATTTTATTTTATTTTATTTTATTTTATTTTATTTTATTTTATTTTATTTTATTTTATTTTATTTTATTTTCTAGGTTCTAAACTATATCTGTACCAAATTTCAACCAAATCCGTCAAATAGTTGCGGAGATTAATGGTATAAGCATAGAATGTTCGACGTGATTCTTTAATTTGACATAACTTTTTTATTTATGATCCGATTGACATGAAACAAACACTAAATGTAAATTTAAGCATCCCACAATATATTCGTGAAAACCGCATCCAACTCGGATCAGCCGTTTCTGAGATTAGCGCGCACAGACGAACAGACAAACAGACAAACAGACAAACAGACAAAAAAAAAGTTAATTACATTTTTGGGTTCGACATCGACATAACAATAACCCCTGCTATTTTTTTTATTTTTATTTTCAATGTACAGACAGCACTTTTCTACGATTTTATTATATGTATAGATTTATTATTGGCACAGAAAAAGCTTTTAAAACTTAGATCTTCATTTAGGATAAATTGCAATCCTTGGTCGTCATTGAGTATAGTAAATTATTTTGAAATAGGATATTACATTAATGGAACAAACCCAATCCTAGTAACATTATACTCGTAAATTTTTGTTTGTTACTACAAAAAGGCTAAAGGGATTAAGATGAAATTTGGCACAGGGGAAGAATATGGTCTGGAATAAATATGATGCTTTTTATTCTACACAGATGCTAGTGTTTTATAAAAACAACTCAACTATTTTACAGCTAATCGTATCTTTCTTTGAACAAATTTAAACGTCGCACTTTACTCTCACCTCCATCTGACTCCTACATACAACAATTCTTGAAACTTAACCAACTTGCTTGACAGCAAAGATGACATTATCTAATACATATACACCATCTAATTTCACAAAACAAAAAGCTTGATTGAGGTCTTAATGCGATAAGGTGTAACTAAATGACATTGCGACTTTGGTCCTTTGAGTCTACAAACAATAACTTTTGTAGACAATGAAATGTTACTTGAATGGGGGACATCTTGCAAAATTATATTAATTACAAAGTTAAATTGTATTTTCTTTACTTAATAGGAATTGTATTGTAAGACTGTGGTAGAACGGATATTACTTGATGGTGTCATTTATTCTTATTTTGGCGGGCTACCATTTTGTTTATGGAAAACAATTATATATTTTTTTATATTCCGAAAACTGCCTCATTGATGAGATTACTGAGTTTTATTAAATATCAATAAAGTATACAGTATAGAGATCACTCATATAACTTAAATGAAACTACAGGTATTACTAGTCCACAGAAGCCGAGTAAATATTTCAACGAAAACCGAAAATGTATTGATCTTTGGGTTAGCTACTGGGCAATTTCGTTCATTTTTCGTATATTGTCAGCCAATATAATAACTAATATGTGTTTTAAATTAAGTCATAAGAGGCTTCCCCATACAGTATACTAAAATTAAAAATATTCAATAAAATACTTAAAAAGCATTTTTACGATACAAAATAACAATTCGCTCCAAGCACTAATATCAAAATTGTTGTATGTTATTCTATACAATATAGGTCACAGGTATTGTAACAACCCCTTTGGCTATACCAGGTATGATATCTTGTTATGTCATGTTATATTAATTTTCTGTATCAGAGCCTCCCAGCACAATATTAATAATACGTTAATTATATTTTGATTAATACGTTCACAATACACGTTAGATTAACAATATAATCATGTGTACACGCTTTATATATTAATACACTAGCTTATTATTACTAGGTCTAAAATATTTGGCTACATGAAAATATGTACTTATGAATAAGTAGGTTTTAATAGAGCAAAAAGCGAATGCTTCACCTACAACTCTTTTTTTTTAAATACGTTGGGATGGGATACACTAGATTTTTCTCATGTGTCGTGGGTACGTTTACAAATATTAAAATTCACATACAAATGACACCCAGACCCGAAACAACAAATGGTGAATCGTAAACAAAGAATTGTTCCGTGCAGGAATCGAATCCGCTACACGTTGCGCGGCAAGGTTGCCCAACCACCACACCAACCATGCAGTTAAAACTAATTCCAATCCCATTTTTTACTCGAACCACTAACAGTAAAACTCGCATTACACGTAGACGTGGTTCCTTTTGATGAAATTAATTTGATGCTCGACGGAGCAACATAGCGGGTGTCAGGAACACGACCAGCCTCAAAGAGATGTACAAAGATAGGAGTACAAGGAGAGTGAAGGATACTTGATAATTTTACTCAGTACATTGGTATTTTACTAGAAAAAAGTTTTGGGACCGACTGCGTACCAAAGGACCACGCTTTAGGCGATTATGTTGTGGCCGTTTGTAAATGTGGTCCTTTCTATCTGTCTACGTATTTAGCCAGTAGAATTTACCTGTAGCATTCATGTTTGTGTATGAATAGTTTCTCAGAATTTAATTATTATTATTGCTTTTATGGTCTTAGTGGGCGTATATGACTGTGTCGCGTTATATCAAGCTGAAGGCTTTGAAGTTTACGAATAGCTAGTGATTTTACAGCCATAAGTTTTTGTTTTAAGCTTATAGTAATAGTCTCGTATTGGTACTATACAAAAATAATTAATAAAATGATGGAATATTACATATTTCATTAGCCAAAACTCTGGTTCAATATTACGTACTATAATCATTCAAAACTTTCTTTAGTAAATAATTAACAACCGTTGAAGAAAAGTCCGCGACACAGCTGTGACAATTAGTCAACAAAAGTAACTAGAAACTGGACAAACTTCTTACTTCTTCACTTCTTAGATCGAAAGGTGGCAGAATTTTGCAGAAATCACGCGTCAATTCTAAGAACTTTTACAAATGATCGTTAAAGTTTATTTCGAGGCAGTTTGTAATTTAAAATGGAGAGGGAATAGTTAATGTGACTGCGTAGTTTAACAGGCAAAGTTTAGGTTAAATTGTGCTTAAAGTAAGTAGTAAATAATAGTGAAAATGTTCTAGACTTAAAAGTCAGGCGTAATCATTTACTTAATCACTATTTCTCCTTATAGATTAAGTTCCTTAGAGATGTTAAGAAATTTCTAATAAGTTGGTTGCTTGGTATTACTCGGAATGTTAAAACTAAATGGTTTTCTCTACTTAGAAATTATCTCAAAAACCAACAAGCAACCACGCCCTCCTTTTTCGGGTAAGTAGGTGAAGTTAAAATGCATACTAAATTAAACATAGGGAACAACCATGAACTCAGCTATTGAACATAAAAAAGATCTGGTTAAACTGTACACAAAAAGAAATCTACTTACAACGTTTTGACTGCACGGTTGGCGCTATGGCTGGGTAACCGGCTGCCGCGCAACGTGTAGCGGGTTCGATTCCCGCGCGGAGCAATTCTTTGTGCAATCCACAAATTGTTGTTTCGGGTCTGGGTATCATGTGTATGTGAACTTGTATGTTTGTAAACGCACCCACGACATAGGAGAAAATACTAGTGAGGGGCAACGTTTAAAAAAAATCGGTACTTATACGTCCAGACTAAGTTTATTATAATTAAAATTCTAATATAGCACGTTTAAACCACAAGCACATAAAGTTAACTACCACCACCACCACTAACCAGGACCACGAACTATAACTACGGTTACACCTGTACATTGTTCATATCCACATGTTCGTAACGGTTCTCAAGAAGTTTACGAAGCCATTAGTTAGGAGCGAGCTCAACAGGTGACGGGAACTAACTGTGTAGTGGAGAACACGCTAGTACTGCCGCACTCAGTGTTGTTATACTAATTAATGTGTAAATTGAAGATATTGTACATAATATTCGATGTATGTCTTACAAACACATATTTTGGTAGTTATATTATTAGATTAATGTAAAAAGAAGAGACAATATAATAAATACGTTGAATAAACACGATCTTAATTCTGAACTATTATAGCTATTGTTACAATCAGAAGGATTTTATAAAAAAATGCCTAATGACTTATGGAGTGAACAAAAAAAAGTGTTCAATTACAAAATGTATTATAGTAAAGTTGCAAAATTGCAATAGGGGGTGAGCCTCCGTGCTACTATTGAGAAATTTTCGAAAAAAGAAAAAAGCCAAGCATTACTTTTATATGTATCTCAATAAGCCCGTTTGAATAGGGCAGACGTGCACCATCGTAGGCCGCATCATCACTTACCATCAAGCGAGATAGCGGCCAAACGTCGACCCATTTAACATAAAAAAAAATCTATCACATTGACTTACTATACGACTTAATAAAATACAGTTAATCACAAAATATGGACCGAAGGACCAAATTAGGACCAGACCACTATCATTAAACTGATCCATAAAAGCGATATGAAATTAAAAGAAAATAAAGCGGCGTGGCCATTATGACCAACTTAATTTAATAATAAATCGTTACGGCCATTACTTTAATAATTAATTTTTGCGATAAATTATCTGTATGAGGATAATGGGATTGTTTTAATTATTTTCGTATTAATGGTATCGATAAGTAAAATAATTTAATGAATCGGTCGTGTGTAAGTGATCATTTTGTATGATACATTTCGTAATTTGAGCTGAGAACGATATCGAAAGGTGCGGATTATACAAAACTGTTTTTATTTTTAATTATTATTATTTTACCAAAATTATAAGATACACGATTTGTAACTGAGTTTATATGTATGTGTAAATATTTCATAAATATGAAAAGAATTACCTATGTTGACTTCTCTGCATTAATTTAAAATCAAAATAAAAACACGAATTTACTTCAAAAAATCGTCTACAAACACATCCATCAACTAACTAACTACGCAATAAAGACGATAGATCCACAAAATGCGCCATTAACCCTTAAAGAAACCACGTCGGTTCAATTAAAAGGCCGTTCCAAAGGGGTGATGCCAAATATGTACCGACATTGTGACGTCACAAGCCATTAAATTTTGCAACCAAAGACATTTGTGGGGCAGACCTGTGTAATATTGTTTTATATTAATATTTACTTATTTTTAGCTGGTATTGGGGTGTGGGTGTGCTGTTTGGTAACTGTGATTATGATTGTCAGACTGATAAGGAGATTTAGTTTAATCAGGTGTGTAGCTAATTAAGGTTTAGGGTTTATGCACGTAATGGTACTGATTTGTGAGCATAGTTGACGCGGTAGCTGGGCAACTGGCTGCCGTGCAACGTTGAGCGGGTCCGATTTCCGCACGGAACAACTCTTTGTGTGATCCACAAATTGTTGGTTCGGTTCTGTGTGTCATGTGTATGTAAAATTGAATGTTTGTAAACGCACCTACGGCACAGAAGAAAACCCAACTATGTTTGGAAATGCACCCTTCCACGTCCACACAGAAAAAAACTAAAGAATAGGGGAACTTTTAAAAAAAAGAATTTAGAGGTTACTCGACTAGTTTCGAAGTAAGTCAGGGGCCTATAATCATGGGTATCATGACATGAACGATAAGCGACGTGACACGTATACTGTATAGCCACCCAACTGAGAGCTCAGAATGGGCATGCAGTTACGGAGTCATGCGTTCGGACACGTTGCATTAAGTGATTCGGATTCAATTATTCAATTTGTCTCCCTAACTGAAACATTAGTATGCAAATGGAATGGTGATTAACAGGCGGATATTGTAACACGCCCTGAGCCTTAGGGTGCTCAGCCAGGACAGCCAGATCCGAAACAACAATTTGTGGATCATACAAAGATTTGCTCCAAGCTGGAATCAGTCTGTGCAGTCAATGAGTGTTACATTAAGCATGTTTTATTTTGTTAAACGAGCAGACGTATCTCCTGATGGTAAGCAATCGCCGCCGCCCATGGACACTTGAAACACCAGAGGCGTTAGAAGTGCGTTGCCGGTTTTTTGGGGGTTAGGAATTTAAGGGTTGTTGGGGAATCGGGGATTGGGAAGGGGGCAATTGGTGTTTAAACACAACGCAAGCGATGTTTCACGTCGGTTTTCTGTGAGGCCGTGGTATTACTCCGGTCGAGCCTGCCTATTCGTGCCGAAGCATGGCTCTCCCACACTTATGTATATGTAATTACTACCTATCTCATGGTAATTAAAAAGCACGATTTTATGTCATGTTATAAAATATTGAAATAATATTCTGTACTGGCTTTTTGCTAATACTACAAGGCACCTGTACATCTACCTACACTGCCAAATATCCGGCAAAAGTTACAAAGCCGTTGCGACGAATAGTTTCCAAACTTCCGAAAGCCGAATACCGACAAGTTTCAGTTATCTCTTAAACCGAATATTAGAACAACTTTTGCACTAGAGATGATTTCATAGAGTTATGTACAAAGTTTGTCTAGGTTGTATTTATACCTTCATTCAAGACTAGGAATAATGAGGAATGCTAATACCTAGGTCGTTGATAGTTTTATTATTGAGACATAAAGAGTTTTATACGGTCTGATATCACTCTTAGTTGATTCAATAGTATATTTGAATGGACTTATTTGAGGAAAATTTCATAATGACGTAATCACAATAATATTTTGAATGTGAATGTTTGTTTGTTTGTTTGGGTTTTTGTCCGGATAACGGATTATGATGGAATTTGGTATACAGACAGGGTATGAGCTGATTATCCCACGGGAACACGGGTAAAACCGCTGGCTGAAGCTATACATCATGATACATAAATGGTATCTTCAGATAGCTTGTAATTTTAATGTTTTGAAATTATAAATTACTACGGGATAAACAATATACGCTACACCTGTAAAAAAACATATAAGGGTTATAAATTCCTACTGCGTATCCCAGGACCATCTCTATTCTTTAACCAGAACTACCAGTACATCAGTCTGCCGATAAAATCAATCTACACCTTCTAGTTCCATTAAAACTTCAACGATATATTCGCTACAGTACCCGAGCCGAACTTTGGTGCAGTTTATATTAATCCACGTCCAAATACTTTGGACAGCGGTAACATTGTAACGGGTAGAAGACTACGGCACAAATTGTGATATAAATGTCAGACATTAATGTCTGTAGTGTTCACACTTATAGGACTTGTTGACTAATATTTCAGGGGGTACCACTCGGTTACCGTGGCTCTGGCTCAAAACAGGAGAAGGAACGCGGTGATTAGTCTGATATTCCCTCCCGCCTCACCCAAGGCGGGAAAAGCCATTGGATGATTTTCCCCCTCAAAAAAGGCGGTACCACTCTTTATGTGATCCACAAATTGTTGTTGGGTCTAGGTGACATGTGTGTGTGAACTTGTATGTTTGTAAACATCTATGAAGTTACTAGCACCTATGGCAAAACAAAAAGCCAAGTGTGAAGCAAAGTTTTAATAAATAAAAAAAAGACATAATAAAGATATTAAGTTGTTCATTTAAATAAGACCGTGGTTTACTGACAGCTCTTAGCTTATAAATCTGGTTTATTGTGCCTGTTATGTGTGCAAGTACTAAAAATATTTTCATCTTAACTGTCAACTTTAATCTCTAATAATGAAGACACAAAGTCTAAAACAGCATTTGAAACAAAGAAAATGTTTTAAACAGTTGGGAATTTATATTTTTATTCATATGAATGTTGTATATTTTCAGTTTACGAAACTATGATTGGCGATGGACGTTTTCATTAGAACACAGTAAAAACCTTTTTTGAAAAAAGGACCCGCCTCCATTCTTTTTAAGTCACGTAATATCCCTAAAACCTTATCAACTGTCTGAAAAATACTATACTGAAAACCGCGTCAAAATCGGTTCAGCCAAACGTGAGATAATCGCGCACAAACATACATACATACAGGTCAAACTGAGAACCTCCTTTTTTAATTCGGTTAAAAAATATTCATAATTCAACTACAAAATTGGTATCTAAGAGTATTTCGCGCATAGAAGGGAAAAAGACAAATAAAAAAAAACTCTCCCACACTACAACCCTCAGCCTACACCTGCCTGAACACCTTCAGGGCAAAAAGCACAATATTTTATCTTGCCTATCTGTTCTCACCAAGGCTCGGAACCGGTTTAAAAAATACCGGTTAATACCGGTTTATATCGGTTTTCCTCCGAACTTTTCTTAAGAACGTGAACATTAAAGAACTTTATTTTAACCTAAATTAACCGGTTTATTCGACGAGGGGCATGTCGGTACACGCGTTGAAATATTATTATTGAAATAAGCTGAACAGCGCGCGGCGTTTCTTTGATGTGCGTCGTATTAACCGGTTTTTATTGCTCTAAACCGGTTAATCCGAAAAAACCTTTATGAAAATACTGTTCCACATACCGGTTTAAAAACCGGTTTCGCGAACGAAACCCAATGTAAAGGTTTTGCGTACAAGTACATAATAACGGTTTGAAAATTTAACCGGTATCCGAGCCTTGGTTCTCACAATCTTCTATTCCCTTTACACGTGGTTTGCTATACAGGGATTAAAATAAATCTCATTGTATACCTGTGTACTAAGCATTTCTGCTCTTAATTATAAATTAATCCGAACATCCTACTTACAGTCAACCAGAATATAATTATACTAGCTACACAAAGGAACCGTTTTGAATATTATTCAAGCCGCTTTCTTGAATCTTAATGCTGTTCTCACTAATATTTAAGTTTGGAAAGCTTGTTTGTTGGTTAAGACTAAACTGCTTTTTTTTATTTTTATTTTTTTTTGAGGGGGAAAAACATCCATATCCCGCCTTGGGCAAAGAGGGAATCTCAGACTCTTACTGGTTAAAAATCATCTCGTTCCTAATCCTGCTTTTCGAACCGGAGCCCCGGTAAAACCGCTAAGGCGAATAAACTACTGGAGCAATTATAATGATTTTTGGCCTAGGAATAGATAGGATAATTATGCAGTTTAATTTGCTTAAAAAATCTATTCACAGTTGATGTAATGAACAAAATCCAATCATTCTAATGCATACCCCCCCTCTAAGATAGTTACTGTAAACCTTTTTAAGCCTCAATAAACATCAATTCCTACATATGACTGGCAACCTCTAATAATTTATTCTTGTACAAGATCTGTTAGTCTGTCCATCCATTACCGTAGAAGGCCACATAATGGTCGTTTCGAAGTAAATTGACCGAGTTAATGGCATCAGTGATCCTGGGACCATTAAGTTAGCCGATCGAATTCCCAGCTCGAGTGGTCTAACGTCTCACTGGATGCAACTGGAGACGTCTACAAAGTTGCGGACAAAGACGGCTTTATTTTAAAGTAGAAATTAGCTTTCTGACTTTTTGCTATCCATTTAAGTCCCGACTTTATTACCTTGCATTAGCATGCATGTATTCCTCTGCCTACCGCTTCGGAAATAAAAGGCGTGACGTTGCACATGATACACTTGTTTATGTATATCTATATGAACCAAAGATTTATGTATTCAATAAAAAAAATAGCTCAGTTGTGCATTTTCAAACGAATACTAAAAGTGTACCTTTTCATGAAAATCTCTTAAAAAAGGCCTCGTAATTAATAACATTAATAAATTTCAAAGTAATACAACTTTAATTAGAAATTTTTCATTCATTAATCTCGTCTGAAAACTTTGTAGGTATAGTGTCAACTGAAAATTGCGAAAAACTTTTTTCAGCTAATTATAATTTTGTAAATTACTTATTATGCTTTTGCTAAAGTTTATTTAATTTTTTTGGTAACAGTCTCTAAATAGGTATTAGAAGAAAATGTTATAAGATAACATCACACTTTTATCGAAAACTGGTATAGTTGGACCATTACAAATGTGCGAACTGTCATCACTGTCATAAGTAATTTTGATTGGTTGGTTTATTCGAGCCGGCCAATCAGAGCGTCGAATGCGCTCTCGTTTTGATTTCTTTAAACGTAAAGCAAACTCGTACTAAGGGCCCTAATGTTTCGCTACTAATATATACAAGTTTGTAGGCTAGCCACATTCTTTTGACTATGAGCAGACTTATTTTATCCCTTTTCTTTTCAACAATTTCGTAATAACCCTTGAATAAATAGTAATTAAAGTATGAAATCTTTTGTTTAAAATCCCAATCTTTATATATATAATTCTTCTGTAAGTGTATGTCACTGAACTTCTCTTAAACGACTGGACCGATTTTGATGAAATTTTTTGTGTGTGTTCAAGGGGATCTGAGAATGGTTTAGATTCACAATTTTGTCCGCTGGACAATGTTTTTTAAATTAATTTTTAATTTATTAGTAGTTGTTGATTTTGGAACGTTTTACATTGGATCCGACGTAGCTAGAAATTAAAGATTTGAATATTTTGTTAAAAATCCCATACCTATATGTAAAACATCTTTAATTCCAGAATATTCTTCAATAACCCATTTTTACGTACATAAGTCATACAAAACTTGAAGGTCAACATATAAATAACGTATTTTCATTCAAAAAGCCCTTTGTTAAGTTCGGATCCATGTTTAGCCTTAGGTTAGCATGTAACACGACCCGCCTTTAACATGAATTACTCCTGTAGAACCAGATTATAATAATAATTCATAATTATAATCTTGTTACTCCGTCTGTACATTATTCTTTCGCCTTGTTAAAACTAATTACTTACCGATCGTTGTTAGTTGAGACTTGAGGCCGTTCTTTGCAGAGTAGCAGTTAGTAACATTACGCCGGGTGTTCGTTAAAGGGTAAGTAGATGGTAATGGTAAAATTTTGTGTAGCAGTATTGTGAAACAGAAGTTGGTTTACCTATAGGTTACTGAATAATTTGACATGATTATATTTTATATCAATTTGCTTGATAATTCGTGGTGGCCCGGAGGTTTAAGACGCTATTCATGCAGAATGCGAGTACGAAACCTACCACCAGACCAGAACCAGATCCGTACGTACGAGCCGTTGCGTTTCGCGCGCGCCTTAAAGAGCCATCAGACCACCACAGATGGGGCCCAGTAGGGCTGATGCCTGATCCGGAACTGCGTACTATCTAGCGTGTTTAGCGGAACTCCGGCTCGACTAGTCAGTAAGAGTCTGACACTCCCTTTCGCCTCACCTATGAAAAAAGTAGTCATTGGAAGATTTTCCCACCTCAAAAAATAAGGCCCTAAAATATTATATATATTTTGTCAGACACAAATAGATTGCGTTACTAACTAACCACACTGCAATCTAAATATAAAGAAAACCTAACATTACGACATAACAGGTATTCCAACCGCACAAGAGAAACCTTCCTACATCAGTATCATGATTGCTCATCACAAGACAATTTCCTTTAACGCACGCCTATCGCTGATTCCATTCCAAAGCATCCACTTCTAAGAAACGCGACAGTTCAGCCCATCAACAATTTAATCAACATTGTGACGTCACTTCCAAAATTTCGGATCAACGAAACAAACTTACAAACAACACATCTTAAACTAAAATGACATTGAAAATTGAACCTTATTCGTTAAAGATTACGGTTGTGCGGATTATGTTGTGAGCCGCTTAGTGATGTTGTCAATTATTAGGCCACCGTGGAAGAGATTTCTCGTGGATTATGGAGCTACGCTTTTAGTAATTTTCCGTATATGAATAGTTTAAGGTTTTCACGTTTAAATGGAATTGAAAATTTTAAGTCGGGTTCGTCACTTTGTTTTATATAAATAAGGACATCTAAAAGCATTATGAGTCAGCCTTGTTAGTTCAGTAGTTACTTTAGTCGTCATACAATGTCTTTGTTTGAACCTAAATCTGGTAATCGATGTTTCGACTCGATCATTCTTGGAAACAGAGAGTCTATAATAGTGTTGTTGTCAGTTCTCAAGGTTTTGGTCCATAGGTACACGTTTCAGCAAATAATACAACGTCTGTTTTGGTCCTTAGGTACAAATATTTCAAAAAATATCTTACCTTTTCATTCTAGTTACATAGCATAACCTTCTAGTTACAACTAGCTAACTAGAATTAGCTGTTCGTAACATTAAGCCATACGAAGAAAACAAAAACAAAAACCCCTACAAAATAGTCACTATCCAAAATCACCGCTACCAAACTTTCACAAAATTGTATCATTACACAAGTACACAACAATATCAATTGTCTACTAATAGACTGTAACCGCAAACCCAACGAAGCAACATAATAAGAATCAATATGCAAATCTCAATTTGACATCGCCCCAATCCGCGGGCAATTTAGCGTCCTGAATCAAATTCGTACGCCTTATTAATTCGTACACCCATCTGTTTCGTATCCCCGTCTTGGCTTGCTGTCTCTGAACCAAATGGGTCAAGGTTTCAAAGACATAACCCAGTTGAATGAAACCAAATGTCAGCCAATAATACGAGTGGATTACTAGAGATTTATTCGAAGTCGGTTGTATTTATCCCGGCTTATGTCGTGAGCTGGGCTGAGTCCTGTATGGAGTTTCAATAGCATATTCAAGAGCTCACAATATGAATTTATGTTTGTTATTCTGTGAAAAGAGATGTACTAATTTTAAATGGTCATGTCTCACTGAAGAGAAATCATTCAGTTCTTGTTAATAGCGTTATCCTGGATTGAAATCATTCAGTTCTTGTTAATAGCGTTATCCTGGATTGAAATCTAGCTCTTAATAAAAAAGTCTGTAGAACCTAATAAAAAAATATCAGGCTAGACTTCTAGACTCATAAATAAAAATAGAGTGTCTGTTTATTATATTCACGTAACGTCTGCTTTTTCGGGCTTACATGCATATGAATATGCATACGATACACTCCCTAGCACAAACATTATATTTTTTTGTAGATTTGGCTTTGTGTTTGTTCTGGCTAATCTTTGAAATGGCTATACCTACCAATTTTAACAAGACTTTTATTGGCAGGTAGCTGATGTACTAAGGAGTAAATTTGACTACTTTTACTAGTCACAAAATCCGTAATACACGCGCGTGAAGCTATCAGCTAGTTTAATACCTATATGTATAAAATAATAACATTCAAAAACTCATTTTATTAATACGGAAAGTGTTTTACTAACACGTTAATTGTCTAACTTAGCACAGAGTCAGTCAGCGGCCATATTAGTTGGAGACAATCTAGCATCAAAGTCGTGCTTCTACATAGGGAACACATATTACCAACGCCTGTGTATTGTGGACACACAGTTCCTAATTAGTTAGTAAAACTTCTCCGTGAAAGTGTGATTGATGAAACCGTGACTGTTTTTCCCAGAAAGGCATTATAAACATAATTAGCAGCATTTTTTTTTTTGCTGTCGTACATGATGATTTTACCGAGTCGTTAATAGGTTTACTACATTTAATACTTTTACATATAGATTTGGAACAACAAAGATCATCCAAATATATGATGTCAGTGATGATCCAAGTAAAACATTGCGGTTGCTATGTAAGCAACCAAGCATGAAATCATTGCAATGTTTGCAGTGTCGAATTGTGCCATTAGTCATCCGCTCATTACCTAAACGATACCATTTACTTTAAAAATAAAGTGATTGATTAGAAGCTTCTGTCAGCAGTTTCGCCCGAAGTTCCATGGAATACAAAATAGACAATGTTTTATTCCAGACCATACTGAAAGAAAGAAGAAAGAAAATTTAAAGAAGAAAGAAAAATTAAGAAGAAAATAGTCACCTCCGGTTTATATACCGTTTTAACGTGTTTGAGGAACAAACACATACAAAGTTTCGCATTTATAATAATGTTAGTATTAAGATTGAAAATAAGAGCAAAAATGGCAAGTAAATAGAAAAAATAAATTAAAAACTAATAAACCCACCAAACGAACCACGAAGACAGTAAAGAGGCACTCTAACCAACTAAAGAACTAAAAGAATCCAACAACTACATTGCCTTAATAAAATAGACTTTAAGTGCTTGATAACTAAGTCTTCTATTGCTAGAGCTAGCAAATGTCACTCAGTGGACAACCCTTGCTACCTACCTGGTAGACAAATTAGATTCCAACTGCCGCGAACCGCTAACAATTGTGAATAAACAAGATTTTACAAGAAGGTTTATTTCTTTTTTTTTTGCATGAAAGTGATGAGTGGTCTAGAATTCATGACAAGTACGAAAAATCGATATCGATAATCGACACGTCAATCGATCAATAGTGAAATTTCCTTTATGATATCATCATTATTTTACTTCAACCATAATAAATAAGAATGAAAGTACTTAATAATAATTATGTCAATTGGCTCACGAGGTTGTCGACATGTGGAATGTGGATTCGGCTATCGTTGTGCCGATAGTCGTGTCGGCCAACGGTTTAATACCCAACAGCCTCGACAACCACCTTAGAAGGCTGGGGTTGGGCGGATGGATCAAGGGCCTGATGCAGAAGGCAGTACTCCTCGAAACGGCACGTATTGTGAGGAGGTTTCTGTCTTTGGAGCCCTAACCACCGGTAGCTTGGACCATGCTCCCGCTACTGGTTGGCTCCTATTTTTATATTTTTAAATGTTATTTTGTTTTTTATTTTTATAAGTAATGTTTAAAAATATAATTTTAGAGTGTTTTAAATAAATATGTAGAATAAAGATTATGTCAACATTTATAAAATATATTTTTAAAATCTTATATTAAAACTATTTTGGAGTGAGAACTGAGACACTGAACCTGAATTGTACATTGACTCGTAGACGGATTAAAAATAGATTGTCCTATTAAAAATTCCTGACTTTTATTTATGGACGAACGAAACAACAAAATTGAAACGTCAAAAGTGCAATCTTCGTGAGCGATGGCGCGAGAGTGATTTAAAAATCGAACAGTTTGCAGAAACTCAATTTCGGTTACTGTATGCGGCTTACTGGCCACAAAAGACGTTATAAAATTGAATATTTGTTGCATACCGGCCACGTAACCTTTGGATTTTTAAAAATGGAAAATTGAGTGAATGAAAATTCTAAATCTGTTTTCTATAGGCTATGTTTAGCAACTATATACGTACGATATACGCCTTAAAAATGGAACGAAAAGAAAAACTAAGATATCTTATCTATGATCATACTCATGGACAAGATTACAAGTCCAAGGATACATTAGAACTTCAGTTTTAAGATAAAACAATTCATCATCTGCTCGTCAATCTCATTGAAAAACAGCCGACCTTTTTACTATTGAACTTGACCTTATTCCTACACTTCGTCTATGCGACGCATTATTCAAATATAAATTCAACTTTATTTCAAAATTAATAAGGATAAAAATTCTATGAATAGATATATAGGTTGACCTGGTGCCGTTAGGACAATGAACTCGCAAAGCACTCACGTCATTGCATTATCTGCAACTTATGCAGGCTTTATTGAAAAAGCCTTTACAATCTTCGTTTTTTTTTTTTGATGGACAATCATTCAATGACTTCTCACGCCTTAGGCGAGGCGAGAGGGAGTGTGAGTCTCTTACTGACTAAAAACCACCCCGTTCTTACTTCTGCTTTTAGACCCAGGGTAACCCGCTAGGCAGCCCGCAGCTACGGGTCGGTATCAGCCCTACTGAGCCCCATGTGTGAGACTGTGGTGGTCTGGTGGCTCTTTGAGGCACGCGCGGATTTGCAGGACAATTTCGTAACTTCATAGTTATCATAAACAAGAAGAGTCGTAAGTTTTATATTCATCAGATCTATTATAATTAAACGCTGTACATGTCACACAGTCTACAGGACATTCCTTCGATCAAATATAGAAAAAAAGAAATAAAATGATCAAAGTTTAGCATTAGAAAATGCGGGTTTAACAAACTTTTTTGTAGTAAACCACTTCAGTCAATTAATATTGTTAACCATTTTTTCAATAACACTATACGAGTACATATACTAAATTGCACCTGCAGTTTAAGTGCTAGCAGATATTACGAGCAGCATAAACCCCAAAGTACAGCCCAGAGGCCAGTACAGGCCAGTACGGACCGGTATAAACCGGTACATTCCGCTTTGTTTACGATCTCTATTTAATCTGTACACAGCGGCAGATACCGCGCATATTGATTAACAGTTTACGATTATTGCGCTGTAAACTATCCCCACTCGAAATGTTATATAAAGATTACGTGAGACAATAAAATTTGGGGAAAAATCCATTGTTATGTCAGCTGTAACTTGCATACGTAAGTCAAGGTTGAAACGCATTTTTATACAGTTTTTTGTTCATCAGTATAGGTAGTTAACATACTTTTCTCTAAGGACCAGTAATGGAAATCAATCTTCCGTACCGAAAGACTGATGAATTCCTTTATTTGTCTAAATCAAGAACTCGGATACACTGAATTCTTCTTATTATTACTGAATTCTTCTTAATATTCTTCCGAAAATCGGATACTCAATAAGACAAGTACATAACAACCCACGCTTTCACCAAGAAAAATAAAAAATATTCTCAAAACACAGCACCAAACTTTCACCACAACCTACACCTGAGCTTAGCAACAAAAACCGCTATCAGTAGCTGATACGTTACATTTGATCTACGCTAGAACTTAGCAACAAACAAAAGTTACGTGATACGTTACACTTGAATTATTTAACACAAGAAATCCCTGAAGACGGTTGCTCGTCGCTCATTAGGGCAACACACGGAATGTTTACAAACAAATGGAGCCCTGCAAGGGTGTACAATTACGTTACACGTGGCGCACGTACGAACGACAATTAGTTATTTATACAAACGCTTTTAGGATTACACTAAACAATACTCCTTGACTTACTGTTCTACGTAATGGTTGTAAGCGCGGTTGCTAACTGCCGTACTCAAAGACATTTAATGATTACTTAAACCTTAGTAACGATTTTGTATTAAAAACAATTGCTAAGGACTGGGTTAACCATTAAATGACTCTGAGTACGGTGGTAAATGTTAAATTGGTGAATATTTAAAGACTACTAAGTTTCTGCCTCGTTGTTCAAGTAAATCCTAATGCAACTGCTAAGTAACGGTGTCGGGTTCCATTCCCACATCATATTAGAATAGAATAGAATAAACATTTATTTCAAACAAAAGCCCATATATTGTTAGTAACATATAAAATCCTTATAAAACTATTGTTAGTAAATACACAGATAAACACAAAGAATATTGAAACACCACACAGTAGCGCCGTCCTATGCCAGGCCCTGGACGCGACCACCCTCTGCCTAATCTCATGCCTGGCTAAGAGCAACATTAATTAATATATTTCTAGATAAAGTTACTTTGATTAAAACACTAACTAACGAAACACCGAGGGATGCAAACCACTTAATTAATCGCACGTGGCATGCTATAAACAAATGAGTATTGTCACTTGCACGTGTCTATTCTCCGGACATAAGGACCGAGATGAGGGTCGTCTATATGCTAGAGATTAGGACCAGCGAAATGACAAAGATTATTTCCCTGGGTAACCCAAATTTATGAGGTACTAATTTACTTAGTTTATTAATAAAATTATATTAATAAAGAATAGTATTACATTATTAAAAAATAATAAGTTATTAATCAAAACTGGTGATATGTACTGCATTGTGCGATATAACGTAATTTTTTTCTTTGGTTGTCCTCAAAAAATATTGAATTCTTTTTTCCAAAATTGGATCGAGAACTTAAAATACTACGTTTTAGATAATATTATTTGTCCAGTGAGACATCTACAGAATATTCTCATACATAATTATATTCATACATGTATATTTAACGTACACAAACAGTAATTTAATATTCTATTAAAAACATCATTTCGATAATGATGTTCGGTAAGGGTTGATTTCTATCTCATCTGTCCCAGCCTAATATCGCTGAAGATTTTACCCTAAACAGAAAATATAAATGGAAAAAGGGAAAGGTTCCTTTTATACATAATATGAAATCTGTAACGAAGATACGCAAAGTCCAATTACATTAGAATATTACATTAGATACGCTTTCCTATCTTCTTCGGGTATATTTTTTCACCACGTCCAATTTAATAAATGTTTCCAATGTCAGCTTTTAGCATAATCAGCTATTTTCTTCGCCACTTTTGAAACCCCTGACGTAAACCCCAAGAATCATGAGTCAGCTGAGCCATGTGGTTATGAAATGTAGTCTTAACAAAACTGCTAAACAAAATTGTGTTGTAGCAAATCACTTTAAGGTACAAAATAAATAAAACTAACACAGCGCCAATGACTATTTTTATTAAAACCATTTTTATTAAAACTATTTCATTTGTATTGGCTCCGTTGCGCAGTTGAATTAAAAACAAATATTTTATTATTTACGTTACCTAGTACGCACAAGGTTAATATTTTGGCAATTTATTTGCCATTACAAAAATATCGTGTTAGCATTTAGATAGCATATTGTTTTCAGATTACTTAAAATTGAGTATTTATTAGGAAATTTGTGATTTATTTTCGTATGCTGAAAGTACTGTTTGGTCGATTTTTAGGAAACGATGGATGAATCGTTTATCTAAATAAAACAATTGGTCTTTTATATAATTTTCGGCAGATAGTACTAAATGAATTATAACAAAGTAAGGAATTGTCACCGGTCGATGTTTGAAAACCCCAACTAAAACGTCTTGTGTTTGGTGTGATGATAAAAGCCCTTTTGACAACAAAAACACGCTTCTTCTTATCGTTTTTAGACCTTTAGACTTTTTCAAAAACTTTAAAAGATTTCTAGTGATACCCGACATCATCCAAACCTCTTCTATATTTAATCTATTTCGGTAATGGCAACGCGTCTGTAGGTCTCAACCCTTTTCAACGTGGATTGAAAACCTCTCTCATAAGTTCACGCTTTCATTTTTACATCAGACGTGTAGGCTCACAGATTTATATTGTTACAAACTCAAATGTTTCATTTCCAATGAAATATATTGTTCTACAAAGTCACGAAGTTCAGTTTCCCTTGAGAAATGAGAGTATATTACACTTTTTAAAGGTTTTGTTAGTTCAATTTAATAAGTTCGTGTATTGGAAAAGGCTGAAAAAAAATCTGGTTTCATATTAAGTTTGTATATCTTTGAATCCCCAAAGGGTTAGGCCACGTAACACGTACCTACATTTATTATTAGTAAGTCTCATTGTTATAAGGGAAGCCTAGACATCATTGGGGACGTCATATGTTGAGTAGTGGACGTCTTGTGACTAACATAAGGATGATGACTGCCAACTAACTATCTTCCCAATCCCCGATTCCCCAATAGCCCTAAAATTCCTAACCCCCAAAAGGCCGACAACGCACTTATAACGCTTCTGGTGTTTCGGGTGTATATGGGTAGCAGCGATTGCTTACCATCAGGTGATCATCATCATCAACCGAGAGACATCCACTGCTGAACAAAGGCCTCCCCCTTAGCCCATCAAGTGATCCGTCCGGTGAATCCGGTGGCTTATATCATAAAAACATCTCGTCAGAATAATCTGACATCAAACACATATTCATTCTAATTTCGGACCAAAGGACCACAAATCACATATCTCATACTGATTCAAAAATCGATCTTGAGAACAACCATCGCGCTTACCACAGCTCGACATAATAATAATATGCTAACCAAATATTAATTCTAACCGAAACACAAACAAAAAATTATAAAGTTAAATCCGAAATTAAATTACCTACATCAAACAAGAACTTAAGTTAAAAAACTGTGTACACAGAAATTATAATACCAGTACCTATATACCACATAAGGCTATTCCAATTATCCTTTACGCAAGCAAAAGTTGAGTTATTTAATTCAGAGTTCCAAAACGTAACTCGTTAAGTTACGTTACGGATTTTTGTAACGAAACGAGCGTCTGTTCTGAGTAACAGTTCGAAATTACTTCAGTTTTTTAGTTTTTGTTTCGTATTTCTAAATTATTAGACAAATACTGATGTTGTTTCAAGCCTGTAGGGTATGGAACTGCTGCCTAGCGGGTTACCGGGACGCCGGCTCAAAACCAGGAGTATGAACGGGGTGGTTTTTAGTCAGTAAGAGTTTGAAACTGGGCGAGGCGAGAGGGATCGCCTTTCTTATATGACAAAATAAAAAAATATGTGTCGAATATTTTTTCATTACCTAACTGACGGACTAAATAGATTTTTAATTATCATACCCCGTCATCATCCCTATTCCCTGTTAGAAGAAAACAAGATGTTTACACTTGCTGCTAGGTACCATCTTGTGACCAAAAATACGGCAGCGAACTTTTTAAAATTCTAGAAGGTACCATGTATTAGGCTTGCCAATTAAATGGGATATACAAGGAAGAAGTGGGTGTTACACTTTAATCTACCTTTGAACAAAATAATGTTATGTTATTTTATATTTTCGAAATTTTAGACAAACACCGGCATCGCTCCGAGGGTATGGCTTAAACACGATATTAAAAGGTTGGAGATCAAAGGAGTTTTTGCTCGCTTGTAATGGCCGAACGTTTGATTTCATATAACTTATTCTGTAATGGTTTATGTTTCATTCGGTAATTAATGTTCGCGTAAATAACATTTAGCTTTGTATCTTTGTAGATAAATCTGTTAAAGGTAGGAGAATTAACTGGAATTGAAATGTATTATACCAGTAACACCTACATACATATGGTGAATAAGCCTTATTTAAAATCTATATATTAATTATTAGTCAGCCTCATATGGAAAGATTGAATATTGATCATACTCGGAGATTTTATATTTTATTTTTAGCTTCATATCTTTTATCCTGCCTATATGGGGGTGGAGGTGCACGTTACGGCACTTATTGCCACTGTACAATGGACACCCACTTTTCAACATTTGTGTTAGATCCCAAGTAATAAGGGGTGAGCCTATTGCCATATGCCGGATACAATTCCAATCTCAGTGCTAGTAGCATTGTACTGAGAAATTTTCGAACAAAATGCCCAGATGACCCCTTGTCGGCAGTCGCACTTGCAAACATTCGACCATCGGGGCATTCGAAGATTTCAAACTTATAATTTGAAATTATAAATCCAAGTTTACTCAAAATCTTTTCCTATACCATATACAGGGTGACTTTGAATTCGACGTATTCCTCTCGGGAGCTGATAATACAACTCATTTCCTACAATATTAGCCCTGAGGTCCTTGGGCGGAAACTGGCTAGTTTCTGAGATATTCAACATTTTTGGTTTTGGTAAAAAAATCCCGAATTGATTACAAAAACATCAATAAATAAAAAAATACTGGTTGGATTTTAGTTATTTTGGTTTTAATCAGTTGCCAATGCATCAGTTATCATTTACAAATACTAATAATGGCAGAAATATCATTCGTTTTAAAATAGCAAGTAATTTCCTATGAAATTTTGTTTTGTTTCACTAATTTGGTCAATAGATAACTGGATTTATTTCGAAAAAAATATATGACACTAAGCGTACAGACTATTAGAAAAACTTCCTTGGTTTATTAGCTACCCAGAAACGTAAAATTATTTACAAAATTCCCAAAAACAAATGAATTAATTGATGATAAGTAGAGTGTAAAGAGAAAAGCGCAATTTCAAAAACATCTTAATTTGCAAAATTTTGTTCAAAGTGACTTCCCCTACGACGAATACATGCCCGAACACACTTCCTTATCTCTACGGTCGACGGTCACTCTTGAACTGAATATGCGTCTTATTTCGTAATTATCTTCAAATATGTTTCGGAGAATATAAATAAGGGACTTCATGTAAAAATCAACCGGCGTTAGGTTGTGGTCATTATGCATGCCATGTAGTTGGACCGCCCTACCAATCCAATGCCTGAGAATCAATGAATCCGACCATTACCGCACAATAGTTCGATAATGCACGTGTCAATCGTCATGTGGAATAAATTCGTCAATTAAATTAATGAATTAATTCAATACGTAGAATAAGTTTATTCATCTTGTTTCTAAATTCAAATTTAAAACAATGACCCTAGCACATTCCTTAAATTTTTTTTCATAATTCACATCATTTAAATTGTTGGATGAAAAGTAGGGTCCAATCAAATAATTATTTATGATACCCCTGCAAACATTTGAATTAAAACCAATATGCGCTAACGATGGTTTACTTTTTTCGGATTTTGTTGAGTTTTTGTGGCTAATAATGGATATTGTGATAGTTTATCCAGCGTACTATCGAACTACTGTGGGGCAATGGTTGGATACCTTGGTTCCCAGGCGTTATATTGGCATGAGAGTCCAACTACATGGCAAGCGCGGTCTCCAGAATCTAACGCTGGTTGATTTTTACATGAAGTCCCTTGTTTATGCAGAGAGTATTGACCGAGCATCGAATTCTCCTCCAAAACATAGTGACGAAATAAAACGCATATTCAGCCCAAGAGTGAACGTCATAGAGATAAGAAAGTGTGTTCGAGCATGTATACGTCGTAGGGAAGATCATTTTGAACAAAATTTTGCAAATTAAGATGTTTTTGAAATTGCGCTTTTCTCTTTACACTCTACTTATCATCAATTAATTCATTTGTTTTTGGGAATTTTGTAAATAATTTTACGTTTCTGGGTAGCTAATAAACCAAGGAAGTTTTTCTAATAGTTTGTACGCTTAGTGTCATATATTTTTTTCGAAATAAATCCAGTTATCTATTGACCAAATTAGTGAAACAAAACAAAATTTCGTAGGAAATTACTTGCTATTTTAAAACGAATGATATTTCTGCCATTATTAGTATTTACAAATGATAACTGATATATTGGCAACTGATTAAAACTAAAATAACTAAAATCCAACCAGTATTTTTTTATTTATTGATGTTTTTGTAATCAATTCGGGATTTTTTTACCAAAACCAAAAATGTTGAATATCTCAGAAACTAGCCACTTTCCGCCCAAGGACCTCAGGGCTAATTTTGTAGGAAATTAGTTGTATTATCACCTCCCGAGAGGAATACGTCGAATTCAAAGTCACCCTGTATAATGTTTAAATAATTAAAATATAAATTAAATACATATTGTAAAACGTCTCATTAAAACTTGATTACACCGTAACACAACTAAACAATATATCAAAAAACATAGAAAAAAATCTTTAAACAATAAGTCTTGACCGAATTACCTTATATTTAAATTAAATTTTCCCATATTTACAAACTTGGATCACGGAGCACTTTCACAATACCTCTGTTTGATGTTCGATATCACCTAAAGGGATCTTCAATTTAAGATTTTAGGGGCCAAGGCCTTCCCGGCTGTTCTCGTAAACAAATATATTATTATGTACATAAGGATCAATGTGCCAATAAACCTATGTCAAAGTCTTTGAAAGGTTCGTACGTAGCTATAGCGCGAGCGGAGAGAAGGGAATAATAATATGATGTTTTGAAAATGTTTCCTAAAATATTTTCCAGTTAAATTCAATAATGGTTAAGTATCTTATGGGTATATACAAAGTATTACTGGGTTGTTTATGGTTTTTCGAAAAAATTCTCAGTAGTAGCACGGAGTCTGGAATTGTTCCCGGTATATGGCAACAGGCTCACCCCCTATTATATGGGAATTATAACACAAATTGTGAAAAGTGGGTGTACTTTAACACAGTAGCATTACGTAGCGTAATGTGCACCTCTGCCTACCCCTTCGGGGATAAAAGGCGTGACGATATCTTATATGTGTTTGTAGTTGAAATTTTTTGATTGTCCAAACAGGATCATGCTCTTTGGTGGTATTCATAATAAACTAGTATAAGTTATCTATACTTAATATAAAATTAAGTCGGGATTTCCTTCCTGGCGCTATAACTCCAGAACGCACGAACCGATTTCCGCCGTTTTTCATTCATAGGAAAGGTCTCGGGCTCCGTGAAGTTTATAGCAATAGAAAATTCAGGATTTTCTTTAAGAGAAAAGCCGGAAAAGAAGGAAAATCATTGGTGGCGAAACGGAGTTCGCCAGGGTTCACTAGTAACTGTTATAAGTATGATATATTAGTTCAAAGATAATAATCTGTGAATCACAACTTCGTACTATTGTCCTATAGTGTTTTATAGGAATTCTCTGCGTATACACATTTCTCAACGAATTGACGATTTTACGTTTGTATTAATATTTACTCTACACAAATAATATTATTTCAAGATGAATATAATATTGGTAAGTTACTCGTACATTTCGACTTCAAGTAGTTTGCTTGTCAGCGGTCGCCTTAAGCTCAAAACGGACACGACTAACTTTAATGACTTTCATAAATCAATATTGGCTAACGTATCTAATAAAACAATGAAGATAGGCCTCAAACGAATTACGGAACGGACTGCTCAAAGTTCCAAACCACCAAATTACTTCAATTATAATTTGCATTTAATAATTCTGAACACAAATTCAGAAATGGAATTGAATTATCTAAATTGAACTGTCATTGGTCGCCGTACTGTCACTGTAAGTACGTTAGACGGCCATATTGGTATTCCATTTTCAAATTCAAATGACGCCATGTTTGTTTTGCATTTGACAGTTATTATTTCAAATAAATTAATTATTATTAGAACATCAATTTTGGTGATTAATTTATACGTATTTTACCTGTTTTGTTGACTATTACTCGTAAACCTTATATTTATATTCTCTTTGAAAACTTGGAAAGAACGTAGATGATTAATTAGGAAGTTTCTTTTGAAAGTTATTTAGAGTCTTAGGGGAGAGAAATAGGGAAACTTGTATCATTTATTTGTCATTTGGGCTAAGAGTTTTTTAAGACAAAATTGTTATATTACAATACAAAAACAATAACACCAAATTGTTTAGTTAATCCGACTTTATTGTAAATGTATGAGTGAACAAGCAAGACTAGATTAGTTTAAATTAATTCCGAGTTAATATTAATATTAATTGCACTGGCTTTACACGAGTATGTGTATGTACCTACATTTCCCGAGTAATAATTAGATATTATTCAAACAAGTTCCACGTTACGTTCTGCATTAAAATTCTCAGTAAAGGCTCTGAGTATATATTATTATAATTAATTTATTGAATGAAATAGTAGCAATAGATTTTTGTTACCTCAGTAAACATTAATATGTATAACAAATATACGTATGCGGAGGTATAGATCGGAGGATAACACTATCACACTAATATTATGCGTGTAAAATTTTGTTTCTTTGGATGTTTGTCCGTCAATCACGCTGAAACTACTGAACGGATTTTGGTTAAATTTGTTAAACAGATAGGGTATGAGCTGACTTGTGTGATAGTACTTTTTATTCCACAGAAATGCAGGTGAAGTCGCTGACAGAAGCTCGTGTTTAATAATCAGACGTCATAATATCTAATACAAAAAAATCTATAGATAAGATACGTAACATCACGCTTTTTTAAGCCCCCAAGACGTAAGTCTCCGTACCATTACTGTTTTTTTTTTAAACAAAACGTCTTAGTATTACATTACCCGACACACAGTCATTGCGAGACCTTGCAGTCATTGCAGGCTTTTATGATCACTCTACCAACGGGGCAAAATCGTCTAATGTGCAAACATCCACAGCACGATTTAACAACGAAAAGCTAGTGAACAATATACCACTGCTAAAAGAAGAAAATGGAAAAATAATTTTCTTGAAATACTCTACGTTGTACGTAGAAAATCTCGGTATTAAAACTATTGTCCTACGTTTTAATACAAGAACGCTTTTATATTGTTTTGTCTCTGTCCGGACGTGAATAGGAACAAATGGTAACATTTAAAAAATATGTATTGTATCTTATTTTCCGACCGCAAACAGACATGAAGGTAAATAATAGTTTTCAAATAGATAGAGAAGGGCTCTTTAATAATTATTTTTACACGTATTGTGCGTGCTGGTGTAAAAATGTAATGATACGAGTTATGGCATACTTATGTAGACGATAAATTATTATCTGTTTTGTTATTATAAATTAGATTTTCTTAGCGCCTGTTTCACCACTTTCATATAAGTGCCCGATAAACTTATGTGACAGATAGTGCATACAAATTATGTTCTTAATTCAAAGTTATCTTCTATCTTCTATCGTTCTACAGATTCACATTATGAAAGAAGTCCTTAAATGTAGCTTTATGAAACTGAAAATGTATATTTGAATATTAAATAAATAAATGTCTATCTGTATGTATAATAAATATTGACTGTTTTGAGTAAATTTGTATATATTTGGGTACAATTATTAATCCGAAAAAGTTTAATTTGGTATCTAATATTATCATAAAAAATATTTTTACGCATAAAATTTGTGTTTTTTTTTATATTGTTTATAATAAAAATCTCTAATTGTCTTTTATAATATAGCAAATTTTAAAAGTAAATATAGTAACAATCTGAAAACAATTAACAGAAATTAAAAACAACAATCAAGACGTTCGGTCCTTCGGTACGCACGCGAAATTAATCGTAAACATGAATGAAACAAGACAAAATTTTGCCTGCCACGTGAAAGTAAGAATCCAGACGAAATAATAATATTAGTACTTACGTTGCAAATCCAGGTGATCAGGACAGCACAGCAAAAATTGTGCAAGAGTTATCAAAATAAAAACCAGGTCAAATTTACGAAGAAACACACACTACAACACTAAAACTTACAGGCAAGGCATAGTACGCACGAAGATCACTTTTAAGGCATAATTTATTGCGAAATAGAAAGTTTAAAATAGATTTTCATTAATGATTTTTAGGTTTTTATATCGCACTATTTTTCGTTGCGACCGACATAGATTGAACGTCTGCCCGTCGCAGCGCCGAAAGCGCGACTGACGAAATCTAGGCGGGCGAGGCGCCGAGCAGTCTCGGCAAAGCAGGTGTACAACGCTGACATACACGGCTATGGATGAGGCATTACAAATAGGGATGACACGGTAACGCTATCTCTTTTATACTTATTTTAGCACCGTACTGGAATGTACTACGCTAGAAAGGGAGAGTGATACCGTAGTACGCTAGCGTTTCTAGTAAGCTGTAGGCCTTTGTCTCCGCCCCGCTACGGCGCTACGCGGGTTCAGTCTGACGTTTAAATATTAAAGTCCGGAGTGTATTTAAGCACACTGAGAGGGCATTATTTAGGCATAAGGGTCAACATGATCACTTATTCAAATGATGTAGACAATTATAGAATACTTTGTTTAAATATGAGCTTCAAATTGGCACTTTATTTAAATTTTTACATTCATTTCATGTAAATATGCTTGTTGATTTTTTTTTCTCTGCTTCTCATTGTAACTGTTTATCCAATAGATTAAACTGGATGTGTTGTAGACGGAGCTCATCTTAGTTAAAGGAATATAAGCAACACCGACTTTACTCTCAAATTCGGTACATATGGAAAAAGACAAAAAATGTGGCTTAGATGATTGAATACAGCTAATTCTAAGCTGATCATTGACAAAATTGGTAACTTTTTAAACAAAAAACTAAATATATCTTAAAAAGTTACATAACATGTACTTACGACGACAATAACACAAAAATATTATTCACATAAACAAAAACTGATATGTTCAAAACAAAAGTGAAAGTATGACGCAAGCGAATCCGGAATTAGTTCCGGAGCCAGATCGAATCGGAAATAACTATATCTAGGCCAAATAGGGTGATGGACTAATTCGGAATATATTTAGTTATCTTTAGCTTAATTTATTTCTGGATTAAGCTAAACAGGTCAGCTAGGTATTTCATGTATCACGTGTATAAAAGTTGTGGTAAATTTTGGAGTCCAAAATAAATATTTAATTATATTTTTGCTGGCTTAGAGGTACAGACCCGACCGCAAATTAAATGAACTAACATTCAGTTGAAAAAAAAGCATAACATATCTTTTTTTCGTTAACACAATTAAGTTACTTTTGACCTCTTTGTGGACTTTTTGTAATCTGTGACTTTGTTTCTGTTTTCTTTGTATTCTGTCCTGTCTAGTTGATTTTGTGTGAAAAATATAATATACGTACAAAAATCCCCCATAAACCCCACATCACACTAATATTATAAACTAGCTTCCGCCCGCGACTCCGTCCGCGTGGATGTCGGTCTTCGCGTGGATGTTTTATTTCTCCATTTTGAGGAACTCTAACAATGACATCTTATAAATATCTATTGGAGCCAAATACGGCTAGGCCCATAATAATTAAGGATATCCCTCTACTGCTGTTAAGCTTGCGTTCTGTAGTATAAAAGTGAAAAATTAAGATTTTTTTTTCTACATATTTTTCCAGGATAAAAAGTATCTTATTTTATGCCCAGGATAATAAGGTATAATTATATCAAGTTTCATCGAAATCGAACCGTTAGTTTTCACGTGATGCCTGAACATAGAGATAGACAGAAAGACAAAAAAAATTAATCACATATTCCGGTTTTGTATCGATCTATAATTAATAAAAGTACCTACGCCTTTCCTACTTAATAGCAACTAAGCGTAATTCATGTATATATTTGGTGTTTTTGTACCGATTTCTATTATTTTTTTTTATTTAATAGGTTGTTTAATGTTAACATTTTTTAATTAGGGATGAATGAGTGTCATAAACGTAAGAATAGGTAGACAAATATAATCAGAAAGCTTCGAACTGCTAAGTTATTGGGAGTTATACGTGTTATTGTGAATCAACCATAAAATATAGACATTTGCTGTCGTGGAATATTTTTTAAATAATTTTAAGGAGAACATTTCCGTCATACAGGATTTCTGTGTAGCTTTAACCATTAAGGCTGCACACGCGACGGAAGCTTCAAAAATGGAGTAAGTTCTCCGGTTTTCCCAACATTTCCCTTCACTGCTCTGCTCCTATTGATCGTAGCGTGATGAAAAGTATACTATAACCTGCCCAGGAGTATGAAGAACAATTGTACCAAGTTTCGTTGAAATCTGTCGAGTAGTTTTTGTTTCTATAAAGAACATACAGACAGACAGACAGACAGACAAAAATTTTTCTGATTGCATTTTTGGCGTCAGTATCGATTACTAATCACCCGCTGATAGTTATTTTGGAAATATATTTCATGTACAGAATTGACCTCTCTACAGATTTATTATAAGTATAGATGTGAAAGTTTGTTTATTTAGGTGTTTGGAAACTACAGAATGCATTTTGATGAAATTTGATATACAGGCAAGGTATAAGCTGACTTGAGACCCTTGGTTATTCCACGGGTACACTGGTGAAGCCGCTGACTGAAGCTAGTACTTAATAATATTAGCTATTTTGGCGAGAAGGAGTAACAAATCTACAAAGATCCCAACAAACTTAGTAACAAGGATATCCATGACCATAAACTAAATCAGTAATTCACATAAAAATATATTACAACCCGCCCCTACACTCATTACCATCCTTCCATTAGAAAATGTATCAAACATTTATATAAAAAAAAAGAAATAAGCGGTGTATCAGTAAGTCAGCGTGGCCCATCAATCATTATGGTAAAATGATTATTATGATTGATCGCGCTGATGACAAACCGTATTGACGAATAATTCCCCAAGCCATAAACTGAGGTTATAAAGAAATTACTTTTTTTAACTTTGACCCACTTTATGATTTTCTTTTGTGTCGCGGGTGCGTTTATAAACATACTACAAGTTTAGATTCAGATAATAAAATTCTATTATAATAGTAAAATTATACAACTTTACCCAGACTCGAAACAACAACTTGTGAATCACACAAAGAGTTGATGCGTTCGGGAATCGAACCCGCTACGCGCGCTTGGTGGGTTTTAATCTGACACTCCCTCTCGCCTCACCCAAGGCGGGAGAAGTCATTGTATGATTTTCCTACCATTAAACAAAAACAGACGCAGAAGTTTTAAAAAATAAAGTAATAACTTATCCGTATCGAAAACTAAAACAAATCAATCAACGGAATTCATTCAAAATGATAACTAATGTCTTCGTTTTGTAAACAAAAGATTTCATAAATAAACTCATTTCAGCTAACATCTGTTACCTATCTGTTTTGGTAATTTTAAAGCAAAATATTTATTTTTCCGTCGATATATCAAAGCCAGTGGATAACAACAAATATTTACATATTTAATTTAAAGGTAGTTAATTAACAAATCAATACTGCGACAGTATCCATTATTATCTATAATAAATTAACTTAATACTAATCCTGCCTATAAAATAAAAACATGTATCATAAAAAATATTCAAACATCAATATTATAGAATATTGATGTTTGAATATTTTTTATACAGTAATAGTACTGTAGCCAACCCTACTACGGCGTAGACTCGTAGCTCGTAGCGCGTAGCACGTAGACAGCCTACGAGACAAGCCTACGTGCTACGATTTAGTAGCCGATTCTAAGAAAGATGACTTTAGTGTTTATCATAAAGATAGTTGGACTCCCCTCCTTCTCCCAAAAGGGGGTAGGATGAGAGGGATGAAAAAAAGAGGGAAAGTGTTCCAAATGACTAAGTGAAGACAGTGACGCTACTTAGTGTGAAGTCATGTAACATGTGGGAGCTATGACGCGATACTTTTAGGAAAAAATACGATGACGTCACACTTGGAAGAGTTTGGTGATACACTTGGCAAGGTGGACTCAGTAAGACCTACTTACTATAGCTGTCCCATTTTTCGAGGGTAAATAAATGATTTGTTTATTTTTTATATTGAGTTAATAAATGAGGATTATAAATGTCTGTAATCACACTAATATTATAAATGTGAAAGTTTGTTTGGATGTTTGTCCGGCAATCACGCTGAAACAATCGAACAGATTTTGATGAAAATTTATATACAAACAGGGTATAAGCTGTCTTAGGTGATATGACGCTTTTTTATAAATAAGTGAGAGTTAAACCTCTTTATACATAACACATATTTATAAAACGCAACAACAGCATGCAATAAAATACAATTTTAATTAATTAATTCATAAATGACATTGTCATCGTCGTCATTTAACAGCTTGACATAAATGATGACAGATGCGGTTTTATCCCGGTTTATGGTGATATATATTGAGGTTTGTTTGTACGCTCGATTACGCAGTAATTACGTGGTCCACAGCCCGTGACAGTCTTCGATGAACTATGAACCTACTTTATACATATAAAAAAGTTACTCTATATAATAAGGGGCATTGTATTCTACTTTGTTGTAAAGGCATAAAGAAAAAAATATATACTGAAATTGCATTAAACAACCGAAAGTTTTAGCTTAACATATGACTAACCTGACTAATTGCCACACTCAGAGACATTCAATGATTACTTTAACTTTTCTTTAATAACGATTTTGTATCGAAAACAATCGACAGGGGCTGGATTAAAGATCCACTAAATAACTCTCAGTGTCTGTCAGTTTTTGCGCCGTGTATACTTTTATTTTTATTTTATTTATTGTGTATGTTTATTATTTTTGTAATCGGTGCAAATAAACTGTTTTTCTTTCTTTCTTTTCTTTACGACGGTAAAACGAGGAGGCTACGAGAAAGTACGTCACAATAATATTTTTTAATACAAAAATAAATACTACTTCATTTGGCATCAAAATAAAAAAAGGTAAATAAAACTCAATACAATACCACAACCGATCGACACAAGAGCACATTAGTAAAATAAATAAAAAGAACAAAAGAAGGCGATCGTTTGTTCTCTTTTTAAATGATCATAGAAAGTGCATCCGTGCTTGTACTACTAGAACATAGAGTGAGTATGTATGTGTGTGTGTGTGTGTGTTCTGTACTTAATGAGGCACAGATAGCCATCTGTTTATCACAGTACAGAGGTTGGAGATGTTTAAAGAAAACAATTTAGAAAGGGTTCTTTGTAAACGATAAGGATTGCTCTGTTTAATTCTGTGCTAAGATTTTTTTTCTGTAGTAAGTATATATTTTTCTTTAGATAATTGTTTTTTAATACTTGATCCAATTTTAGACTGTACTGTGATTAGGCAACCGCCTACCACGCAACGTGTAGCGGGTTCGATTACCACACGGAGCAACTCTTTGTGTGATCGACAAATTGTTATTCCGGGTCTGGGTGTCTTTTGTATGTGAATTTGCATGTTTATAAACTCACTCACGACACAGGAGAAAATCCTAGTGTGGGGCAACGTCTAAAAAAAGAACAAAAAATCTTAAAAAAGTATCCATGCATCGATATGATACGAGTGGCAAATATAAACCTTATTCGTATTCACAGAGAATTTAATCAAACAGGTAAACCACTGCAGTTTAGTAAAATAAACATCCAAGTTTCCAACAATATAAAAATTCCAAACACATTTTTAACATTTTAAACTTAAAAACTTTCTAATAAAGTTTAAAATAAATCCGCGGCTAAGGCACATAGAATACTCCACGTACGTCACGGGGTATGCCCCACTTACGTCAATCTCGGAAATTACGCTGTCGTCCACAATATTGGAAAGTGTCTAATACAATATTTTGTCGCTCATATCACATGTAGAGGGTATCCGAGCCAGAATGTAAATTGGAACCCGTCATGGATATTAGATTGTACGACGCCAATCGGAAGATAAAAACTCTTTAGTATAATGTTAGATGTACATTTGAAATACGTTAATTTATCTTTAGGTGTTTGTTATTAATTATTAAGTCTTTGACTGCCAATAGAAAACTGTTGAAGGCATATCATAGTCAGGGAGGCTGTGGCAAAATTGTAACTTTTTATCTTAAGTTAACTTTCAATATGTATATGTTCATAATATCATAACCACTTTGTTAAAATTGACATTACCTATTTCTAGTTTCGATATAGCAGTTTTCTACTTTATAGATTAATAAACCATGCTCGAGCCAACTCCTTAAAATTCCTGAAAAAAAAATCAATATCAAAACTTATATTCTATTACTCACGTCCTTTTCCTTGGCATAGTATAGGGTGCGCCCGCGCAGCCTGAAGTACCGGCGCTGCCATCGCTGGAAGCTGCGCGTCTGCTTCATCAGGTAACCCTCCTTGACCACGGGCTGGGGACAAACAGACAAACATGGTATACAACAAGTGCCTTTAAATATTGTGACTTAAAGTTCTATTTATGGTACAGAGGAGCAAATGAGTAGAAGGATGAACCAATAGTAAACGACTAGCTCTGTCTATGTCACAAGAACATAAACGGACTTTTAAAAATGACTGCACGGTTGGTGCGGTGGCTGAGCAACCGGCTGCCGCGCAACGTGTAACGGGTTCGCGCACGAAACAACTCTTTGTATGATCCACAAATAGTTTTTTCGGGTCTGAGTGTGTAATGTCTATGTGAACTTGTATATTTGTAAACGCAACCACGACTCAAGAGAAAATCCTAAAGCGGGACAACGGTTTTAAATAAAAAAAAAAGAAAAGAGAACGCTGTTAAAGGACTACTTTAAGGACTAAAAAACAATTTCCAAACAATTTGTTTTAAGATCTACCAATACTAACGTTTTAACACAAGAAAAATGGAAATCCCACATTTATTACTACACATTGAACCATTAAAAACCCCATCTCAATAATCCAGGCCATCACACGTTCTCATTTACAAGTTAATTTCAACTTTATCACACTAGGAAAAGGACACAAAGTCCTTCAGCCGAGTGCCGTAGACGTCTCGACGCCACGTGAACAAACCCGTGCGGATAATTATCAAGACATGCGGAATTAAAAAGAAAGATGGCGGCGTCTGTGTTCGAGACGTAAGTCAAGAAAATGTAAAGTTTCACGGTTTAACTACTCTCGGTGTTTTCTTAGTTAGTTTTGAGGTCGATAACTATAAATATTGACTACCTCGTTGGCCGAGTCGTCGCAAGTGCGACTGCCGGACAAGAGGTCTCGGGTTCGATTCCCGGGTTAGGCAAAGTATTATTACTGGTTTTTTTCGGATAGCACGGAGTCTGGAATTGTGCCCAGTATATGGCAATAGGCTTATCCCCTCTTACTTGGAACTTATAACACGAATAGTGAAAAGTGGATGTACATTGAATAGCGGTGCCGCAATGTGCACCTCTGCCTGGTCTTTCAGGGATAAAAGGCGTGACGTTGCATACATAATGTGACCTGCACGCTTACTCTTGAAGCCAATCTCAATATTAATGCAATTTCAATCAAATAAAATCTCTATAAAATGTATCATTGTCAAAACTATACAACCACAATCGTAGCTATTAACATAGCATTCAGAGTACGGAATACGAGTATAAAGCTAAACTCTACTGAGTTTAGCTTTATACTCCATACCTTACCATATAGTTAAAATTCAATATCCACGCAATACGGATGCAATAGACGCTAGGGTTGCAATAGAATAATAGGAAATTTCACAACACCTATCAATGTCTATCGATCGAAATTGGATTCAAGAGTAAACCCCAAGATACCTTGCCTAACCGTAAGTCAATGTATGAGATTTGAGGTGCTCCCCACCAGAGATGTACTTTACTACGTTGCTGTAGATGCGTTCAGTCTGCGGATTTACCGGGGCTCCGGCTCGACAAGCAGGAGTAGGAACGGGGTGATTTTTAGTCAGTAAGAGTCTGACACTCCCTCTCGTCTCGCCCTGGCGAGAGAAGTAATTGTATGATTTTCCCCCCTTAAAAAAACCACTAATCATATTCATTGGTACGCATAGCATAAACCTTCTCCTAAGTCTGAAAAATACTACGCTGAAAAATGGCATCAAAATCGGTTCAACCAAAAGCGAGATAATCACGCACAAACATACATACATAGAGGTCAAACTGCCTCCTTTTTTTTTGAAGTCGGTAAAAAATGGGCACTCCTCTAACGATCTCTTCAAAAATAACAAGCTTAACACAATGTTACGACACTAAAATTGGATAAACCAATCGACTGATCCAAAAATGCCGGCTAAAGTATTAAACAAAATCGAAAATTAATATAATTTCAACGGATATAATATAATGTGCTCTTTAAAATAATATACAGAACCCAATTACGTAGGAACGCGAACCACCTCTTTGTGGTTTCACGGGCCATCAAATTTTAAGCGAAATACAGGGTCATACATATGTGTGCACATATTATATTTAGGTTTTGTTTATGCCATTACAATGACGTCATTTAACATAATTTAGTAAAACACCTGTTTTATTTTTCCACCAGAGATGTACTATGCTGCGTTGCTGTAGATGCGTTTGCCACCAATCGTAATCATTGGTACACAAAGCTTAGCTCTGGTGGAAATAGACTCAGTTAAGCTATGTATGTTTATGTTTTAAGCCGGTAAACAAGCAGACGGATCACTTGATAGTAAGCAATCGCCGCCGCCCATGGACACCCGAAACACCAGAGGCGTTAAAAGTGCGTAGTCGACCTTTTGAGGGATTAGGAATTTAAGAGTGGTTGGGGAATCGGGGTTGGGAAGGGGGGAAACCCGTAATTGGGCCTCTGATAATCACACTTGCACAACAAAACACAACGCAAGTGTTGTTTCACGTCAATTTTCTTTGAGGCCGTGGTATCACTCCGGTCGAGCCGGCCCATTCGTACCGAAGCATGACTCTCCTTCACTTAAACTTACTCCTTCGTGAACTAAACCGTTTGATGTTAAGTTAATATAATTAGCTTCTCATCATGTCACAGCATTAGCTACTTTGAAAACTCCCAAATTCGTTTGTAAACTGAGAATTTACGATGCCTATAATTTATTTCAGAATAATCTTCACAGTTGAGGAAACTTTACTTAAAGGATTATGAAAGAAAGCCACTGGGTAGGCACTGTTCCAACTAATATTATAATGGAAAAATAAATTACCTCTTTGTTACGTTTTTATAATATTTTAATTGCTAATCCGACTCTACTTTATTTAAAAAATAATGTTGTCTGAATAAGGTTTAGTAGTAGTAGATTATTTTAAAACGTTAGACAAGTATTATTTATTTTTTTACGGAATAAAATATTATACTTTCGATGATATTATTGATTTGAAATATCGCGTGACGTCACTTCTAGGTACGTTTTATACGTAAAAATTACGTATTTGCTACTACTCCCACTTTGATTGGTTTTATATAAGTATTGTTATCTTATACGATAAAAAATAGGTGTCTAATATTTTTCAAATATTTAACTGACGGACTAAATAGATTTTTAATTTTAAATTAAATTGATTTTTATCCCGTCATAATCTCTTTTACTTATGTACATATCCCTTGTGTTTATAGCAAATTAATCCTAGTTAGTAACGACAGAGGTTTCAAAGTCAAACTTCTATTACTGACAATTTCGGAATGCTTTTCATTTTTCAGAAGTTTAACTTGTATGAGAGTGACGGATGAACTTAGAAGACCTCATACTTGGAGCTTGGGAATTGGCTGTCATACTTAGGACCACAGTGAAATAATCTTTGCACTATTTCCGAAGACGAAATAATTACCTTAGTTTTAAAAATCCATTTTGTAAATGTTTTACTGCCTCGTTGGTCGAGTGGCTCGCAATTGCGACTGCCGGACAAGGGGTCTCGGGTCCGATTCTTCGCTCTTTTCGGTTTTTCGAAAATTCCTCAATCTGGAATTGTGCCCAGTATATGGCAATATGCTCACCCCCTATTACATGGGACTTATAACACAAATGGTGACAAGAGTATATTGTATAGCGGCATTACATGCCGTAATGTTCATCTCTGCCTACGCCTTCGGGGATAAAAGGCGTGATGTTGCGTTGCGTAAATCTTTTAATTTAAAACCTTAATGGAACAACGAATAGAGTCGTTATTGCATTAAATACTTTTTAATACCTTCTCCACAACGCAGCGTCATAAACGATTTTAAAATTAAAAATGGAAGCGCACAAAGGACTTTTCTCTCCGACTACAATTAAAATTTAACTTTAATAGAGTTTAATTAAGGCTTAGAATGTTTTGCGTGCTAAATAAGATGACAAAAGACTTCCTATCTATTGTCTTTATGAAGATTTTAAATAGAAAAGTGTTTTGCGTTTATTTATTTTATTAACTGGATAAACCAGAGGATTTTCTTGCATTCGTGGGTTGTAAATTTTGTAAAAATCCTTCGTAGAGTAGTTTTTTAATAGACCAAAAGCCTTTAAAATTAGTTCATCAGCTTAATATTATGGGTTTATTGAAATCTACCTCGCTGGACCCGTTGGTCGAGTCAAGGGATTTCGGGTTCTGAGTAGCAGCACGGACCTCTGGAATTTTGCTCAGTATATGGCAATAGGCTCATCCCCATTACATGGGCCTTATAACACAATAAATGGTGGAAAATTGATGTACATTGTATATTTTGGCATTACTTGCAGTAATGTGCACCTCTGCCTACCCGTTCGGGGATAAAAGGCGTGACTTTATTTATTTATTTTATGTAAACCAAAGGATCACAGTAAAACCACTTTAAACATATGAATTAATTTATTATTACAACACAACCAAGTTTACCTTCACAAAACAATCAATTCAAAAAACATCATAATATTATAATGTTTTCTCTTCTGTGATATTATCACATAACACTCATATACACACTTACAACATAAATAAACCTATAACAGTTCATTTCACTCACACCATGAACTGCACCTGAACTCGCTAGTTTGTCCAAGTGCTCTCAAGATGTCGGAGGAGCAGTAATGGGCCTTCCACTACACTCCCAGCACTAGCCCAGCTCAGAGCCAGTCCGCGCGACGTTGTAAAGAACACTCGCGCTGCTAATTGGACGAGCAAAATGGCTGACGTAACTGAGACCGTTTAAAAAACTTTTGTGTGCTACTATTTTTGAAAAATGAAATTCCATGATTCTCTATTTGTGGTATATTCAGTCAAATATCAATTTAGAAATGCTTTTGTTTAAAGAAAAACCTCCAATTCTTTCGCCAATTACCTTGACCGTCAAAAGGAGTAAGTAGTTGAGTGAATAGATTAAAGTTCGGTTCTGTTCTTAAAAGAAGTTTTAGGGTACTTTTACACCAGAAACTTGCTATGTAGCTATGCTACGAAGATGTAATAGGTAAGCTGTGAAACTATGTGAGTGTTTCCACTGGTACTGATTGATTTGTAGGGAAACCATCCTTAGCATGCATTTATAGCTCGTATCCATAGCACGCATCTTTTCATATAAACAACATAGCTTAGCTGAGTTCGTTTCCACCAGTGCTAACCTATGTGTACCAATGAATATAATAGGTAGAAGCCAAACGCATCCACCACAGCATTGCACGTCACTGGTGGAAAAGCACCTACCAAGAGTCCCTAATCTGAAAAAATCCTTTAAAACCTATTTGCTAACTGCAATAACTAAGACGCAGTCAATACCTAATGAACAGGAATAAAAACTAAAGGAATTCTTCAAAACCCATATTCCTAGAACCTCATACATTACATTTACCGAATGACACTGCAAATTGAAACTAATTCTTTGAACTCCGCACTGGAACACTACAGGAAAACGAATTCCCATTAAAGAGTCACAATTTATGAAAGAGCTTTCTCATTAGGTGACAATTTTCTAGTATAATTGTGAATATTAGTTCACACGAAGTTGACTAACCTAAGTGGTCTCGTCTACTAGTTTGCGTCATTGAGAAATATACAGATGTAGAATTTCCAGACGGTATGAAAAAAGCTATTCCCTATTTCTTATGTCATTTCATTTTAAATCTATTTATAATCGACTATATACTTCCACGCGTTTCACCCGCCCTGGTCGACTCATATTGATGGTAGCTTAATGTTTTCTAACCTATAGCCTACTTCGATTAATGGACTATTCAACACAAAAGTAATTATCCAAAGCGGATTAGTAGTTTTGGAGATTAGCGCGTACAAACAAACAAATTCTTCAGCTTTATATATTATTTATTTATCACATTAAACATTAATATTTAATGTACACAATACCATTAAATAGTCGTACATAAAACGGCGAACTTAATGCCATATGGCATATTATAAGTATAAATTAAGAATTTAAAGTTACAAGCTTCCATAATCAACTCACTTTCACATGTATATTAATAACTTCTTTAGATAACCTAAAGATTATCTACTATTGCACAATCTTAATACAGATTAATAGGTCTTAATTAAAACCCTCCCAAAACCAATAACCCACTCGTTAACCAATAAATCAATCGCTCCACATAAAAAGTCCTTTACAAACGCGAGCGAAGACACCGTGAACTCGTTCCCTTTATATCTGGTGTATATAAAATTATAAAAAAGCGATGTTCCGCGGAACAAGCGTATAGTAAATCAATTAGTGTCACTACGCAATACACTACAACGGAGTTTGGAAGAACGCCAGAGCGTAAACAGTGACGATACGTAGTACTGGCAGGGATAGCCAACCGTGGGCACGCGTATCGTTTTTATATTTATTTTGTGTTGATGAAGCGAAAGAGCTGTGTAAGAATCGAAGCAATTGACGTGCCATAGTCTCTGCCTACCCTCATGATAGGCGTGAGGTTTTGTATGTATGTACCATTTTTTTGTGGGATATTTCGCTTGGTGATAAACTATTGACACCGCCTATGAACACCCGCAACACGACAGAAGTTATAAATGCTTTGCTAATCTTTTGACAGGGATTGAAGGATTGCAAATTTGGGGATGAGGGAGGAGAGGATTTAACTCCCAAAACGCTTACGTTGTTTCACTCTGGTTTTCAGAGAGGCATTGTTATCACTACTGTTCTGTCAGCCCATTTGGGCCAAAGTATCACCCTCCCACATTCAAGATACATTCCTTCCCATACGCAACACAATATTTACCTAACCATGTTGTTAGAGCAAATTAGAATACATAATCACCAGACGTATTCTAACTGTGTTGCAAATTTCATCTCAATTTCTTCAGTCGGTTTGACGTGACGCACCAAACAAACAAACATATGTGAAAGCTTGTATGTTACAAGCTTTCACATTCATAATATTATAAGTACGATAAACATTTCTTTACAAAACATCACATTGATACATAAAGGTTCGCCATCTCTGCACTAAAGCATATACCTATATAATATTGTATACAGCTGATGTGTGGCGCGGTCATTGAACCCGATCGTAAAACAAGCCTATAAGACACTTATTCAGGACGATGGTTATTATGTTTTGATTACGTTCGTGATTTTAATGAGGAGTTAAGTATTGCGATGAGTCCTTATCCCCAATACGGGTTCAGTTGCGCAGAAAATAAAGTTTTGTGTAAACTGTTTACATTATCGTCGAGTTTTTGGTACTGATCTTTGAAGGATTTTGGAGGCAAATGAGACTCGCGAATTATTATAATTAGTATATTGCGAAAAGAAAAACTTACAAGGGAACGTTAATACGTTATTACAAAATACAAAAAGGACGAATATAAAGGCGACATACATAAGATGCGCCGAGCAAGGACACAGACAATATAAAGGTGAAGTTATACTATTGGGGTTGCGTTCACTCATGACTAACACCCTCCCCAGAACGCAAGCCCCATCTTGGTTAAACAATACTGATGTTTTTCTAATGTAGTTCCTTTTGTTAGGATATCTGCTATCATCTCATTCCCCTTACAATAACAAAAATTAATATCACAATTAATAACATGTTGCTTAAGAAAATGGTGTCTTATATCTATGTGCTTAGTTCTAGGTAAATAACAATCATTCAAAGAAAGTTTTATGGCACTTTGACTATCACTAAAGATAACGAGAGGTTCACTCAGCTGACAGCCGAGCTCCCCGCCGAGCTGGCGCAGCCACAACGCCTCCTGCGCCGCCGCAGACATCGCCATGTACTCTGCCTCTGCAGTTGATAGCGCCACGGTCTGCTGCTTACGTGACGACCAAGAAACAGCACCTCCCTGTAACAGAAATATGTAACCAGTGCACGACTTGCGGTCGTGCACATCGCTGGCCCAGTCTGCATCACAATATCCTGTGATACTTGCATTACCATCTTTGGTATATATTAGTTTTAAATCCTTAGTTCCCTGTAGATATCTTAGTAGTCTTTTTACAGCCATCACATGTTCAGTCTTTGGTTCGTTGTTGTATCTACTTAATGTGTTCACAGCAAATGCAATATCTGGTCTTGTGCCCTGAGCTATGTAGAGTAAGCAGCCAATGATCTGTCGATAAGGGTAATCAGTTCTCACTTCAGCTTTCACATCATTGTTAAATTTTTGTGCAACTTCGATAGGTGTTTTAACAGCATTGCATTCTGACATCTTGTATTTATCCAAAACTTCACTTATATATTTCCTTTGATCCAAAGCAATTAAATTTTCAGCTCTTGTTATATTAAATCCTAAACATTGACTAGCTTTTCCTAGGTCTTTCATTTCAAAGTGATGCATTAGTTTGTTCTTCAACATTTCTTTAATGTTTTGTTGTGAAGTAAATATGAGTAAATCATCAACCCATACAGCAATGAAAGTATTCTTTTCTGCATTGTAGTACACACACGGGTCAGTCTTACATTGTAGCATTCCTATGGATTGGAGAACATTGTTTAATTTTGTATTCCATAATCGACTCGCTTGCTTTAAACCATATATGGACTTATGCAGGTGACATACTTTTGATCCTTGCATGTACATTTCTGGCTGTGCCATGTAGATGTCAGCATCTATTTCTCCTTGCAGGAATGCAGAGACAGCATCCATTTGCTCGATGTCCATGTTATGTTTAGCTGCCAGACTTACTAAAAGACGTATAGTAGCATATCTTACCACTGGAGAGTAAATTTCTTCATAATCTATGCCTTTTCTTTGTGCAAATCCCTTTATAACTAGCCTCGCTTTGAAGCGAACAACTTGTCCAGCCTCATTGGTCTTCGTTTTAAACACCCATTTTGAAGGTAATGCTCTCTTATTGGTGGGAAGATCGACCAAGCTCCATGTGTTGTTCTTCATCAGGGAGTAATACTCTTGATCCATAGCTTTCCTCCAGTGCTCAGCTTGTGGAGATGATAAGGCTTCTTGTACTGATTGGGGATCAGACAAATTAGTATACAAACAGCATAAGTTATTCTCACTGCTTTGTTTCTCAACCTTACTGCGTGGTCTCAAAGTCATATTTCTAACATAGTTCTGTGATTTACATGCTTGCCTCGGAGGTTGATAAGTTTCATCCAAATCATCAGTGCCTGAATGATATTCTTCGATGGAATCTTCATCTTGTGAGTCATCATTATTACCTGTGGCCGTTGAACTTTCTGATTCTGAGATTGGCTGGTCTGAACTATTCTGCACAAAGCTGGCATGGCGATCTTCTTCTTCTTCTTCTTTAGTAGGTGAACTATCGCTGCAAGGGAGCTCTGGAACTGGAACATTATTTTTACAAGACAAATTGTTTTCAAATTTTTCATGAAAAATCACATCTCTACTTATGACTATTTTATCGCTGTTTATATCTAATAGGCGGTATCCTTTGGTATTGTCACAATATCCGATCAGTATCATCTTTTTAGACTTCTTATCCCATTTCTGCCTTTTCTCCTTTGGAATGTGAACCATGGCCTCTGTGCCAAATATCCTAATATGCGACAAATTAGGTTTATACCCATTCCACATCTCAAAAGGAGTTTTGCCCTTCAGAGTTTTAGTTGGACAGCGATTTGTAATGTAGGAAGCTGTAGCTATGGCCTCAGCCCAGTATTTCTTTCCCAAATTGGCATGAAATAGCATGCATCGAGCACGCTCAACTAGAGTACGGTTCATCCTCTCTGCGAGGCCATTGTGCTGAGGTGTATAGGGTGTTGACGTCTGATGGGTTATGCCCTGACTAGATAAGTAGTTCTCAAAGTGATGATTACAATACTCTTTACCGTTGTCAGTTCGAAGAGTTTTTATTTTCTTTTCAAGTTTAACTTCTACTTTTGCTTTAAAATCTTTGAATATTTCCAGAACATTTAACTTATCTTTCATTAGGTACACATGAACCATCCGAGTGTAATCGTCCACAAATGAAATGAAATATCGCATACCTGAGCAAGACTTGTTCTCCATCGGTCCGCACAAATCTGAATGAATTAGCTCCAATGGCTGTGTGGCTCTGGTACCCAAATTGCTGAATGGAAGTCTTGATTGTTTACCTTCTGAACATTGTATGCATGTGATATCATTCTCCTCACCCCCAGTCAGAGTCACTCCCTCGGCACATGAAGACAACTTATTTAAATCTGAAATATTGAGGTGAGCCATTCGTAAATGCCACAGATACTTATTATCCACACTAGTGGATAAGTTAGCAGCTTCAGTATCACTAACTGTGTTTAGCACATAAAGTTTATTACTAAGTGCTGCGGAACAAATTAGCTTCCTATTTTTATCATAAACATAGCAGCTTTTGTTATTAAATGTTATGGTGTACCCACTTTTGACTATACTACTCACCGAGAGTAGATTAGCTGCTAAACCAGGAACATATAAAACATCCTTTACCTGTATATTTCCTCGGGCTAGTTTAAGGTTTACACATCCAATACTATCTACTGACAGTGGTTCCTTGTTGGCCACCGTAATAGCATTCACTGGTGGTTTGGTGACATTGTACATCCAATCACGCCTGCCAGTCATATGCATTGATGCACCGGAGTCCACCAACCACTTGTTGTTTAATCCTTCCAGTGTCGCTGAGAATGCTGCAACAAAATTTGTACTATCTCCTTTTTCATCTTGTTTATCAGCTGTATTCCTCTGAATCTTACAGAACTTTGCATAGTGGCCATATCTGTTGCAATTGTAACACCTTACTCCTTTTAATTTCTTATAGTTAATGTATAAGGCTGCACCTGAATCTGCTGGCTTTATTTCTTGTAACAACTTAGTTTTTATAAAATCAGCATTGATTTGTATGCCAGAACTTTCTAGCCCCATAATCATAGGTGCATAAACATCAGGAAGACCTGCAAGCATCAGTGTTCCGAGCCACTCCTCATTGATATCAAACTCAATACTTCTAAGTTTGTGAGCGGTAGTCATTATCTTATTAATGTAATCTTCTACACTGCTGCTTGATTCCAATGTTGTGTTGACTAAATCTTTCAGTAGGCCCACTTTCCTTGTCAATCCTTTGTCATCGAAGGCCCTTTGTAAGTTGTACCAAACCTCACGTGCGGTCTTGCAATCTTGTACGTGAACGTAATTTTGGGGTTCAATTAACAGGATCAGCTTGGCCTTCGCCTTTACATCCTTTTTAAGATCTATTTTGTCATCCTCACTGGGGGGCTGCACACACTCCCAGAGGTCCTCATGCTCCAGATAGGTTCTTACACTGAATTTCCATGACGCGAAGTTATCACGGCCTTTGAGTTTCTCCAGATTGAATTGATGTGAGGCCATTCTAGTTGACTTTGAGTGAATCTTGATGATTTTTACCAAAATTACGTTTCGTCTTGCCACGTGGGATTCGAACTGTTTCACCGTCGCCGGTATACTTTTATATAAATATGAATTTACGGTCGCGATCTATAAACCTGTCTGATTGCCAACCACGCTCTGCTACCATGAAGGATTTTGGAGGCAAATGAGACTCGCGAATTATTATAATTAGTATATTGCGAAAAGAAAAACTTACAAGGGAACGTTAATACGTTATTACAAAATACAAAAAGGACGAATATAAAGGCGACATACATAAGATGCGCCGAGCAAGGACACAGACAATATAAAGGTGAAGTTATACTATTGGGGTTGCGTTCACTCATGACAACAAGTATAAGGTATAATTTTATTATAACTTTCGTGAGACAGCATGGCATGGCTTGAAACTAGTCGAGTTCCTCGTCAAACAGTTACGTGAGTCAGCCGATAGCATAATAATTAAGTACAAGGTACATATTTTTTTCCGAACTTTCCAAAAAAGCTTAAAATGCATCTGTGACGGCGCGGATATCCATAGGCTTCACAGAACTTGACTAAACCTCAGTAGCGGCAATAACCTGGTTCAAAGAACTCTCAAGAGAGGCAAAAAAAAGAGAATAGTGGAAAAAGAGAGAAAACTAGATCTATATATTAATACGTGATGCAAAAACTTTGGACCGCTTTTTACGAAAATTGCGCGGACGTAGGAGCATAAAATTTGGTACACTTATAGTTTATGTGTAGGAGAAGTACAGAACGCTAATATTTTTCAAAAATAATGCTTATTAAGTACATTAAGGTGAAGGTGATATTTATGTCCTCGATGGGCAGGGGTCTCGGCATCAAGTTTCTTCCATGGAGGATCTTGATAAGATCGACCTCCCGTCCGACGCCGAGCATCGTGCACCTGGTCGTCCTGAACAGAGGGTTGTGCAGCCTGGTGGTGCCGCAGCAGCCAAGGAGATAGCTCCGAAGCCCAAATTGTCAAAGCGTGTTACACGGAAGTAACTACTTGCAAAGTTATTATCATTATTTCCCTGTTGGTAGTCCAGGTAAGCAATTCTTTTTATCCCTAGTTATATTCCACCGTCACTCTGTATTTATTACAATTTATTTAAACTGCGGTAGCGGTAAATTTGTTATCATAATAACTGCTGTCAAAATCAAACATTGAATTTGTGTCATCTGTCAATTCTGTCAAACTATATCTCTTTTGTCAATGCTCCGTTCCGTTACACGCTTAGCTTTTTATTTCCGATGTTGTTCTTGTATTATCTTTCTTTAAAAATATTTTTATTTGGACTACCATACAATTCTTTAACATGTTTTTTTTTCTGTCTTTTTTTTTTGTTTTTTGTCTTGCTTTTTTATTTATCTTCTGGTTGCTATTTTGTTACGTTTCTATGACAGATCAACTGGCAGATGGATGAAGAATTAGCTTAGAAACTTAATTTTTATATATTAATTTATTATTGACGGATATTATTAATTTATTTTATTTTACACAAATTCATCTATATTACACCTACACCATATACACATATTTAATTCATGCCAAACTCGAGTTACAACAGCGACTCTGATGTGTTTCTTTCTTTATCATCAGACGATGACAGTTTTAATAGTGTCCCTCCTCCTCTAGCTGACTCACTTGTATCTATTTTTTCTGATGTTTCTCGGAACTTCAATGTGGTCCACATAAATGCCCAAAGTGTTCCGGCTCATTTCATTGATATGCTGACAGTTTTCAATTGCAAAGATGTCCATGCTATCCTTATTTCCGAGTCATGGTTAAAGCCTTGTCTCTCTTCCTCATCCTATGAACTTCCAGGATTCAATCTCATCAGGAATGATCGGGCGGTTGGGGGCGGTGGTGGCGTGGCCATCTACTTACGTAATAACATTTCCTTTACCGTTGTTAGTGTGTCCGCGCAGCCACCTCCTCCAAACGGTGGTGAACACCTTTTCCTGGAAGTTGAATTACACCACTCTAAGATTCTTCTTGGAGTTTTTTACTGTCCCTCTCTCCGTATAAATTTCTTTTCTTCCTTCGAACACCTTTTGGAATCATTTGTCCCTTTATATGACCACACCATAATTATGGGAGACTTTAATACGTGTCTCTTAAAAAATGATTACCGTTCTGCTTCTCTTACTCAAGTCATTGAATCAGCTAATCTCTCATTACTAAATCTAAATGCTACTCACTATTTCCCTAACTCTGTCCCCTCACTACTTGATTTAATTTTAGTTTCCTCTCCTAATCACATTGCCAAACATGGTCAGTGTTCTGCTGATCATTTTTCTTACCATGACTTAATCTATGCTTCTTATAAGATTCGACCCCCCAAGCATAGTTCGAAAATTCTTTCTCTTCGCAATTTTGAGGGTATGAATGTCGAACGCCTGAGGGAAGATGCTAGCAATATTGATTGGACTCCTTTGCTTCAATCGTTGTCGGTCGACGATCGGGTTGAGATTTTGACCTCCAACATCATACAACTGTACGACAAGCACGCCCCTGTCCGGTCCGTCAGGGTCAAGCACCTTCCCGCACCTTGGCTGAATAACGAGATTAAAACTCTTATTGCTAGGAAATCCGCTGCCAAGTTTAGGTACAAAATCCGGCCAAACGACGTTAATAAAAATAAATACATCGCGATCAGGAATCATTGCAACAAGGTGTGTAGGAATGCAAAACGCCAACACATCCATAAATCACTTCAAAACAGCGATCCAGCCAAGGTCTGGAAGTTTCTTAGATCGCTGGGTGTAGGCAAATCTGCTCAAAGCTCTCTTCCAAAAAATCTGAACTTTAACTCACTTAACTGTCATTTCTCTTCTTCGCCTGTCCTTGATAGGGCAACCAAAGCTTCTACTTTAAATTCTCTTTCACTCCTTCCAATTTCAACTACTTCTCGCTTCGAATTCAGTCGGTTTACCGAGGGGGATGTTAGAAGATGCATCTTATCGTCTGCTTCCAATGCCGTTGGTAGTGACTGTGTTAGCCGTAAGATGCTCATCCCCATCCTTGATCAAATCATTCCTGTAATCCTTTTTGTTCTTAACTCCTCAATCTCCGATAAAACTTTCCCTAAAAGTTGGAAAGAGGCTCACCTTATCCCGCTACCCAAAAAATCCAATCCAACTTCCTTTACCGACTTTCGTCCCATTTCCATACTCCCATTTCTATCCAAAATTCTAGAGAAGCTGGTCCACCAACAACTCAGCATTTTCCTATCCAAACATAATCTCCTTAGTCCCTTCCAATCTGGGTTTCGACCGGGGCATAGCACTACAACGGCTCTTGTTAACATCACAGACGATATCCGGTCGGGCATGGAATCAGGAAAGTTAACGGTTCTCGTACTCCTAGATTTCAGCAACGCTTTTAACACCGTTGACTTCGATTTATTGCTCGGCGTGCTCAGCTCCTTTGGCATGTCCCCATCGGTGATCGACTGGTTTCGTAGTTACCTGTTCGGCCGCCGACAGCGTGTTCACTTTGATGATTCTAAATCTTCATGGTGTTCCACTGCTGCCGGTGTGCCACAGGGCGGCGTTTTATCTCCTCTTCTCTTCACTCTATTTATTAATTCTATCTCTCAAGGCCTGTCTTCTTCCTACCACCTTTATGCAGATGATCTTCAGATCTACACCCAAGCCTGTCTTGAGGATCTTCCGGCCGCCATTAGTTTGATTAACGTCGATATGGCACGGATAGGTGACTGGAGTTCTAGATTCGGTTTGCTGGTAAATCCGACTAAAACACAAGTGACGATCATCGGTAGTGCACGTACAGTCTCCAAAATTAACTGGGCGAGTCTTCCCCAGGTTTCTTTTCTAAGTTCAAACATTCCTTTCTCTCGCGATGTTAAGAACCTGGGGATTTACATCGACAGTAACCTGTCTTGGAACAAACAATTGCAGGAGGTCAGTCGAAAGTTGTTTGCGTCTGCGGGCTCCTTGAGGCGACTTCGTAATTTCTTACCCACAAACACCAAAATTGCACTTGCTCAGTCTCTTCTTCTACCAATACTCGACTATGCTGATGTCAGCTATCTTGATCTCACCCAAGAACAATTAGACAAGCTTGAGCGACTTCAAAACCTTTCTATCAGATTTATATTTGGTTTGCGCAAGTATGATCATGTTTCTGAATTTCGTAATAAGCTCAAATGGCTTCCTATTCGCCTTCGTCGGAACGCTCATATTCTTTCTTTATTGTTTAATGTACTTTTTAACCCTGCTGCCCCTTTGTACCTAAAGGAACGCTTTCAGTTCCTGGGTGTCACGCATACGAAGTTCCTGAGATCATCGGAGAATCTTAAGCTCAGCATCCGTAAGCACTCCACTTGCTTCTACGACAAGTCCTTCACAATACAAGCGGCTCGGTTGTGGAATGCATTACCAGTGGAAGCGCGACGTGCAAAAACTCCAGGTCAGTTTAAAAGGCTTGTGAAGGAACACTACCTGTCATTGTAGTTTTTTGTATCCTTGTAATTCGAGGACACACACACACACACACACACACACACACACACACACACACACACACACACACACACACACACACACACACACTATATAATATTAGTTTATTTATTACTTAGAATTATGTCCAATTTCTCATGTTATTATAGTGAATTTTAGAATAGTTTGTAGATTTTGTTTTTTAGTTGTTTTTTTTTTTGTTGTCTTCTTTTCTTTTCCCTTTTGAATTATTGTGCACGCACTACCCATTCCCAGATCATATAATAAATTCCATCCAAAGGTTGTCTGGAAGAAATCGCCGTGTGTGATAAGACCGCCCATTGTACTATAATTACTATTAATTTCAATGTAAATGTGTTTTATGTATGTGTGCAATAAAGTATAAATAAATAAATAAATAAATAAATTAAATAAATAAATAAAACATTACACACACATGCATATATCTGATCGTATTTGACAAAACGTCAAAATCGATAGACATTGCGATGGTATTCTCACGTCTCATATGAAAAGAGTTTTATAAAAGAGTTTGATTGAGTTTGAGTTAAATAAAAATTATCCTTGAACGTATGTTAAGTGGTAACTATTGTAAATTAAATCGTATATGGTTGAATTTCGACCACTAGGCGACCACTAGTAAAGATAAATCTTTGACAAAACATAACTTTTCCGAAGTAACTTTGTAAGTTCCGTTCTACTTTCTATTGTGTATGGGAGACTATTGTTGTTAGCTAAAATGTATAAAAGTATATACTATCCTAGGGTGTGTGTTGTAATAAGGCAAGTTTATCAGCGTAGCATGGTATTTTGAAAAGATTAAGTAATGTCTCTGATAAATCTGAAGCTCCTAAGCTCGATCATCTCTTAAACATTCCAACATTCAAGAAAAGAGCGATTTCCTTCATAAAAGGCCGGCAACGCACCTGTGACTTCCCTGATGTTGCGGGTGTCTGCTCGTTTGCCATATTCCATAAAAAAATCATGATCAAGACTCGACTAATTTCCAGCCAATAGCAGCGCGACAATCACCGCGTCGTGAAATGCTGCTCCTGTATATGAGCCTCTAGCATAGCTTGAAACTAATCGAGTTCCTTGTCAAACAGTTATGTGAGTAAGTCGATATCATAATAATAAATTGAGTAGGTATGTCTCACAAAAGTTACAATAAGATCAAAACGTTAACAAAGCAAAGTCATACAAAATAAGCTTTACACTCATTAATAATAATTGCTACAACGAAAATAGGACCAACATCACGTTCCATATCAATCAGTCAGATTGCAGATGCAGAAATATGATTCAGCGTGGAGTTCGCATCTCAAGTATAATTTGATTGCTCCGGATAAAACGCATACTGCGGAAATACGCCTCTCGGCTTTCCCCTTTCATTCAATCTCCTGTTGCAATATTCATTTTACGCTTCTCGGAATAGAGTTCGTTTTGATATGGAGTACCTACAGACTCCGATGTTCACACTTTTCATTGTAGGTGGATAGTTTTTTTTTTTTTTATTTATAATTAGAAGTTTATTTATATGGTGTTCGGATTTAAATAATGTTTGCATGGTTTGGTGATCTGAGATGCTTTGAGATCTCAGGTTATTAAGATAATTTAATACTGACAGAATCATCCATGAGCTTTATGTATCTTAAATCCCCCAAAGTAGCTTACGCCGCAATTGCTGCCGCAAACACAACAGCTGCTACACTACCTAAGCAGCTGAAAAGGGGTAAGCAGAACCGGCGCTGTGAATCCGTAACAACGATTCCAGTACAGCGCTGTCCAGAAAAGCCTGAGTGTGATGAGGATGGCTTCATCAAAGTTCAAAAGAAGAAGAAGAAGCCTACTTCTCGCAATCAGTGCGGTACTGGACTGACCGGACCTAACATGCTGCTGCGTCCAGCTGTGCCTACGACGCTGCTGTATGTGTCCAGACTACACCACACCACGAAAGTTGAGGACATCGTGGAGTATGTGAAGGTGAAGACCAACTGGACCTTGAGGGTCGTAAGGTTGGAACCGCGTCAAAATACCAACTTCAAGTCGTTTGTGGTGCGAATTCCAACTCAATATCTCGATAAGTTCCTCAAGGCAGAATTTTGGCCGAAGGGTGTCATATACCGACGTTTTCGAGGCAGGCTACGTGACACCGAGCAGCGTAATACGACGCCACGCATCGTCACATCGTGTGACCTCAATAATTAATATAATAATTATGTATTTATAGTATTTTATAATATGTTTTAGTATAGTATTATTGTATTAATATGGGCCTTCGTTGCCTGATGTAAATCAATAAATAAAAATAAAATTAAATGCACTTATGGTTTTCTAAGGGCTCGAATTCTATAGTTTCATCTTTGATCTATATTTTTAATGGAGAGAGGTTTGTAGATGAAGGAAGTTTAAAGTTTTTTTTTTTTTATGGTAAAAGTCAGTAAATGAGCAGACTGATCACCTGATGATAAGCAATCGTCGGTCGTTGGGAAATCGGGGATTGAGAAGATTGGGTAGCGAGATAATTGGGCTTCGGATAACCCCACTTACACAACAAAACACAACGCAAGCGTTGTTTCACTGAAGGTTTTACTGAAGAAGATAAGAAGTTTTTTATTGAGATAGTGTTTACAGAACGATGTAGGGTTACATTTTCTTTCTTTTCCCCTTAGAACTGCACTGTACTCACACAGCTACATTTATAGAACCAGTAGCTCTTAACACACTTAAGACAGTGACCCACAAATGGGTTAGCTAAGCTCCCTCATAGGGAATCGGAGAAGACATACAACATACACACATACATAGATCAACGTAAACACTGCGACACGGCGACACTTAGAGCTGAACAAAACCAATATACAACGACCTCGCTTTGTGTAACCTTTCTGCGTATACGAGGGTCAGTTTACACTGGTGTTGTATAACTTGATGTGTAGTCGAGTAGAGTATAGAAGGTACAAACACACAAAACGGGAACAGTGAAAAGATTGACAGCCACCGGACATCCGTGGTCCGACGTGGTGTAACGTAGGGTGTCTCTCATATAGGCAATTGGGAGACAGTACCTACTGACAACTGTCAAATGTTAAGATAAGATAGTCGCGTAGTTGAATTCGCGTGATAAGGGTTGGTATGCTGTTAAGGAATTAGGTAATGTCTTGTGTAATGTGAGCAGAATTTGTGTTGTTTGGGGAATTATTCGTGTGGGGGAATGTCGATGTTAGTTAGGTGTGCTGTGTGTGATTGCTTTTTGAGTTTAGTTTTGTCTTGCGGATGGTTTGGTTTTCTGCTGTTCTGTCTAGATACAAATAAATGCTTAGAATATGCAATACAATTTCATTTGGTTCTTATTAAATAAAAATACTTTAAGATGGCTAATGTTTTTCAATTTTGATAAAGTCTAGGAAGAAAAAAATCCAAATGTCAGAGTCTGCTTCGAAAGTTTGAGAAGAAGCATTACCGCACTTTGGCACTACTATCGAATGACGACGATTTATGATTTCGAATTCGTGAAAAAGGGTTCGATGTTTGATGTGGGGGTAGTCTCACCTTAGCATCCCTTAACTATCAATATTCCTTTCAGTAGGATAGCGAGCTTTTCTGGTCATGTGTGAATGATAGTAGGAATATATATTTTTGAATAAAAATAATATTTGTATAAAATCTATACCTTAAAAATGTGGACTAAATATCCATACACGAACAATGCAAAAACCTTCTTCCAAAAAATTTGGCCTAGGCTTTACAGGTAGTAATTCTAGTAACAATTTATATTTCAACGTAACCTACCAAAATACAAGCATGACAATTCTATGAAAACTTTGACCATGACAAATCGAACTTTTGCCAGTACTGCCCACCACCTTTTTTGGGGCGATACCCAATCCATTAGCTGGAAAGTGGTTACTTAGCGATAATATGCAAATATTGGTCACAGAAACGGGTCGATTGTAATAGGATTCCACTAATTAATAAAGTGATAGCACCCATCGTGTTGGTAATACAATAATTGCCGCTGTTTCCAATTAAACTAATGTATTCATAATAGTGTTCGTATTTACGACGGAGGATCTTCGTAATCCAAATTCACTTAGCGAACTAAAAACATTAGCTATTGAAACGCTACAACTACAAAAGAAAAGCTTCTACTGTCCAAACTCTCGGTAATCAGTCTTCCTAAATGAACGATATTTTACCGCCAAAATCCATGGCGCTCTTATTGGCCCAGGCCATTTATCATCGTGTCGAAAACTAAGGCGGACTGCAAAAATAGAACGCCCACTCCAACTTTATCAACATCTTTAGACGAAAATTAAATAAACCAAAGGTATATTCGAATCTTACGTATTGTATTTGATAACAATTGCATTGTTCTAGGACCGCTGAGTTCATTGAACCACCTGTCAGAGCAAGGAGATCAATAAATATGAAGGATCAAGTTTATCCTGGGGAAATCATTGTCACCGTACTACCCCCTCCACACCAAGCTTCGCCTCCCCAAATAGGTCAAACTCCACATCTCATTACTTGAGCACACAAAATGTAATACCATCGCTACACAAACATTAGAACTTGAAAAATTGATCTTCGAAAATTGTGTCCGGGCACATGGAGCCCCCGCCCCCCGCGCGTTGACAGTTGGCACGCCCTGCCGTAGGTACAACAACAGATCCTTTACTATTATCTCATTAGGATGCTACTCACGAGTCTCCCGACGCACTTGCTTGTTGATATCCTCCGAAGGAGTCTCTTCCTCTCCGTGTCATTGTCGCTGTCCGTGCTATCCTCACAATAACCAGGTTTTTTCTCTTCTGCGGTCGCATTCCCACCGGCCACTGACATCACTCCACGGGCGTTCGCACACCACACACACGGCACTCATTAAACACAACTACATCATACAGGATAAGCTAATAATTTACATTGTATAAACGATTCGCTACCTCGGTGACATTTCACGCGAACGCCATGACAATAGTGACAGTCCGCCGCCGCTGAAAACAAAACAACCCTGTAAGGTAGGTAGCGACACCTAGTAAGGGAGCGCGGAATTATTTCTTCAATACGTCGCTGTATACCTGAAATAGAACTCCTGAAACTTTCATTTCTACGTAGCTTTTTGGTTCTTGTTAACTCCGTTAGATGACGTTCATCTATTGCTTCTATATTTAATGGATGGGTAAGCAGAATGGAGATCATTTGCGTTAATTTTAATACTTATCCTGAAGAGTTTGGTTTTGCTGAAGACGGGATAGCCCTTTTTTCAAAATGATTGTATGGCTGGAAAAAGTGCACTGGCCGATTTGTTTACTTCTTAAAAAAATAAATTAATCTAGAACTCCAATTCAAAATTCTCGAACGTCAAACTGACCATTTTTGAAATCACTTTTCTGAAATCCGACGTAAAATGCACACGGTGTAATTTTTGCGTATAGTATTTTTTTTTTTTTAGTTTTTTTTATTAGTTTAAGCTAATGTTAAGCAGCAATTTTGAGAAACAGTTTCGATAATTTTACGATAAATTTTCAAGTACCTAATATAAATCTGCACGATAAATTACCAAGATGAGGGAGATCATCAACCTTCAGGTTGGTTCGTGCGGGAACCAGATTGGTGGAAAGGTGAGCAACTATTCTATATCTTATTCTATAGTGTACTTAAAGGGATCCCTAATGACATAAGCCAAAAATTTCTTATCCCATAACTAGTTAGTAAAGTATTCCTAATTGTCTCCAGTTCTGGGAGGTGATATCAGACGAGCACGGCATCGACCCGAGCGGGTGCTACCACGGCGACTCCGATCTCCAACTGGAACGCATCAACGTGTACTACAATGAGGCGTCCGGCGGCAAGTACGTCCCCCGCACCATCCTCGTGGACCTCAAGCCTGCCACCATGGACGCTGTGCGCTCAGGGCCCTTCGGCTGCCTCTACAGACCTGACAACTTCGTTTACGGACAGAATGGTGCCGCCAATAACTGGGCACGCGGCCACTACACTGAAGGAGTAGAGATCCTGGAGTCCTGTCTCGACGTAGTGCGTAGAGAAGCTGAGGGCTGCGACTGTCTGCAAGGTTTTCAAGTATCTCACTCGCTCGGGGGCGGTACTGGCTCCGGTTTGGGCACTCTCCTAATCAACAGAATACGCGAAGAGTATCCCGATAGAATCATCCTGACATTCTCTGTATTTCCGAGTCCGAGGGTCTCGGACTGCGTAGTGGAGCCGTATAATACGACATTGGCAGTGAACCAGCTGGTGGAGAACACCGACCACACGTTCTGCTTAGACAATGAAGCGCTGTACGACATTTGCTTCAGGACGCTGAAGCTCACCACACCCACGTACGGCGACTTGAACCACCTTATTTGCGCCACCATGTCCGGCATCACGACGTGCTTGCGCTTCCCTGGCCAGCTAAACGCAGACCTGAGGAAGCTCGCCGTCAACATGGTGCCGTTCCCAAGATTACACTTCTACACCCCCGGGTTCGCGCCGCTGACGTCACGGGGCGCGCAACAGTACAGAGCGCTCACTGTCCCCGAATTAACTCTCCAAATGTTTGATGCCAAGAACATGATGGTTGCTTGTGACCCGAGACACGGTAGGTACCTGACCGTGGCCACGATATTCAGAGGACGTATGTCCATGAAGGAAGTGGACGAACAACTTGTGAACATACAGAACAAGAACAGCACATACTTCGTAGAGTGGATACCGAATAACTGCAAGATAGCAGTTTGTGATATTCCGCCGCGAGGGCTGAAGATGGCGTCCACTTTCATTGGAAACACGACAGCTATCCAGAGCATATTCAAGAGAATAGCGGAACAGTTCGTGGCCATGTTCAGGCGGAAAGCATTCCTTCACTGGTACACCGGTGAAGGAATGGACGAGATGGAATTCACGGAGGCGGAGAGCAACATGAACGACCTGGTGTCGGAGTACCAGCAGTACCAGGACGCGACGGCAGACGACGAGGGAGAGTTCGACGAAGAAGCAGAAGGCGAGGGTTTAGAATAGCAATTAACATTCGGTTATGTGTTTGTGTTTGTCCTTGTGTATGTCCATATAAATATAAAACTGATATTCTATTTGCTTTTTCTTATTTAATATAGCAGGGATCAAATACCTTACGAGCAATATTATTTAGCTAAGCTATGCTTAGTAGCCAGCAGACAAATAAGCTTTGGACAGGTATTTGCGCACCGCGCATCTATACAGATGCTACATACTACAGAAAAATGTTTACGTAATTTTTTTGTAAAAATCCATAGGCGTTAAGAATGCTTGGACTAGTTTGCCTATGCACACCACGTTTTTTAAACGCGCCGCCGACGCGCATTTCTAGCGATACAGACGCGATACGCACGCAAGTTAGACGCAGCCTGTAGACATTTGCACACCTGACGCAATGAAAACGCGCGTGTGTAGCGATGCAGACGCGATGCAAATGCGCGTGTGTATCGATTCACACGTGCTGGTGGCGCGCGTTTGTATCGATACAAACGACAACAAACTGCTCTGCTGAAGAAAAACGCGCCGGCGACGCGCGTTTGTAGTGATACAGATGCGATTCAAACCCGCGTGTGTATCGATACAGACGCGCGTTTGTATCGATACACATGACAAGAAACTGCTCTGCAGGAGAAAAATGCGCCGGCGACGCGCGTTTCCCAAACGCGCGTTTAGAAAACGTGTTGTGCATAGGCCCTTAAAGTCGTTTAGTTTTAATAACGCGTGTCATAAGAACATAGGCTTAATCTATCTATCTATACTTATAATAAATCTGTAGAGAAGTCAATTCTGTACATGAAATATATTTCCAAAATAACTATCAGCGGGTGATTAGTGATCGATACTGACGCCAAAAATGCAATCAGAAAAAATTTTGTCTGTCTGTCTGTCTGTCTGTCTGTCTGTCTGTCTGTCTGTCTGTCTGTATGTTCTTTATAGAAACAAAAACCACTCGACAGATTTCAACGAAACTTGGCACAATTGTTCTTCATATTCCTGGGCAGGTTATAGTATACTTTTCATCACGCTACGATCAATAGGAGCAGAGCAGTGAAGGGAAATGTTGGGAAAATAGGAGAACTTACTCCATTTTTGAAGTTTCCGTCGCGTGTGCAGCCTTAATGGTTAAAGCTACACAGAAATCATGTATGACGGAAATATTCTCCTTAAAATTGTTTAAAAAATAATCCACGACAGCAAATGTCTATCTTTTATGGTTGACTCATAATAACACGTATAACTCCCGATAGCTTAGCAGTTTTGAGCTTTTTGATTATATTTATTTTGTCTACTCTTACGTTTATAACACTCTCATTCATTCATCTATACATAATATAATAAATCTGTAGAAGGGTCAATTCTGTACATTGAAAATATTGAATTATTTTATTTATTTTTTTCTATCTGTCTGTATGTTCAGGCATCACGTGAAAACTAACGGGTCGATTTCGATGAAACTTGGTATAATTATACTTTATTATCTGATACTTTAAAATAGGATACTTTTTATGCTGGAAAAATACGTAGAAAAAAAATTATTATTCAGTTTTATTCTACAGAACGCGAGCTCAACAGCAGTAGCTCAATAGAGGGATCTCCTTAATTATTATGGGCCTCGCCGTATTTGGGTCCAAGATGTCATTGTCAGAGTTACTCAAAATGGAGAAATAAAACTTCCACGCGAAGACCGACATGCGCGCGGACGGAGTCGCGGGCGGAAGCTAGTATGCAATATGTAAGCGCACACATATGTACGTAATCTGCGTACACATGGTAAACCTTTTGGCACACGCACAACTCGTATGAGCGTTGTGTAATTGTGTATGTCACATATTTGTCTTTATAGTTGATACTGACACGATACCACACACCACTACCAGAGGGCTTAGTAGTCGGTTTCGTTCAACGTACATACAGTACGAGCAAACACGCAACACGTACGCATGTTTATGCGATTATGCGAAACGCATATGCTGTAACGATGGTATACGCGCAGAAAAATACGCTAATCTGCAACTGCCCTAAAACACTGTTCGTATAATGAATGGTAGGCTTCACTAGGTACTATTAAAGATTTACTACAGTTATAAAGGAGGTTATAATACAACCCAGGCAGAAATACCTGGCCATCTAGATTTCATTTATGAACTGGGTTTTTGAAAACCGATTAAAATTTTTCAAAACATTGACAAAAGAATGCACATGTCTCATTATTAAAGAAAATTTCGTGTACTATGCACATACAGTAATACGTTACTATTTTTTTTATAGTTTTTTTTATTACTTAAGCCGTTTGATGACAAATTAAACTAAAGTGAAATCTTAACATCATAATTTAGGCGCTAAATTATTTGTGGAATTTGTGAAAATGAGGGAAATCGTCCACATTCAGGCCGGGCAATGCGGAAACCAGATCGGAGCCAAGGTAAGCCACAATTCAATCTACCTGACGTAGCTATGAAGTTTGTTCCTCTCGCTGTCCATTGCAATGAGTTTTGGTCCCAGTAGGATCCAGTTTAATAAGATAGTCTATTGATTGATTAAAACAAGGACTTCCTGCTTCCAGGCCTTGTAATCTAGCCGCTAATGTCCAGTCCCCATTACTAGTTAACTTAAGTCTGTTTTCTTTTTCAGTTCTGGGAAGTGATTTCCGATGAGCACGGCATCGACTCCACGGGTGCCTACAATGGAGACTCCGATCTGCAACTCGAACGCATCAACGTGTACTACAATGAGGCTTCAGGCGGCAAATATGTGCCGCGCGCTGTCCTCGTCGACCTCGAGCCCGGCACCATGGACTCTGTGCGCTCCGGACCTTTCGGCCAAATATTCCGCCCCGACAACTTCGTCTTTGGACAATCGGGAGCAGGAAACAACTGGGCCAAGGGCCATTATACTGAGGGCGCTGAACTAGTGGACTCGGTCCTTGATGTTGTTAGGAAAGAAGCTGAGGGGTGCGACTGCTTACAAGGCTTCCAGCTTACCCATTCTCTTGGAGGCGGCACTGGCTCCGGAATGGGCACCTTGCTCATTTCCAAAATAAGAGAAGAATACCCCGACAGGATCATGAATACCTTCTCTGTAGTCCCCAGTCCGAAAGTATCGGATACGGTGGTAGAGCCCTACAACGCAACCCTGTCGGTCCATCAGTTAGTCGAGAACACCGACGAAACCTACTGCATTGACAATGAAGCTTTGTACGACATCTGCTTCCGAACTCTGAAGCTGACTACCCCAACATACGGAGATTTGAACCACCTGGTCTCGGCAACTATGTCGGGCGTCACGACGTGTCTCAGGTTCCCCGGACAATTGAATGCAGACTTGAGGAAGTTGGCGGTGAACATGGTACCTTTTCCTAGACTGCATTTCTTTATGCCTGGCTTTGCTCCGCTGACATCTCGGGGAAGCCAGCAGTATCGCGCTCTTACTGTACCGGAGCTCACCCAACAAATGTTTGACGCGAAGAACATGATGGCGGCATGTGATCCTCGCCATGGGAGATACCTCACCGTCGCCGCAGTGTTCCGCGGCCGCATGTCCATGAAGGAAGTGGACGAACAGATGCTCAACATCCAGAACAAGAACAGCAGTTACTTCGTAGAATGGATTCCGAATAATGTCAAGACTGCCGTCTGCGATATACCTCCGCGAGGTTTGAAGATGTCTGCTACGTTCATCGGTAATACTACGGCAATACAGGAGCTGTTCAAGAGAATTTCTGAGCAGTTTACTGCCATGTTTAGGAGGAAGGCCTTCTTACACTGGTACACCGGTGAAGGAATGGATGAGATGGAATTCACGGAAGCGGAGAGCAACATGAACGACCTGGTGTCGGAGTACCAGCAGTACCAGGACGCGACGGCAGACGACGAGGGAGAGTTCGACGAAGAAGTGGAGGAAGAATAAATGTTTAAATGTTTGTACGTGTCCAATGTATTGTGTTGTCCATGTCCTTGTTTAGTGTTAGGCGTAACTATTCGTTTTGATGTTTTATAATTTTGTTACAATAAATATTTAAGTAACAATACTGGTTTTAATTAGAATGATGATAGAATATTAATTAACTCGGTCATAAACAGCAACCGATTTTGTTTATCTGGCACTACACAAATTATTTTAGCTGCCAGACGCTTTATTTTGTGTCGATTATAATGAAACAACGAAATCGATCTCAACAAATAATTTATTAAATTAAATACATAATAATTCATCCATCACTTTCATTGGCTTCCTCGGCTTCATCTTCATCTTCAAACTCCTGGTCCTCACTGGTCGCGTCCTGGTACTGTTGGTACTCCGATATCAAGTCGCAGAGGTTATTTTCAGAATCGCAGAAGTCAGCCTCATCCATACCCTCACCTGTGTACCAGTGTAAGAAGGCCTTCCTCCTAAACATTGACGTGTACTGCTCCGAAATTCGTTTGAACAGCTCCTGAATAGCCGTAGTATTGCCGATGAACGTAGCTGACATCTTCAAACCTCGTGGAGGTATATCGCATACAGCAGTCTTCACGTTGTTTGGAATCCATTCCACAAAGAACTCCTTGTTCCTTTTCTGTATATTCAACATTTGTTCGTCTACCTCCTTCATCGACATTCGACCGCGGAAGATCGCTGCAACGGTCAAATATCTGCCGTGACGAGGGTCGCACGCTGCCATCATGTTTTTGGCATCGAACATCTGATGTGTTAGCTCTGGTACTGTAAGAGCTCTGTACTTCTGACTCCCTCGTGACGTTAGTGGAGCGAAACCGGGCATGAAGAAGTGTAGGCGAGGGAATGGTATCATATTTACAGCCAACTTCCTTAGGTCTGCGTTTAGCTGCCCAGGGAACCTTAGACACGTCGTCACACCCGACATGGTACAAGATACCAGATGATTCAAGTCTCCATACGTAGGAGTCGGCAGCTTTAGTGTTCGGAAGCAAATGTCGTATAAAGCCTCATTGTCAATACAATAAGATTGTGTGGAGTTCTCTATCAACTGATTGACTGCTAAGGTGGCGTTGTACGGCTCCACAACCGTATCAGAAACCTTAGGACTGGGCACCACGGAGTAAGTAACCAAAATTCTGTCTGGATATTCTTCGGTTAAATTCGCCAAAAGCAGCGTTCCTAGTCCAGAACCGGTGCCGCCTCCAAGAGAATGGACTAACTGGAATCCTTGCAAGCAATCACAGCCTTCGGCTTCTTTTCGTACAACGTCTAGGATAGATTCAAGCAAATCTGCTCCTTCTGTGTAGTATCCTTTAGCCCAGTTATTGCCTGCGCCCGTGACGCCGAATACGATGTTATCTGGTCTGAATAGCTGTCCGTAGACGCCTCCTCTAATGGAGTCCATGGTGCCTGGTTCTAAATCGACTAGTACAGCTCTAGGGACATATTTGGGGTATTGTCCCTCGTTGTAGTAGACCTGTATGCGTTCCAATTGAAGGTCGGAGTCGCCGTGGTACTGGCCGTTTGGATCAATGCCATGTTCGTCGGAGATCACTTCCCAGAACTGGAAATAAAGTATAAGCACTGGTGTTGAAATTGAATTTAGATGCAGATAAACTTTAGCTTACACTTTATCTATATTCTATTGAAGGTATTTTCCTCTTAAAAGGTCTTCTTTTTAGTGCGATAGAGGGTAAACGAGAAGGTGTTTACCTAATGGATATAAGCAATCAGCGCCACTCCTGGATAAGGTTACCAGTAGCCTAAAAACACCCTCCCCCTCCCACTAGCAATTTTTCTGCCGCTATGATTAATCAGATTATCTATCTGCTCGTTTGGAGCCTTATGGTATATTTAAGCATACAAAGGGAAATAGGGACAGAAAAAGCGATTTTGTTTTATACTATGTAGTAAAAACTAATCAGATTACCTTAGATCCAATCTGATTGCCACACCTCCCAACTTGGATATGAACAATTTCCCTCATCGTAACACGGAGAATTTAACGAAAAACTAAACAAAAACTCCAAAAGGAATCTTAAAAAACTAATTAAAAAACAGAAAGCGTTATAGTAAGCCTACATTTAATTATAATAATTAAAAAATTAAACTATACTAGCTTACAAGCTAAGGCGTTTTGTTTCATGGCTTACTAGAATATGTGGGTCTTGGAAAACCCACTAGATTCACTGTATTTTGAATAAAGTTCAAAAAGGTTTCGATACTTTTTTTATATGAATTGCCTATTCCTTTTTTTATGTTCTGTAGAGTAGACATAAAATAATTCTACTATTTTTTAACAACATGATTAATGAAATGATTTTAATTACCATGTATACCATCACCAAAATATTTGTAGACCTTTTTTAATCACCTTTATTCAAATTGGTCATTTCTCACACAACAATAGGTACGATTTTATTGTAACTTTCGTGAGACATACTAAATTAATTATTATGTTATCGGCTTACTCACGTTACCGTTTTTGCGCCGACCCGAGAATCGAACCCAACACCTGCGCAGCCGCCGGCGAGCGAGTCTAACGAGCCAACATCGTCGCGCGCGCCGTATAGTACGCGCGATTCCAGGCAGAGGGCGCGATGGGCGCGTAGCTCGAATCGCCAGTAGCAGTGCGACAATCGCCGCGTCGTGTGTTGCGTAATGCTGCTCATGAATATGAGCCTCTAGCATGGCTTGAAACTAGTCGAGTTCCTCGTCAAAACGTTACGTGAGTAAGCCGATAACATAATAACAATAGGTACTTGGTATTAGCTACGATAAATTCATAAATGTGTGTAAATACATTCAAGTGTGCGAGAGCAATGCTTGGGCACGAATGGCCAACTCGACTGGAGTGATACCGCGGCACCACAGAAAATCGACGTGGAACAACGGTTGCGTTGTGTTTCGTTGTGTGAGTGAGGTTACCGAAGGCCCAATTACCCCCCAAAACTTCCCAATCCCCGATTCCCCAACAACCGATTAATTCCTAACTCCCAAAAGACCGGCAACGCACTTATAACGCCTTTAGTGATATCGAGTGTCCATGGTTATTTTAGCGGTTTATGCCATAAAAAATCACCTTAAACTCGATCGATAATAAAACACGCCAAAATAAATGAATAACTTTAATAATAAAAAATATAGAACAACCACAAAACAATAGTCACATCAAAATTGCGTCGTGCTTATAAAAATGCAAAATACAAATTAATTTGTCTAGCTGAAGTATTACTACATGGTAATAAAGCCTCGTCCCCACTAGGAACATTTGTCGAGCGACATATGTCCCCGGAGACATCGGGCGACGTCGGGCGATGTCGGGCGACTTAGGCTGACATCGGACAAATGTTCCTAGTGTGGACGAGGCTTAAGAAATAAATAACAACTACAACTCATAATTGACTCGCATTACAAACGTGGAAAACGATTATGCCTAATTTTTTTCGTAGACCTTTCAATGTTGCCAATAGATGGCGCTCTCGTCGTTTAAAGGGGATTAACTAAAAAACACGGTTTACTCACGTACATTAATGGAGAAAAGGCTCTACTAGTTTCGAGTCACAAAGGGACTCTTCTCGGGTTTAAGGGGGAGTTTACAGTTTCCGATGAAACTGGTAATAAAACATGTATCCGGTACTCTAGTGACGTCATAAAAGCGTTTGTTTCACACTGTATCTGTGACTTTATTTATATCTTTTTTTATTTAAGTATTAGGTATATTTCTTTGTACCTTAACTTACTAAGCATCTGAAGTTGACTTAAACATATTATCCTACAACATTATTATTGCACTAAAAACTTACAACTAATTAATTATTACTATTGGTGTCTGCGCAGACGAGAGTCTTTGGCTCTTTTAACACGAAATGCCCTTTCGTGTTGAAAGAGCTCGACCTGATTGACACCACAGCCTCACAGAAAACCGACTTGAAACAAAGCTTGTGTTGTGTTTCATTGTGTGAGTGAGGTTACCGGTGGCCCAATTACACCCCCTTCCCAATCCCCAATTCCCCATCAACCCTTAAATTCCTAATCCCCAAAAGGCCGGCAACGCACTTCTAACGCCTCATGTAATAGGGGGTGAGCCTAAAACACAAAAAATAATCTGTATTCGTAAAAAAGCACCTCGTCTGAGCAGACCTTCATTTATATTTTATATTATAATATAATTTAAGCATATCATTAAAAATTTGTTAAATAATGACTAGTACCATTATTTAAGTTGGTATCTATACATACAGCTATTCAGTGCTCTCGTAAAAACATATAATTGATATGTTTTCCTTCATTTATTGTTTGAGTGTACCCTGGGTGAATAGACATACAACCTGTAGAATTATTATTATTAGTAAATTAACAAGAACTGTTGTATTTTATTAGCTAGACTATGTAACAAAGGTTTTCTTACTAAAATGTCGATAAATATTCTTTATACTATAACATTTTAAATTAATTATTATGTTTTTCGGCTTTCTCGCGCAATTATTTTCGGCGACAATCGCCGCGTCGTGTGTCGGAATGCTGCTCATGAATATGAGCTTCTAGCGTAGCTTGAAACTAATTGAGTTCCTCGTTCGAATTATGTGGGTAAAGCCTAAAAACATAGTAATTAAAGATTATTTATTTCGAGTGTCAAAAATCTGGTTTGTACTTTTGACAATCAACTATAGTTTTTTTTTTTTTTTGGTCATAGCATGCTTAATTATTTATACATAACTCATTAACAATTCATTTATAGATAAAATTTCCTTTTATCAATTTCTTTTCTAATAAATCGAATTATTCTGCTACTGAGACACAACAAAACTTAACCTTTAATACAATGTATACTCAATGGGGGCTACAGCAATTCCACTTAACAGATGACGTTAATGTCAACCTCCTCTTCGTCGTCCAATTGGGAATTAGCAACACTTACGCCATTGGACGGCAAAATTTTGACAGCTGCAGTGATTGGACAAAAATACCTTTTGTTAGATAAACGCCATCTGTTGAGCAAAAAAAAACAGTAGCCCCATTCATCTCTATTTGTAGATGGCAGTGTAGTGTTATAGATTCTATATACACTTATTTATATGGTAACATTACATTGTAAGTACGTACAATGATATTATATCTTCACATTTACTCAAAATAAACCTTTTCATAGTAATATGTGATTAGTTGCATAAATGGGTAGCGAATGTATTGGGTCCATCTTCAAAATCCTAGCTGCCATTGAAAATTTCATATGTTGTCCAGCCCAGAGATCAAAACTGGGACTACAAATCAGATTGAAAACCATCCTCATAGCTATTAACAGAGGTCTGCAAATCAACATGAATAAAAAGATGGTACCAATTATCTACATCAGCGCCATCTATGATCAAAATCAACGTGTTTTCTGACAAAATAAATTAAAATTAAAATATAATATAAAAAGGAACTTACAAATTCATTTAAAACAGCACCTTATTCTTCAATAGATACATATTAGCGTAAACATTCTTTTTACTAGACAAAACTGGTACGTAGAACGCTCTGAACACTTGATGGGACTTTTTGGCGTCCAGTATTGGAACACTGGAGATGACCTCCCATGTAGTGGAGTCTTTATGGTACGCGGGCTCAAGTGTGGATGGTCGGCCGATGCTTGAGTCGACTAGGTAGTGGCATTCTTTAGGTTTTATGTAGGTTCTGTTGTCCCCTTTATTGAGGTCGTTGAAATGTGGGTGGATGAGGCGCGTTGCTGGAAAGAGATAGAAAAATAAAATTAAGTGTGTTGCTTTAGTCTTATTTGGATAGAGGGAGTGACTGACTCAATAGAGCTATACTACAATTCAGATAAGATCTGTTTAAAACGAAAAAATTAAAAACCTATAACAGAAAACTTGTATTAGGTGATTGATTCGCGAAAATCGATATTTATACAAAAATCATTAGATTGAATTTTGTCGTTTCGACAAAGAAGTCAAACTAAGATAAGAAATATGGTGCCATAGTAACTTTTATGCAGCTCAAAATTATATATCCAATGATGTAACACACATAGCTATTGGAAGTGGGACCAGATTTCATAGAAACTGGCATCATCCTTTACATATAAAACTTTAACAAACATTCAAATAAAACGTAATTACGTTACGACTATGGGCTCTTGTCCTAACTTGAAACCAGTCGAGCACACTCATCCAACAATTTACGCACAACAAAATTAATTTCAACAGACAATTATTCATCATCACCAACATGTGTTAAGGTAAACTCACCATTATGACTATCAGCATAAGGTGCAGGCAGTTGTCCATTGAACTCACTGGGGATGAACCTGACACTGTACCCGTCAGGTAGGTGGAAGCTAGAAGGGGAGCGATGCCACTCCTTGCCGAAGCAGACTGTTAGTTCTGCACCTTCGGGCGATGGAGGCAAGTCGCGGAGTATTCTCATAGGTCCGTGGTAGTTCGTGTATAGAGCTGCTATGCGGGATAGACCTGGAATTGGGAATTTGGTACTTAATTGTCTGTTAGTATGGTTCATTTTTTATTGTGTGTTGTTATTAAAATATGTGGGAACAACAGTTTACGGATAATATTTTCTGTGTAAGTAGAGTAGTAATGAATATTAAGAATATTCCTTATTGATCAAACTTACTTTCAGTAATTTCAAAGTTTAAAGTAAAAATGAAGATAATGTCGCTAGAACCTACTGGTAAAGGTACATTACACAAAAACAAAACTAACACAACAAAAATATACAACCAAATTCAACTCTTACACCCACATACATAAGATCGAAAATCCCACATCAATAAACCCAGAAATTTAATACATACCAGCAAACCCGGCAATAAGCACACACATGACCATAAGAGGGCCGGTGTAAGCGAGATAGTGTCTCCTCTCTCGCTCCCTCCTCCAGCGGAACAGCTCGGTGCCGACTGCGAACGTCAGCTTCTGTAGACAGTCGAGTGCTATCGCGCCCGCCAGGATTATCATACTGTACGCTGGGTATAGGAACCTGGGGATAGAAAGGATGAAGTAATAAGCATAATTATGCTGTTTTGCCTCACAAGAAGCTTTGGTATTTCACATTTTAGGGAACAGTAAATAAAGTTCTCTAAGAAAAAGAAGATCCTCCGACCAAGCGAGGTGATAGAGGGAGGGTCAGACTTGTACTGTCTAAAAACCACCCCGTTCCTACTCCTGCTTTTCGAGCCGGAGCCCCGGTAACTCGCTAGGTAATCCGCAGCTCCGGGTCGGGTATCTTCCCTTAGCTTACAACACCGCTTAAGTCATTTTTACCAACTTTACAGGAGACGAAAAAAACTGTCAGTGTTGCGACGCCAACCGACTTGAATGCTGTCACTATTTTTTTAATTACGGCTTCTGATTAGCTGAAATCTATATCTATCATAAAACCAATTATTCATGTAATGGCAACGACGCATTTTGGAGATGCGCGTTGCGCGTCGTCTGTACAATGTAAAAACTGCAAATTTTCGACTTGAGCGGTGTTTTTAGCTAAGGGACGATAAGTAAGTCAATAATACTGTTAACATACCTCTCTTCCTTATGCGGTTGCAGCATGAATACAGCCAGCCACAGTACCAGTGGCAGCAGATCCAACCAGTACGGAGCACAGAACGCGGCCCGCGCAGTAGACCGCCCAGCCACCGCCGTGCAAGCCAGTAGAAACACTGGACACGATAGACATAGCACCTAGGGAGAATAGAATTTAGGTAAAAACATACTCTATTTTGTCTAAGTGAAGGTTGAATTTAGAGTGACAACTTCAACACCAAAATGATATAGTAATATAATTTATTGCGAGTAACATCTTCAACAACGACAGTTCAAATTTCAACACAAATCCACACAAAATAAGGCACACTATCAAAAAAAACTCACCCAAACAATATTGAAGTTTAAGAATCCGTTCACAAAATAGTAAGTCCAGGGTTCCACACCGTATAAATCAGGTCCATGTTCAGTGAAGATGTTGTAGGCGATTATATTCCACGGAGCGACCACCAGCCTCCCATAGTGCCAAGAATCAACTAATACTGTTGGTACAAATATAACTACCAGAGATATCACGGACCATTTTATAAAGTCCAGAATTTGTCTCTTCATTAAAATCATGTCAATGGCGATTGGTATGCCTAGTAGAGCTGTGAACGGCCAACCTGCAAGGGAAATTGGTTTTTAAGATTTGGGATTAGAGTTGTTTTTAGAGTAATTCGATTTTGTACATTGTGTAGGCAAAATTTGGTTGAGTAGTCACAAGTATTGACCCTGTAATTTTTTGAACAAGAAGGCTCGTGTTCGAAATTCGAATTGAACGCAAGTACTTATTACTTGAGCTTTCAATCTCGACGTAAGAAAATTTGGAAATAAAACTGCCTTTTTGGTGGAGTCATTACTAATTTAAATTGCATTACTAATCTAAATACCAAGTCAGAGTCTCAAGTTCGATTCTCGAATTGAACATAGCATAGGACTAGTAACAAAACTGCTCTGTATTTTATTGCTTCGTCTTGTATTTGACTTTGTTTCTCAATTTGCAGATAAACAAATATTTTACGTGAATAACCAAACAAAAAAAAAACACTCACTAAGCAGCGCCGACACGGCAGTCAAGAATATAGCAGTGGGGTATCTGCGGCGCCACCAGCAGGCGAGCGCCGCACTGGCCAGCGCCGCGCTCCACGCCGACGGCAACATGGCCGCGCTGCACGCGAACATGCCCGCCGCTGGTAATGTCATACCCAGCCATACTCGACCTACGTGCACGCCGAACTCATGGCATATTGCTCTGCGGAAGAAATAGACGTTATACTTAATAGATTGTTTTAGTCTATCATTTCATCACATCACATCAATGGCCTATAAGTTGGTCGCTGGTGACCAAAAGCGTCTTCTCACACGGAGAAAGATTGTGCATTAATCACTACGCTTACTCAGTGCGGGTTAGCGATTTCAAACTTATAATTAGAAATTATAATCCCAGGTTTCCTCACGATGTTTCCCCCATTATATGGGTTGGAAATCACAGTTTATTGAAAGGTTCAGGATTATTAGAGAACAGTACTGACTGCTCACTGTTACATACATATGAAGTACCTTAGTCGGCTCTTATGTCACTCTCGGTAAGAGTACAAATCTATACATAGTATAAAACAAAGTCGCCCATTTTGTCTGTAGTCCCTTCGTATGCATAAAACTTTAAAACTACGCAACGGATTTTGATGCGGTTTTCACTAATAGAAAGAGTATTTTCTCCGACAGGTTTTTATATATAATTGAAATACATTGAAACTATATTAGCTGAGTTATAGCGATTTATGTCCAAGAAGTCAGAAAAAAATCTAATTGAAGATTGCATTTGTGCGTGCGCCGCTTATACCGTTGGATACAAGTAAGAACAATGTATAGCAAAAACATTGGTCTTTATTAGTTCTACAAAAAAGTCCGCGATGACATATATCCAGCTTTTTTATTTAAGTCACAAAAACTACTTTTCTGTATTAAAAAAACATTTAATTCGTTGGGTGATGTTTAACCGGTGATATAACCAATAATACATATATCCTTATCATAATAAGTAAGTTCATCATCACGAGCATTTAATTTAGATTATTTTTGCAGTTTACAGTGTGTTATTTAGACATATAGTTTAGGAGATATCACGATATTAGTATTGCGGCACGGTACGGGCCGGCCGCGGCGGCGGGGGCAGCGTCCCTATAAATAATATTAAAAAGTAGGTACTACGACTTTGATCTATACATATAAGACAAAAAAAAATCTGTACATTACTTAAATATTTTTTCCAAAAACTGATAGGGGGGGCGATCAAAGAAGAGTCACAGAAACCAAAAAACATTTTAATATTTTAAACGCGGTTAAGGGAAAGAGAAGTTATTGTGAATTGAAAATTAGTATCCAATATGTGTTGGTGCGTTGACTGTATTTGTCGAAGTAGCGGGATACACGCAAACGAAGTTGCGCGGGTCAGCTAGTACAAATACATAACACAACGAAAGACTGATCTTAAAAACAACACTTACTTGTAAAACATAAGCTCAGCGCAAGCAGAGAGCACAGCTAGCACAATCCGTAGAGCATAGAACACAGAGACAGGAGTCATGAACCAGGACAATATCTTCGCAGGTACCGCAAACAGCCATAATGGCATATACGACCTTATCGCATAGTCTGGACTGTACTCCCAGGTTTGAAGACCGCTGCCATACACTGAAAGAAATATTAACGTTGATTAATTTCAAAGTTATATGAATTATGATCGACAAAACTAGACCTTGTTTTGTTGTAAATAAGGCCTAATTTTGGGAGTCTAAAGAACAGGTTTCTTAGAAACTTTGATTGTTACACAAGTTGTTCTAGTAAGCAGCAGCATGTAATAATACTAAAATGTTTTCTATTTTGGTACTTTTTAAAATATCAAAATTCTTTTATTGCATTAAGAGAGATCTTACCCAAGTAATGCAACGGCTCCCAGTAATTATAAGTCTCATCGCAATCAGCTATATGTCCCCAGTACGCAGACACAATGCGGGCAGTCAGCAGTAGTCCGAGTGCTACTGCCCCGCCCGGGTATGCTATACTCCGCAGGTCTGATGGAGCGTTTGTTACTAGGAACTCTCTGTAAAATATTTTATAGAATAATTAGTACATAGCCTAGAAATGAGACTAAGTAAAATAAAATGTAATGGTTTTTATTCCGAAAGAGTGAATAGCAGAGGAAGCACTATACACCCACTTTTCACAAGTTATGTTGTAAGTCCCTTGTGATTGAGTGCGAGCCTTTTCCATAGACCAGGCTCATTTCCAGAGTCCATGCTACTACTCAGAAATTTTTGAGTTTTAATGTGCCATGTGATGGACACATGTTTTGATGAAGTGTCTTAATTCTTAATTCACCGATTTGGACTGATTTAGTCTTTAGACATTAATTCCCATTCAAAATTAGGTTTTACAAATGCTTGCAATGCAATGCATGATGAAAGATAAAAATGTTTCTGTAGAATCATGTTCCTCAGTCATTAATTCTCAATGGACAGGTTTCTTAAGTTCATATTAATGCACCTGAAGAAATATGGTATGGGATTATGTTACACAGAAGAAAAATGTATAGTTTTTATTGAATATCTTATAATGTATAAATCTAATCTGGAATGGAATATAAAAAATAATATTCCAGATTGTTTAGCAGGCAAAATGGGATACTGGTCAAGAAAATCTGTTTTTTAAATTATTGATCATTAAAATAGGTAGTTAATTAAAATAAAAAAACATACATGGGATACATTAGCTATTGGGAATCTCAACAGCAATGTTTCATTTATAACTTTACTTCTTGATATATTGTAGATACAATAGCTCAATGTTTATGAAAGAAATAAACATCAGTCAGTAGAGTGTTTTAGGGGTAAACAACATAATTCTTTGGTAGCATACACTAATAAATCAATGAATGAATGTGTATGAAATAGCTGTTAACCGGCTGTCAGAACTGCTGACGTAATTTCATGCTAAATAACATTCTTATTGGAATCCTATTAGAAACATGTACACTAATCTATGGATTAGTAATTATTACACTCATTACCCCATTAATAATAAGACTGGCACATATGTATTGGCTGTATATTAAATTGGCATTGACTAATGTAGTAATAACAAAAAAAAATAGCACTTCAGTCAAAAATAGTTTTTGTTAGTTCAGCATCATGCTTAATTAACGTCAGCGGACGGTTTTTACCTTTGTTTGAGTACGGAAACGTCTGGATAAGCGCCAAACTGTAGCACCAGCAACAAATTAGAGCATTGATGAGCCAAAATAAAAATTATTATAACCTATAAATGATGCCAAGTGTTTTTATACCGCGAAACAGTAAGCAAAGTTTAGATTTAATAATAGACATTAATAAAGCGTATTATATTATTAGCTGAAGGGCTTCCTTACATACCCTTCGTTCGCTTTTCGCTTTCCTTTGCTAAAACTTGTAGCCCTTTTAGCTCCGTTCTTATTGTGAATACTCCGTTGTCTAGCCGTCAAAGGCATTTTTTATGTATTTTGTTGTCTAAATCATTAAATTCACTATCACAAACGTAAGAAATTCACGTAAATGAGAATTTATTTTCAGAAGTTTACGTACGAAATCTCCGCAAAGCTGAAAATGACACACACTGACTGATTGACATAACAAGAGTGACGTAGAAGTTGACATTGACATTGGAAAAGCGTTTACGAAGCTTATCTTTTGAAAAACAACGAATTATTTTTTTCTGCTATGCTATCTACGCTAACGCCAAAAACTATTTTCAGATTTATTATTATGCTTAACGGCATTGAATAGCATAATATTAAATTATTTCTGTATTTATAAATTCTTTGATTTGTATTATTTTTTCTTGACGCGCCTCTCCGCTGTAGTGCCGCGCTAGTGTGGTTTCACCTTAATTGCCCACAAAAACATCCAAGGAACAAAGTAGCAAAATATTTTTCTACCTGCATTTTTTTATTTTTGGTTTTCAATTAACTAATCTTTGTGCTCATCATGTCAAAAAGCCATGAACGTCGTCGTTCACGAGGCCGATGTCTAGGCGTGTCGCGAGACGAGTCCACTAGCAGTGGAACCGAATGTAGGTCGCGCCGTAAATCACGACGGAACCACCGTCGGGAACATGGCGACTCCGAGGAAAGCTCTCATCAGTATCGCCACGAGGCTCGCGACCGCCCGTCGTTCTAGATCTCGATCTGCGACATACTACACCCGTTACGTGCAAGGCACCCTTCAGTGACGCCACGTACCAATTGCTGTTTTCTGACTTCGAATACTTAGATAGGTCGATAAGTTTTGGTCAGGTACGACCGAGCTCGATAGACTTATTCTGTTGTTGGTTTCAGAGGTAGATGGGTGTTAGTCGACCTACAATGGGATACGTTCCCCACCTATGGCGTTAGTCGCCCACCGGGTTAGTCCCGCACCGGCATTGTCCCGCACAGGCTTTGTCCCTCACAAGCTTTGCCCCGCACAGGCATTGTCCCGCAGAGGTATTGTCCCGCACGGGCATCGTCCCGCACAGACATTGTCCCGCACAGACATTGTCCCGCACGGGCATTATCCCGCACAGGCATTGTCCCGCACAGACATTGTCCCGCACTAGCATTGTCCCGCACAGGTATTGTCCCGCACAGGCATTATCCCGCACAGACATTGTCCCGCACAGGCATTGTCCCGCACAGACATTGTCCCGCACAGGCATTATCCCGCACAGACATTATCCCGCACAGGTATTGTCCCGCACAGACATTATCCCGCACAGACATTGTCCCGCACAGACATTGTCCCGCAAGGTGATTGTCCCGCACAGACATAGTCCCGCACGGGCATTATCCCGCACAGACGTTGTCCCGCACGGGCAGTATCCCGCACAGAAATTGTCACGCACAGACATTGTCCCGCACAGGCATTGTCCCGCACAGACATCGTCCCGCACAAACATTGCCCCGCACAAACATCGTCCCGCACAGACATTGTCCCGCACGGGCATCGGCCTGCACAAACATTGTCCCGCACGGGCATCGTCCCGCACCGGCATTATCCCGCACAGGTATTGTCCAGCACGGGCATGATCACGCACAGGCATTGCCCCGCACAAACATCGTCCCGCACAGACATTGTCCCGCACAGACATCGTCCCGCACAAACATTGTCCCGCACAAGCATCGTCCTGCACAAACATTGTCCCGCACGGGCAGTATCCCGCACAGAAATTGTCACGCACAGGCATTATCCCGCACAGACATAGTCCCGCACGGGCATTATCCCGCACAGACATAGTCCCGCCACACGGACATCGTCCTGCACACACATTATCCCGCACAGACATTGTCCCGCACGGGCAGTATCCCGCACAGACATAGTCCCGCACGGGCATCGTCCTGCACAGGCATTATCCCGCACAGACACTGTCCCGCACAGACACTGTCCCAATGGCGTTAGTCGCTAGAGATGGGTCGTATTTATTAGAACAGATCCCAAGAACAGGTAGATTGCGATACTAGGCGGCACTTGTTCTCACTTTGACAGTACCTATATAGTATCATGAAGTATTGCAAATTCTAACTGCTCCTATCCTATCGCGTAACGTATTTGCATTTCATTCGTTCGTCAGTCACTTGAATTAAAAACCCTAATTCAAAGTGCATAAAGGCAAAAGGTAACGCGATGCAGACGGGTATTGTGCAAGAACATATTTCTGTCCTTTTTTAACCACGCTATTCTGTAGTCTTCCCATCTTTATCTTTCAACACGTGAGCACACGCGAGACTAGTCACATAGTGCACCTAGTCCCATATTTACCTAGTACGACCCATCTCTATTAGTCGCCCAACAATGTGATGTTTCCCTATCAACAGTGTTAGTCGCATGTGGCACCCATGTAGCGTTAGTCGCTTTAGTAATGTGGCAATAGTTTAAGATGGTTGGGACGCCTACAATCTTATATTATTAGCCATTTTCCTATTAAATTTGTGCAATTAAGTGATCCTTGCACGTAAGGGTGTATGTCGAGATCGAGATGTAGAACGACGGCGGTCGCGAGCCTCGTGGCGGTACTGATGAGAGCTTTCCTCGGAGTCGCCACGTTCCCGACGGTGGCTCCGTCGTGATTTACGGCGCGACCTACATTCGGTTTCACTGCTAGTATTCTATAAATGCGCATCTGCGGACGATGAGCTGGAGTACCTCGCCATCCAACCTGGGGCCTTAGTCTGCTATTAATAGAGCTATACAACCTACATAGCTCCGTCTCTCTTGCACTGATCAATGATCGACCACTCTGACACAATTGTAATAGCAGACTAAGGCCCCTGAAACCCTCGTGCGTATCGCGCGCCGCGTTCCGTGCGCACCTCAAAGAGCCGAACCAAAAGCAGCTAATGCCCAACCCGGAGCTGCGCACGACCTAGCGCAATAACCGGGGCTCCGGCACGGAGAAAGAGTAGGAACAGGGAGGATTTTAGTAAGCAAGAGTCTGACACTATTTCTTACCTCACCAAAGGTGAGAAGTCATTGAAATGAATGAAAACTAGTATTTTACCAACCAAAGAGTGCAATATATGGAAACCAACCCAGAAATCGCACCCGAGATCATTTGCTGTTACTAGCGGTCAACGAACTAGCAGATGTGTGCGCTAGGCTAGCACTTTGTACCCTAAGCACAGAATACTACCCTATAGGTAGTATATGTACTTTATAGTAAAACGATAAAGTACAAAATATTAAATGAAACTGCAGCATCAACATTAATATACATATTTATTTATGTATTTAATAAGTAGTTTAAAAATAAATACTTTAAATACAGTGTTGGTACAACACACTTGTCATACATTCTATCTACAAAGGTACCCTTACCTAAGTAGCATAATATTTTTTATTGTACTTCTATAAGTACTCGGGATATACCACAGAGTAGACAGCAAATGGAGTACTCACGAATATCAAAAATATTATAATATTGGTTGGTTCTGTAAGCTTTTTGAGAGTCAAATATATTCATATTCACAGCTAAAAATATTAAAGTATTGAGCAAAATCAAATTTTAGACTAATGAAAATTAAGTGTAGAGTATTATGGAATCATAAGTGTAATTGCTGTCAACTTCCTGGTAGGGACTATTACGTGCAAAAATATTGAAATATTCTGAACATTCTTAAATATTCTATGATTGAGTTCAAAATAAAGACAAAAATATCATTTTCTCCCCAACATTAGTAAAAATTCTAGGTGTTCCCACTATAGGAGCTTGACATTAAACATTAGGGCCCTATGAATAGAGTCGATTTGATACTAATATCGATACAGGTACTTACAACAGCACTCAGATCAATTAATTAAAAGAGACGCTTTGAAAATTACTTTTCTTTTAAGGTACATACACCAGCAAAGTATTTTCATTGAATTTTTGACTTTACACCAAAAGGATAAAGTTGAAAATCTAATGAAACGATATATTTGACAGAAAGAGGTAAGCCTGCTGGCGTCTGTACTTTAAAACCTTTACAAGCTCTCATATAGAGTCGCATGCCCGCTGCGAAACCACTCCTTAAGTGACATGTTTTATTTAGTAATATGTTTACTAAAGGTAAGCGTCCACAGACCCGCATCGTACGCAACACAGGCATCGAACGGATCGCATCAAACGGATTAATTTTTCAGTCTGCATCCACGGTATCGTCAGCGATCGGATTGTCGACGCGAGTATCAGCAATCGGATTACCGAAGTCACTTTCACTCGGATTTTTGGCATCAGCATTCCGTATGACGTATGTTCTATACAAGACAAATTAAAATGCGTTGCGTGCGATGCGTCCAATGCGTACGTTGTGTGCCTGTTGACGCTTACCTTAATACAACATGTCACTAAAACATTTTCTAAGTATCAAATCAATCCTATTAAACGTAATATTATACATCGAAAGCTTTATGATTTGTTAAAACCATTCAACAACTATAGTTGTTCACATTTGAGCTGCTTATAATATTTGTGCTAATATAACCACATACACTTATTAATTAGACATTGAAATAATTAGTTTATACTGTGAGCTCTATTTTAATGATACATGAGCAAAGAAACTACTTCGTGTAAATGTGCACCTTATCACAAATAGAATAGAAACGAAAATTATGTGAACTTGTAATACAATGTAACTTTAAATCTATATAGTAAAAACTAGATATGTTTTTAATCATAGCAGCTCAAATGTGAACAAAATTTTGCCTATATAATTAAAACGATTGTTTTAATTTCTTCTCCTCGATCTGACTACTGTCCACCCAGGGTCTCCGTCCTCATCCATAGGTTCTGGTTCTTGCCTTGGCTTCGATGACGAGGCCGCTGCCCCATTCATATTGTTGTCAGGCACGTCATCATCATCGTCACTACTGCATGTTGAATCATCATCGGGATTGCCATGGCACTAGAAAACAGAATTTTACACATGAATATTTAATAAAAAAATTCTTTACCAACTTCAAGCTACCTATTTATAAGATCACAATAAGACTTCTCTTAATTTGAGTGCGTACTCCATTAACTAAAACTCATGGTTTTAAGAGGAGAAAAGCTCTAGTAGTTTCAAGTCACAAAGGGACTCTTTATCATGAGTATTCATGAGCAGCGTGGGCAGACGTAGCAACGTCAAACAGGCTACTGGGCTGCGTTTTCGTCAAGCTTTTGTCCAATAATTTATATAAGTATGTCTCAAGATAGTTGTTATAAAAATAGGGTACTCCATTCATTGTATACTCCATGTTACAGTAGCTATTTGACAAATAAACATGTCTACTTACTTGTGGAGGTACTGATTCATGTATGGGCTGGCTCAACCATTTCTGACATTTGGGCATTGCATCTAGCCTAGCTCGGAGCTCATCATGCCGACCTTCTTTGAGGAGAGTTAGAAACTGTAGTAGTAGCACTGCTATTTCTGTAAAGAAATGAATAAATAAAGTAAAAACCAGATCAGAGGTTCTATTTTGTTCCCTTATCCCTCTCTCATGGGATGATAATCTGTAGATGTGGCCAGTATTTGCCTTATAATGCAACTAGATCTTTATCACAATATTGCAAATAGATCTTTATTACAAAGATGACAAAGTTAAAATACCTTTGGGCGAGTCATCATGACAGACTGTCTCAAACTCCTCGTCCATCAGATCTTCAATGACTTCAACGAGTTCGTCTCTGTCTACTACATTCTCAACACAATATCTTGCTATGTACACTGCCATCAGTTGTGCAGTCTGAAACATAAAGACATTAGCAAGTTAGTTAAGTTTATAGAGCAAGTTAGTTAATGAAGATTAATTCAAGCCCTTCTTCTACACTAAAACTATAGAATAGAAGAAATTAAATAAAAAAGAAACGTTGCCCCATACTAGGTTTTCCTCCTGTGTCGTGGGTGCGTTTACAAACATACAATTTTACATATACATGACACTCAGACCAGAAACAACATTTGCAATCACATAGAGTTGCTCCATGCGGGAATTGAACCTGCTACACATTGCGCATTTGCCTAATCATTGCACCAGCCATGCAGTTAGGAACCATGCAGATGGTACTCAGGAATAACACATGGGTAGTTTACTTTATAGCCCAGTAATGCAGGTGTAACAGCTGCGAGGAGTTTGTTCATAATGTTTATGGGTAGTTACTATAGTTTATAAAGGCCATGGTATTCAAAATGTTTACTATAAAGGATTATAAATATTGTTAAGTAGCTGGCTGTATCAATCCTAGGTTGACATAAACTTTATAAGAGCTTAGAATGAGCCAGCAAGAATTGTTTATAAATATAGCTCCATATATATGTTGAAGTATGTATGTGTTGTATATTACAGAGTAATAAAATAAAACATAAACTTCACTACAATCCATATAAATTTCAAGCAATATACCAACTTCATTTATATTGTAGGAAAAACATGCTGTGGCACCAATTTTTAAATTAAATAAATATTTTGACATGCACCCACTATGCTAAGTGATCGACAAGATGTTATGCTTTTTACATCATACACGGATCATCAATAAATATTTTAAAGACATGTTTGATCGAATAACACATTATTTTATTTAAAATAATATTACCTTTTCACCCCCTGGTGCACCCATTCCATGTTCAACAGCCAGTTGTAACGCTGTCCAGTTATTTAAAACTAAGTCCACAATCGGTTTAAAATCGTCGTACAACATTATTACGGTTTATATTTCACTATAACTTGATAATTACTTTGAGATAGAAAACTCTCACATTTTTATAACCTCTTTGAGGTACAATTTTTTATCGATTAAACGTGAACGAATGAATGAATGAAAATACAGATCACATTTTTATGACATCTTTTAAAACGTTCGGAAAGTTATGCAAGAAAATTAATTTATAATGATAATCATTACTGCCACTGCACCAAATATAAATAGTGTGGATTTAAACGAATACCTTTTTATCAGAATACTATATAATGTTATTTTTCCCAACAAAGCCATATATTTTATATCTTAAAGAAATTATTCACGCAAGTTTATGTTTTAGAACGAAATCAACAAATGGCGGTAAACTTGTAATTCAACTGTCAGTTTAATCGTTCATCGTTACAAATCATTCGGTCAATCTTTCAAAAATTTGTAAACAAATCACGTTGAGAGGTTAAAAGTAGATTTTTCATGAAAAGTATGTTTTTCGGGTGAAAACTGGTGTGTTGTTAGTTATTTTTAAGACAAAATTGTGCTGAAATGGCTGAAGATATAAGTGTAACGTTTATTATACCAAAGGATTGCCGATCTGAAAATGAATGTTCTGAAGACATGCAACTTGCCTTTCTCGTAAGTTTTACGCTTGAAAATCCTTTTATATAACTCTCTAAATGATAGTCTCAATCCTCTATTCATTTACTATACTAGAATAAACGACTTAATCATTATTTGATGCGAAAACTGAACTGGAGATCATCATAAATATGTAATGACTTGATGACGTTCTTGTTTTGGTAAAACGGATTCCTTGCTTCGTTTTTACAGCTTTACTGATTTTATAAACGACTCAATGACCGAGATATGTATTGATAAAGATGTTATCATAATGATACAATGAATTTATTTTTGTAAATAGCCTACAAAAGAGGACTTCTACACGTCAAAACCATTATAAAAAGAGATAAGATGAGATCGTCATTTCTTAACAGATTACTCTGACAAGAAATGCCGAAACAAACTCAGAGGTCATATATCTAATTATAAACACTTTTTGATAATATTATTAGTCTGTATAATACTATTTGACTAACTTTAGTCTACTCTATCTATTATTGATAAAACAACATTTACTGTTATACCTTTACAGACTTGTGAGCAGCACTGTGGCGGTGGTTTAAAAGCACAGTGGGTGCATGAGAGCAAGTGGACAAAGTTTGAAGGGCTCACAAAGAGAGATGTGTTTGTTCTGACAGAGTTTGAGGGAGAACTGTATGGGAGACTACAGGGTACTAAGTGTTTGTAAGTATAACTCAAGAATTGGTTCCTAGCATAGTAAAACAGAGGTAAAGTCACCAAGATGTGACTCTCTGGCTTGACTTGCTGTGGCTTACTCACATAAGATTTAATTATTGTTGGTATATTCAGATGTATTCCCAATTTCAGATTAGTTGGTCCTCGTTGCTTATCATGCTGTCTGACAGAAGGTACGCCCATACCTTCGGGCCCGGAGCCTGTCTACACAATAGCCATGAGAGGTCTAACCATAACTGCAAGTGGACTCTCAAAGACACAGAAGGTATGGACACTTTGTTTGTGGTCTCATTCCAGTTACTATTGTAGAAGTAGTTGTATATGGGGTGACTGGTAATTAGTGAAGGATATTTAAACACACCATTGTATTCGTGATTACCAACAACTTTCTTAACCTCTTGTATGCCATATATAAGACAACAATAGAAAACACATTGTGTCTCGCGTGGATCTGCGTTCCAAACATATGAAGGGTTAAAGAAGCTTTTTTTGTATACTGATTAGTTTTATTTTTATCACAATAAGAAAACAACTAAATTTCATGCACATTTGGGCTTTTGCATAACCAGCTGTTAGCAGCTAAAATTCCAAAATACCTACCTAGTTACTAGTTATCGACAGCGGGCACCTCGCTGCTCACTGAGAAAGCGTCCATAATAAAATTTAAAGTAAAGTTTAAAGTGCTTTGTAATAATGAGTCTAAACACGTTTTTAATATAGTTCACTAATTACCAGTCACCTAATAGTAGTGATTAACAGTATCAATATTTTCTGTGTTTCAGGAAGAAATAAAGAGGAAAGTACATTGGATGGGTGGTATATACAGCACTGTGCTAACAGATGACACCACACACTTGATATCCGACACAGTGCTCTCTGATAAGTATATTGTAAGTACAAACTGTAAAGATAAACTATATAATGTTAAAAAAAATAAAACAATCAACTAAACACTAGATTTGCCCCAAAATTTCATTTGTGCCCTATATCATAAACTGGCTAGTACCACGCGGTTTCACCAGCTCTGCTAGGCTCCTTTTGGTCGTAGCGTCGTTAGGTTATAGCCTTCCTCAATAAATGGTCTATCCAACACAAGAAGAATTATTCAAATCAGACCAGCAGTTCCCGAGATTAGCATGTTCTAACAAACAAGCAAACTCCTTAGCTTTATATATTAGTATAGATACAAGAATGTTTGTTTATTTATTTTACATCTCAGGAACCATAAAATGCCTGCAAATTAATCATTCACAGTGACACAAGACTATTCAAATTCTTTACAGAAATCAGTCGAAAAAGGAATTCCCATAATGGCAGTAACTTGGATCCAAGCAGTTTGGGAGGCATCCCTTCAGCTGAATGTCAGTGCTTCCTCATCAGAGTTCCTCGTCCACCGTCTGCCACCCTTCACCAACCTTCAGGTCACCACATCAGGGATCCCGAAGAAGGAAAAGCAGTTAATCATGAAGCTGGTGAATGAGCATGGTGGACAGTTCTCAGGGGCGTTCCAGAGTGAAACCACTGATATTGTTGTGTTGACCAAGTTAGTATCTCTTTATGATATTATATCTTTCCACTGGGAATGGGCCATTTGTAATTATCAGGCTACTTTTTAAGTAGTGTGTTGTAATTTAAATTTAGAGCTCCATTGACTGTGCGGTTGCCACAATGGTTAGGTGATCGATTTCTGTATGAAACTTTGTAGGTTTGATGCGCGGCTCAAAACAAGACTGCTTCCGAAGATCTTAGATGACAAATCCTTGGGAATGACACATTATAATGGACATGCTACTGGATGTGGGCCATGCACGATCATTCATCGTCCCACCACAGGGCAAAGGTCTCAGCATAATCCCTCCAAGACAGTTTAGCTCGGCTTGCATGCAAAGCTTGGAGATAAAACAAACTTGCGGCCAATCCTTGTTATAGATGTCGAGTTCGTTCAAGAGAAAATTAGCTACATAAATTAGTTAACTAGAGTGGTGTCCAATAATTATAATTTGCATTCCTTTTAACTTGTAGAGAAGGCGTAGGCAGTGAGAAATACAAAGCGGCTTTAGAATACGGCAAGGCGGTTGTACTACCGTCGTGGGTGAAGGATTCAGCGGCTAAAGGAGTAGCGTTACCCCTGGCGAAGTATAGAGTCGCCGGCGCATCCACATCGTCACCTCTCGCTGAATCCCGCCTACCTGATATGAGTGAGTATTTTGAATTCGTTTTTTGGCTTGTAAAATATATTTTTTTGGAAGATTTGACACTGCTTTGCCTGTATCGATATTGGTTATTAAATCATATGAGAAAAAGTTGTATATTTATGTATATTTTTTATTACAAACCCGGCAAACTTCGGACTGCCTCAAAAAAATTTTCTAACCTTTTTTCCGTGTTCCTTGCTGGATAAACCATCCAGCTGCAAAAATAATTCAGGAACAAAATTAGCGAAATTGGTCCAGGCCTTTTCGAGTTTTAGCGAGACTAACGAACAGCACAGCAATTTATTTTTATAATTTTTTTTGTTGTGATGCACAGTCAGCTGAGTTACAGTACTCTCGACGGATCTTGGCAGGTTTGAACTACGTGCAGAAGGCTGCGCAATAAGTATTTTTTAGAACTAAATGGTGGCATGAGGCGAGGTGCGGGGGGCGGCGATCTAGGCTAGAGATTGACCATTTCTAAATACAATTGACCCTTTACACCCTTTGCGCAGCCTTCTGTACGTGGTTCAGACCTGCCAAGATCCGTTGAGAGACAACAATACCTATGGTCTTAGTACTGAATTTTCTTTTCTTACAAGAATATAAATAACTTGGCTGACATTCTTAGCAATCTAAATATTTATTAATATTTGTATTGTGTATTCCACAGGCTTGAACTTCTCTCGTATCACAAATGTGAGGGCGCCGAGTAATTTTGTAGATGAAACGCGGTCCGCAGACGCAACTATGTTGTCCGGTAAAATGAAGGTGATGTTCTAGTAATAATGTATCAGAGATATTGTAAAGAACATTTTTTGAAAAGAGTAACGATGGAGTTTCTTGCTCGTTCTTCTCCATTCGAAACAACACTTTGGAACGAGCGCCTAGCTTCACTAACAGACAGACTGACGGACAATTCAATTTAACGTTTCAAAAGTGCCTTATTTAGGATTAATTGAAATAAATGCTTTGACTTTGACTTTATTTACCACTTTGTCCCGTTAATTAAGATCTCTTTTCCTAGGTGCTTTACGCAAAATTGCTTTATGGTAGGTTACTAACTTCTATTTACTTGTGAGGCTATTCCATGTAAACTAACAATCAAATATCTGTTTATTAGTGTAGATTTATCTATATTTTATTGTAGTCTTAGTTAATTAATCGTATTCTTATTCCAGTTCACACAAGACACGAAGAAGGGTGATACTTCAATAGACAAGGAGATAGTGACTGCATTCGAAAGCTTCGACATGAATCTCATCAAGAAGGCTGGACCTATCTTTGATGGATTCTGTGTAAGTTTTTAACTACTTTTTTATCATGATGCATTATCGGTAATGGAATGGAGAATGGTATGGAGTTTGAAATTAGATTTGTATGGTAATAGGTCCACTATATGGGACTCATAGTTAAATCGTCAATAGCTATGTGGTAATCTTTAAAGAGTGTGACGTTATGTGTCGTGAATACGACAATGATGATGCTGATAACGATGATTAGTCTTTTGCGTCCGTGTCATTAGACTTGTGCTTATGACTCTGGATTCCGATCATAACTTGAAATTGATCAAGTTATCTCGTCAAACAGTTACGCAAGTGAGTTTGATTATTCATATTTTAGGGAACAGCGAGTAAAGTTCCCTAAGAAAAGGAGGATCCTCCGACCAGGCGAGGTGATCAGCCTGGCGGGCTTTCTGCCCAACTGTTGTTTGTTGGGATTTTCTATCCGTCTTAATTCGCATGTAAACTTCATATGTGCGATGCAGGATATTTGTGACGTCATCCGTTGATTTGCTCGTCGATAGTATATGTGCGACTTCTGTCATCTGTCACTTGTCAGAGTGTCGCCACAATATTAAACAATAATTCATGTTCACAGATCTGGGTACACGGCCTGGAGGGCTTGCCCCGCGAGCGTGCGATGGCGGCAGTGTCCCGTTGCGGCGGGGTGCGGTACGACGGGCCCCACCCGCGGGTCACGCACGCCGTGGCCGCCCCGCACGCGGCCCGCGCCGCACGCGCTGACCTGCCCGCCGTGCCCGTACTGTCGCCCATGTGGCTACTCAAGAGTGTCGAGGCTGGGAAAGCCTTGGATGAGGCACAGGTAAGAGATTTGTGTGTTTTAAAGTGTAGAGGTTTTTGTATTGAATTCATTTTGTATTGAATCTGATTGAAACTCAATATTAGACTTTATTAGTATTGGTTGAAAAACCACTTTATGAAACGAATTAATAAAAAACATCCAAAAGTTCCTAGTGTTGCTTTATTGTTTTATATTATTTCGAATGTAAGCATTGGCATTACTCATGAAATGACTCTACTAATTTCAAGCCATGCTAGAGCCCATATTTACGAGCAATGACACACAAACTTGTTAGTAGAATCACTTGGTTTAACAGCTACATGACCTACCCATACAAGATAAATAATTCCTACAATCCTTTATCCGCAGTTCCTAATAGAAGACAAACCGAGTACGCCAGCGAAGTCCAGCGCCCGCAAGCCCCGCTTGGAGCCCGCGTCGCCGATGAGCAAACGTAACCTCGCCCTGCTGCGCCGGGGACCGCTGGACCTGCCGCCGCCCACGCCTGAACTAGAAGAGCCTCAAGATGAACTTGTCAACCATTATCTTAGCCGTGAGTAGTAATACTAGTATTGATTGGTATATTTTTTGTTTGAAAAGGATTGGCTACAGAAAGCTCTGCATAGGGACGAGTGAAAGGGGGTAGGGAGGCCTTTGCCCAGTAGTGGGACGACCATGGCATAAAATAAATATATTTTTTGTGGGGAACTCGTGGAAGTATATACATTCTCCTATTTATTAAACTTATTATCAAAGCGTATTCAAGCACTTTTGAACTAATTCTCCCAGTTCTTCATCAAGTAAATTATACGAGAATATCCGACTAGTTTCGAGCCATATTGGGGCTCATAATTTGCGTACGATACATAAGATGTTACACAACATTTAGTACAATTTTCTATAGTAAAATTCATATAAATATCAATAAAGATACTCAATAATATCAGTAAACATGTAAAATCTAAAGTAATATTTACCATTTTCTGTCTATGCCAGAACATATAGAACCAGAAAGAGAAAAGACTCCGGAGCCAGTTCGTCAGGAGTTGGCACCGCCGGTACGACTGGAATGTCAGCCTGACATCACCGACGATGTGGCCGAGGATCCTACCGAAGAGATCGAACAGATATTCAGAGGTAAGAGATAAATACTTAAAGGTACATTTACGAATTATAAATTTTTCACAAATTACGATTTACCATGGCATGAGCTTCTGTCTAATAACGTCAGCTTATAGGCCACATACATTAGTACAGTAGTATATATATCTGTTACAGCCAAAGTAATAAATCTTAATATTATATATACTGTCTAGTAATTATATATAACGACTACTCAATTTAGATAAAGTGATAAATGACACAAAATTAATCACATTTACTAGCAATTTTATATACTATCTTCGAAGACTTGGATAATGTAATAAAACGAGCAGCATGCAAGCAAACATGCAGCATGTAGCAGGCAGGGTTTCTGTCATGGCTCCGGCGCTGCGGTCCTCCGGCGGCCCCACGCGTGCCAATCGTCGCAGACGGCTTTCGCTCACCACCGCAGCTTCGGCTTGATGGCCGGCTTCGCCGGCCAGCCTCAGCCGCGGTGGCTCGCTAGCAGCCTCCTGCTCCTCAGCCCGCGGGCCGCCTCGCTCCTACGCGCCTACGCGATTTTAAATTACACTCTAGGGGTAGGACAAACAAGACTACGTGGAGTCGGTTTTGTAGCAATTCGGTTCTGTCACTAACTTTTGTTGCACAGCATATTAAATTTTTAAACGACATTATTATTTAATTGTTACAGGAACTTATAACAAATTAGTTTGATCGAAATTATATATAGGGCACTACAAGTTCACTACCACCATTTCCTACATAAGTCATTAGGCCCACTGACGTTATGCAACTCAAATTTATGCCAAAACAAATTAGTCTTTGTTCTTAAAGACTAATTTTTATTCTTACAAGTTATTCTTACAAGTAAGAGTCTTGTGACATTTTGAGTTACACATGTATTATTACTTTGACTAACTTGGACTTCCTATTATGAATAATGTCCAGATAAAGTGATTAATTTATTACATTGTCTAGTGAATTTGGTATTTATATACAGTTATTCATAATGACTAGTCATTATGAATAATTGCTATTTAATCACTCTGACTGTAACATATACATCAGTGAGTATAGATGGGCGATTTTTAAACGACGATAAATACTGAGTGTCTCTCCGTTTTTACTTGAGTATTAATACAAAAAGTAATTACTCAGTATTTTATCCGTTCTGAGTATTTATCCCGAAAAATTGTTCATCTCTACAAACAAGTGACTTACTATGCTATCAGAGTTTTTTTAATTCTCCACCAATAGTTGATAAATCTATTCAGTAGTTTCTTAGTTTCATCATCATATCCCTCAATAATTTCCAGCGATCTGCATCCAATTTTTTTAGCTTACTAACTTACTTATTGCTGCGTAAATAAATAAAACGGAAAAACTTCTTCAATCCCTTCTCTTTCTATAGGTATAAAAATAGAAGTACAAGGCCTAGACGAGGAGGCCCTGTGCGAGTTGGGCGCGGAGGTATCGGCGGCGGGCGGGACCCTGGCGGGGCCCGGGGCCGGGGCCCCCTACGTACTGGTGCCGCTGGACTTCGAACTGCACGAGCTCGTCACCAAGGATGCTGAGGCTGTTACCGTGTTTTGGGTTGTAAGTATTATATTTTTATTATGTGAGAGCTGTGGTTTCTAAGATGCCAGAGCCAGCCAATCAAAGCATCTAACGTGGTCTCGTTTTAATCTCGTTAAACAAACTCTTATTAAACCCTTTGATTTTTTTTTATGTAGAAACTGTTATGTGCTGTCCGGTTTGGTAAACTTTTTTTTAATACAAGAAGTGAGAATGTGAGTCCAGATATGACTTGAAACTAGTAAAACTTTTCTCGAAATTCTCGAATAGTGTGTTTGTGAGTAATGTTCAAATACTCAAACGCCACTCAATTTTAAGACACTATCAAGAATAGTTCTATTGCCTCAAATTCTTAGTAAAATAACAGATATAGTACGATATTTAAATATCTGATTTTGCACTCAAAAATACTGTAGATAATGGCTCTTTGTCTTCACTCTCCTCAGAAAGACTGTCTCTCCCAACAAGAGTTGGTCCCGATCCAGTACTACCACCGGCCGGTCCGGGTCCCCACGTGGGCCGGCGCGGGCCCCCTGGCGGGGGTCGTGGCCAGCCTCAGCACGTACAGCGGGGTCGAACGAGCGTTCCTTGATGAACTCGCCAAGCTGTTGGGTGCTACGTGAGTAAATACGTTTGTAGATGTATTACAGCTGATATTAATTATTGATCTTAATGCAAAATCTCAGGATCAATCTCTACTTGAGGTATACTTAAGGGTGACGTGTACTTAAGGTTCAAAATTAACCACTATCCAAAACCTATAGATGGTTATTATTTGACGGATAATTTTGAAAAACGGGTTATTTTTCGAAAGATAATATTATGTCTCAAAATACTGCAACGCCGCAACGTCACGCCTTTTATCCCCGAAAGGGGTAGGTAGAGGTGCACATTGCGGCACCTAATGCCACTATACAATGTACACCCACTTTTCACCATTTGTGTTATAAGTGCCATGTAATAGGGGGTGAGCCCATTGATTGTCTCAAAATACGTATGTAAAAATATGTGTCAAAAAACGTATGTGTTAGTTAAGCTAAATGTAGTTTAATCATGAATGAACTCATAACTTTCTGACACATACATAATATTGAAAACCTCCCAAATTTACTATAAACTAGCAAAATTACTACTTACACCCCAACTGCTTTCCCCTAACAATAGCACACAACTCCGTTTCTGTCGCCGTAACACAGCGAACGCCCTAGCGTCGACCCACCTGATATGTCCGACCCCGACCGGGGACAAGTACCTGGGGGCGCTGAAGTGGGGACTGCCGGCAGTGAGGGCGACCTGGTTACTGGAGTGTGCCAGGGAAGGGACCAGGGTCAGTGAGAGGGAGCATCTTGTTGGAGATACTAAAGGTTTGTTACATTTTTTTTGTAGGACTAGATTCTGCCCGTGACTTCGTACACACAATCTCGTTTTTTTTTGCGTTTCCCGTAGATTTTTTTTATGGTATAAGCCGGTAAATGAGCTGACGGATCACCCTGATGGTAAGCAATCGCCGCCGCCCATGGACACTCGAAATACCAGAGGCGTTATAAGTGCGTTGCCGGCTTTTTAGGGTTTGAATTTCAGGATTGTTGGGGATAGGGGATTGGGAAGGGGGATTTGGTAACCTCACACAAAAAACATAATGCAAACGTTGTTTCACGTCGGTTTTCTGTGGTCGTGGTATCCAATCGAGACGACCCATTCGTGCCGAAGCATACTCTCCCGGATTTTCGGCAAATACTTCTATCCTTAGGTATAATATCCTATGTCCATTTCCTAGTATTTTTTTAAAATTATGTTTATTATCTTGTTCTCAATATTTCAGCGCCACCATCGCCCCAACCGCAACCAGTAGAAGAGGAACAACAACCACTGGAACCCGAGCCGGTCCCCGAACCGGAACCGATGGAAGTGCCCGTGACAGTAACAGACAAGGAGAACGCCATGTTGCCCCCACTAGCCCCCGCTGTACCTCGACGGGGATCTATCCCGAGTAGGGAGCAGACTCCTAAAGGAAAGGGTGAGTTCTAGGACTTTGGTCCACTTATAGACTGTTTTGCCGTTAAACACCAATAAAATATATTACCAACTAGTAAACCTGTTACCAATTTTCCGTTTTCCTGCTTTTATCTCAAAATTTTTCCTGAATTTTCTTTGCTGTAAACCTCACTGAGCCCAAGATCTTTCCAACGAATGCAAAAACCGTAGAAATCGGTTGGTGCGTTCTGGAGTTAGACGAGTCTACTTATTTATTTATTAGTTGGTATAACTACTTATATTTACTTACTGTAATAAACAATAGCAACATTCGGCTTTAATATTCGGTCGGTATTTTCGGTCAGCCTAAAACTAATGTTTTTCATAGTCCGTGTCTTGCATCGGCATTCATTGTTTTTGTGATTTATTTGTTGATAATACTTTATATTCTAGCTTTTAGGAAGTTGCAGTATCTAGAAATATATGTCGGATTCATTCCATGATGTCAATTTATAGTTTAATTGGGGATTGTGACTAAAACTATATTAATTCTGTGTATTGTTTCTAGATGGCGACGAGATGTCCCCAGCATCTCGTTACATAGCGATGGCCCGACAAGGTCTGCTCGGCTGTGACTCACAGGAGACGCCCAAACGGGTGGCCGACCTCAAAGATGATGCTAGACAAGGTATAATAATTATGTTACTTACTATTATTACGAGCGTAAGCAGATGTGTAGTTATTGTAGACACACAGTTTCGCCGTATGTGTGAAGTTACTTGAGACCTATCCCCTCAAATCCCTAACCCCTAAACGGTTAGTGACTCATTTGTAACTCCTTTAGTGTTTTGGGTGTCCATTGACGTTGCCGATTGCTTATTATCCTGGGATAATAAACGATAGAGCCCTATACCAATAAAAAACGTGAAATTTTCTGTTAATATAGAGTTATAGAAACTTAATCTGTGTCGTAACTTAATCTAAACATCATTTTTCCTTGTAGGTGGTGAATGTGGCGTTAGAACACCCCCACTAGAAGATGCACTATCGACTCCAAACCTGGCCGCTCTAAGTCCCACCACTCGACGTCGGCTGCAAGCTGTAAGGAGGGGGGAGATGCCATCCGATCCTATACGTACCCCTACTGATCCTTGTAAGTATTATTACAAAAATAATAAATTTTGTAAATCTATATTTGGAAAGTAAATCTCAAAGTCTTGATATCTTGAAGTCTTTATAGAGATTAAGACATCCAGGTACATGAATTACGAGTTACATTATATAGGAGATACTCTTCATATTTGCAAAAAGATACATAATCTTAATAAAGCTTTTTTTTTAAGTTAACCGTCTTCAATTTACTTTCTTTTTAACTGATATTAAAATTGTATGTATTTTCCAGTCGAAAGAAACGCCCAAACTCCGGACAGTGCATTCGGCGCGGCTCTCCGTCCCGGTTCCGGCCGTATGTCGCCGGAGGCACGGAAGCGGCTGTGGAAGTTCGTCGATGGGTTGCCTAGCAAGCAAGCTGAACCAGCCCCGCGGGATAAACATACGGTAAGTTTATATTTGACGTTTTAAATGGGTAGTACAGGGTCAGACTGGTTCCGGAGCTGTGGTCTACCTAGCGGGTTACCAGGGCTCCGACTCGAAAAGCAGAAGTAGAAACGGAGTGGTTTTTAGTCAGTAAGAATCTGACACTCCCTCTCGCCTCACCCAAGGCGGGAGAAGTCATTGGATGATTTCCCCCCTCAAAAAAGGTCACGATGTTGAAACGCGAACGGCGCTCTAATTGGTTGGTTCATTCGAACCGACCAAACAAACTCGTACTAAGTGTACGGAGTTTACAGAGTGCTCATAATAAAAATTATAACATCACAAACATATGAACGCAACAATATGAACTTTGCACAAATGAACGCGTTGCGCGTCATCGCAAGTAACATCTTTGATCCGTAAGTAACATTTTTGTATAACCCACAAATTGTTATTCTGCGCCAAATACAAATTGTTAGTATGTATATTTGTAAATATTTTGTAAAATACATGTTTTTCTGTGTAGCATTCCAAATCAAACGGATGTGTTGTAAGTTGTTTCGTCCTCTATTGCTATTAGAATGATCGTCATCGTCACGAAAACCAATGAGAAGGTGGTGTAGCCACTCATCAATATGTGTTGTATGGAAATTTTGACGTACAAAGCTTCATTCACTACTCAACTTAAATCTTCATATTTTTTATCCCATGGCGGATTCAATTGATGTTTTCTTTTCTACCTCTGTCTATTGGCTAAATTTGTGTGTAGCTTTTCGTACTTATTATACTTATTTATACATAATTATATATTTGTTTATATTATTATTATCTTGTGTTACCTTTTGTTTTTCATATTGTTATTATTTCTTGTGATATTTACAGCCTTTGTCAGAGATCCGCAATAGATTTTTAGCGCAGTTCAACGGAGATGCGCCCACGCCGCCTTCAGAACATCCCACTGTAGCGCCTAGGAAGCTGCAATTACAGGTACGTTTTTATTGTTATGTATGAGTATTATTTTTCATATATTTTTTAGTAAGTTAATCTTTCATGCAAATCGTCCAATCGATTAGAGACTTCAGTGAAAATTAATTGATTGATATTTTATTCCTAGGACCAATGCGAGACTCCACCTGCAAAAATGGCGAAATTAACACAAGACCAGGTAAAATAGAACATTTTATAGCTAGTTTTTTTGGAATATTTATTCTTTGCGCATAATGACATAAAGTTAATAAAATGGCATTTAATAAGTACGTAATTAATATCATTTACTTATATCTCAACCATTACAGTATTATTCGCGTTACTATTGCTTGCTGCGGTAACTTTGACTCACATTCTATAACCAATAGGAATCAATAAGAAAGCGTATATTAGTTTTTTATTGATATTAACGTTATTCCCCTTTTTTACGTTTGATGGTTCGACGTTTGGCCGCTATCTCCATCTGATAGTAAGTGATGGTGCGGCCTTAACGCTGAAGTACGTCTGTCCTATAGCAACCTATTCACTCGGGCTTTTTGAAGACACCCAGGTTATACCCATCAGGAAACACAGATTACGGTTACGGAACGGTATTCCGAACCGTTCCGTAACCCGGATCCGATCTTACGGTTACCATTCCGTATCGCGGATCCGATCTTACGGTACCATTCTTATTTCTAGAGTCCAGGCGGCGTAACAACCCCAAGTACAATCGCAGTAACGACTCCGAAGCCCGCGCCGTCCCCCGCGCTCCCCGCGGCCGTGGACGCGCAGCTACAGAGACTCAGTGCCGCGCTCACCGGCAGGCTCAGCTCGCAGCGACGGAGGCATAGGGACTCTACGCCCACTGTACCTGCGCCACGTGAGTTTAATAAATACCTATTTCTTTGGAAGTAGATGGAATATCAAACTGACTGGATATGTGAATTCGACGATCTGGAAATCATTGGGGGAGGTCTATGTTAATCAGTGGATGACTTGCTACTGATATGATAGAGATGAAGTATGCGAAAAACCTTCTGCGGTAGCAGCGGGGGTGCAACCGAAGAGACTACCAATCTCAATAATTTTTGCGCCGAACACACAGACTACACTAAATCGAATTTACCCCAGGTTAAGCTATCAGCTCGTGTGCCGCCTATTCAACAAAAAAGTATAAAATATTAATGAAATCGACCCTTCACTTATCGGAGTGTTCTATACCCTTAGTACGAGTTTGCTTTACGTTTAACGATATCGAAATGGCCGGTTTGAATGAACTAACCAATCACAGCGGCATACGGGCGCTCGTACTAAGAGTACCTGTTCACTTTTATCAGACTGAAGGAAGGGTATTGTTTTTCGTGCATAACTTGTATGTTTTGGTCCTTTTTAGTTTTGTTACAGTCAGGTATTTTAGCTGTTATTAATTAATTTGTTGTATTGTCAACATATTCCAGTCCCCGACTCGGAGCCGGCCCCCGAGTCCCAGCCCAACACAGTGGGGTGGGACGACACTACGCCTGCGCAACAACCCGAGCCCGAACCTGAACTAGAACCGGCGCCTATCAAGCGGTTCATGCTGTCTTCTAATGTTGATGTGAGTGTTACTATTTTTTAACAGAAAACCTTTGTTTTCAAGTAAAAACTAACTATAATTGATTCTAGATCGTGCCATTAGAGTTTGCCCGCGAATTAACATTAATAGTGATTCTTAATATTTAATGAATTGTTAGGCCGCACTGACCGCAGTCCATCAGGTATGATTCCTTCGTCTGGTTAGAGAATTTTTTACGTTTCTTTGTTTCATAAAGGGTTAATAAACCTAAATTTAGAATTAATTTTCTGTAATATTTACAATGTTTTAGCAAAAGTTATTTTTTTCAGCATCATGACATGTAATAACTTACTATCGTGAGAATTGCTGCTTACTATTGCTGGTTATGAAAATAAGACTTGAAACTAACTAAACTTTCCTCTACCACTTCACATAACACAGCCGTATATTTATATTAATTTACCAAATTTTTGTTACAGAACCGAGAAGAAATAATAGCAATGATAGTCCAGTTGGGCGGCGAGGTATGCGAGGGCGCGGAGTTGGACCCCGAGGCGAGCCACTTGCTATGCGCGGCGCCCGGCCGCAGCGAGAAGATGCTCGGCTCCATCGCCGCCGGACGGTGGGTGCTACACCCCGTCTATATTGCCAAGAGCCGCGCCGCCGGACAGTTCTTACCCGTGAGTTTGATGATATAATATTATTATTTTTATTATTTATTTATTCCTTTTCCATATAGATTACATTATAATATACTAAGCCCCATAAAACCGTTGTAATGGTTTGACTGTGGGGTCGCTGAGTCTCTATGTTAATAGTTATAATAACCTTTCGTATACCTGTATATAAGGCAACAATAGAAAATAAAAAGAAGAAAGAAAGAAAAACAGTTTTTTTGCACCGATTGATTAATAAAATAAAATAAAAGTATTGACGGTGCAAAAAAGATAATAGGTATATGTATAATATTGTGTCTCGCGTGGACCTGCGTTCTGGCACACGATGGGTTATGGTAAACGTCCCCAGGTCCGCATCGTACGAATCGTACGCATCGGACGGATCGCAATAAACGGATTGATTGCGTCCGCACGATGCGGATCAGTGGACGCAGTTTTATGAGTTTCTATATGAGATAAATTAAAATCCGTTGCGTGCGATGTGTGCGATGCGGGCCTATGGACACTTACCTTTGATGTTGGTTAGGTTTGGTTATGTTTCTCAAAGATTTTTGGTATATTTATGGAATTTTGTATATTTAAAGCTAAACATGGCGCGGTTAATCATTCTGACCTAGTTAGAAATAAGTTTGGTATTCTTATAATACCTTAAAGTTTCGTGTATAGATAAAATTGCAAGTTTTCTTTATTTAGCCTTTTGCCATCACAGTTTCTATCATAAATATCAGTGATAGTTTCATATTTCCAGTTATCTATGTTTGATCCTTTCCAAACTTACCTACACATTGAATTATCTCTATAAAATCCACCTAATCACAAACAGGAAGAAGAGTACGAATGGGGCAACCCCCTCGCGACGTGCCTCCCCCCCCTGTCGGGCGCGGAGCGCACCCTGTCCCGCGCGGCGTACCGCTGGCGTAGTGCGCGCGGCGCCGGTACGCCGGGACCCTTCCACGGCGTAGTGGCGCTGCTACACGTGCCCCCGCCGAGACGGAGGCTGCTGGCCCGGCTAGTTACTGCGGGGGATGGACAGGCACCGGAGGATGAGTGAGTATTACTATCCTAATACATTCATTAATAATAATAAAATTAAATAGCCTTTACACACACATAACGTCACGCCTTTTATCCCCGAAATGGTAGGCAGAGGACGGTGCACATTACGGCACGTAATGTCGCTACGTACACCCACTTTTCACCATTTGTGTTATAAGTCCCATGTAATAAGGGGTGAGCCTATTGCCATATCCTGGACTAAATAGCCTTTATTGTACACCTTTTAATAAATTAAGCAAAGGTTAACATCTTATAGTATGATAAGTGTACAAATTCATTATGTGTTAAAACTTACGTAGCTATTTGGCGAGGTAACTCAATCAGTTTCGAGCTATGGCTGGGATTCATAGTTATTAGTAACTTTACACGAAAGCACAATAAAAGAGTTAACTTTTTACCGTTTACTGTTAACAGTACCATGAATAAATAATAGAGCTTTAAATGTGAGATGTATTATCCATTTTCATTGCTGATAGTATGATTCCCATATAATAGCGAGGAGTCCCTATCATGATAGATAATCTTAATAAAATTAAGTCGATTCAAAATTCAATGTCTACTAGCCAAATGCTCACTAAAAATAACACAATATTTTCACCCATTCCAGGCCACCATACACAAATGAGAACATAACAGTTTGCTTCGCGGACATCAAGCGCTATCCTTTATCAGACAGAGACAGCGCGTGGCTGATTTCAAAGAGGATACCAGTTTGTGCGCCCGTACTACTCAGCTCATACCTTACCGACGATCCACCGCCCAAGCCTGAAGACCACTGCTTACCTGACTTTAGACCCTAATCTTAAAGAAATAATGACTTTTCTAGCTTGAGTCAGAATATATCTTCTATTGCAAAATAAATGCTCATCCGGACTATGAACATAATATTGGAATTTAGACCCTAAATGTATATGTATGAAGTCTTTTTTTCGCTTGAATCAGGTATGTCTTATAACTTCGTAAAGATGATCCCATCTTAGTGACAGTGACATTTTAAACCTTATCTGTTTGAAGTTAGAGTTCTTTATTGCGAACTTACGAAGTGACTTTTTTGCTTGAAGCTGGTCTTTCATGCATAAAGAACACCTAAGTTTGATTGAAATTTGCTTGACTTTGAACCTTATTTGTATAGCCGTAACGTCTTTTTTTGTTGACATTTGAATTAAACTATAGATAGAAAAAGTACTACATACATCATACTGTTTAAACACCTTTCAGGAGTCTATGAGCGACGGCAATTGCTTACCATCAGGTGATCCGTCTGCTCGTTTACCGACTTATCCAATAAAAAAAAAACATTGCCTCTATAAAAAAACAAGTAGTACATGTATTATGAAACAGTACTGAACGCTTAATGCCGCACTTAGAGACATTTAATGATCACTTAAACTATTCCTTAGTAACGATTTTGTTTCGAAAACAATTGCTAAGGACTGGGTTAAGTAATCATTAAATGTCTCTGAGTACGGCAGTTAAACATACAGAATAAAGATAATATTTACATAAACGTTGACTGACATGTATTATTGTATATTAATAGTTATATAGCTTTCTTATTTTGTGACAATAATAATGATTAAACGATGTTGTCTATTTGCGTGTTTTATTTATATATTATAGTTACTTGGTAGTAACGGAAAAGTTTCTACTCTGTTACGCCTTAAAATAAAGATGAACTGCAATTCAAATTTTATTAAATTAATGGTCAATGTAATATAAATAACACAACAAAACAAAAGAATAATATTAATATTACACGTGTTTGATAAATATGTATACAAAAACTAGCAAACCCAGCGAACTCCGTTTCGCCATCTGCTCTTTTCTCGTTTTTTTTTTTAATTTTGCTTTGCTATAAACATCACGGAACCCGTTACCTTTCCATCGAATGCAAAACCGTGGAAATCGGTCCGTGCGTTCTGGAGTTATAGCGTCAGGAAGGAAAACCCGACTTATTTTTATATAATAGATTATATAATATAAAACAATACACTACTAGTACTTACATACATAATATATGATAAGCAGCTTAATAAAAGGACCTTACCTATAAAAATATGTATAAAAATATATTTTAAGTCTATAATTATATCTAAATCACTAGGTCTATTTTGTGCCCTATTCAAAAATTTTCTCTATCTACTGAAAATCACACACTGTGCTTTGAAGAGCATATTTATACCTATCCACAGGGCGATTTTAAAAACAATATTACAATTTTAGGAGATGGACTCGTTATTATAAAGTTGTTTTATTATCTATTATTAAATTATTAAATAGGTAGTTTTAGCTGTAAATAATTGTCATATAAGTTTTTAAACTGACATGGTCACTAACACTATTATTAGAACTTATAACGGGATATTTTACCATGCTTATTTTTTATTACCGAGTTAATCCAATCATGGCGCTTGCAACAGTGCCGAAATATCGGAAACTCGGTAAAATGAATAAACATGGTAAATATCCCGTTATAAGTTCTAATATTAAATAATTGTCATTATTTAAATAGCCGACCAGCAGTGTTTTCTGATGAACTGGAACCCGCTTATCAAGCGTGGATAAGGATGATACCTACACCTTATTGGCTGTTCATTCCATCAATCACGTGAGGTTTTTTTTTTAATCAAACATGTAAATAGTGTTTTTAAAATTGTCCTGTGTGTATAGGTACTTATTTACTAGGTACTTAAAAGTAGATAGGTACTATGTTTTTTTATTACTTTAATTAATGTGGAATGATAGGTATAATTTATTATATTAATTGACTTAATTATTCATTTTTTATTGTCAATTATATTGATAACAAAGTTACAATCGTGGACTATTTTGCAATAATACTTAAAAATAGAGTTTTAATGAATTTATTTAATAGATACAGTTGACACACGATAATTCGAAATTCGATGGACTTAAAATATTTCGTTTTACCGCATGTTTGAATATCAAATGGTTCGAAAATATATATCTACTCCTAGTCTTGGTAACATCTCATATTGCACACATTTGCTTAAACACCTACACAAAGTTACTTTATATTAACTACAACGACATAATTAGAATTCATAGGGAATGTTAAAAATAATTAATATATTTCTCCTAAAAATATACGTCTATTAAAATACAAGTAAAATTGGCTAAATATATACATGTACCTTTCTATTAGGTATTAATATTTACTTTTCTCTACTCCATGAAGCAAATACAAAGAGGAGATGTCATAACTAGTTTTCCCTTTAACATAATGCGTGCCACGTTATGAAGCGTGCAAAATGTTACACCAAAACACGCCCCTTATTTACCTCTCTATTATCCATCTAGCGGTCCCATATTACAAAAAAGTTGTGGCATATCCTCTTTGTACTTGCTTTATGGTCTACCATATTCATGGTTGCACAACCAAGACATATTATTCTATTTATACCTAGTTATGTTTTCATCAAACTATATAATTCTATCATGGCCTCGCTTTTTATCATCACATATTCGACGGTCAATATATATACTGGTTGCATGGTTCTACGCTTAGCAGTAACACTAAAAGAAATATTGTTCTTACAACAATACAACTATTTTACATTTTTCTATAAACTTTACTCATAAATCGTTTAACCATGACTTTAACACAGCTATTGTTGTCGTCGGGGACAGTTGAGGCCGTTCAAAGAATTCCTTCATGGTGGCGGTTCCAATGCTAAAAGAAATATGGTTCTTATAACAATACAACTATAAGGTACATTTTTCTATAAACTTTACTCATCAAATCGTTTAACCATGACTTTAACACAGATATTGTCATCGTCGGGGAAGTTGAGACCGTGCTCAAAGAATTCCTTCATGGTGACGGTTCCAATGGTAAAAGAAATATGGTTCTTATAACAATACAACTATAAGGTACATTATTCTATAAACTTTATCATCAAATCGAACCATACTTTAACACAGATATTGTCATCGTCGGGGAAGTTGAGACCGTGCTCAAAGAATTCCTTCATGGTCGGTTCCAATCAAAAGAAATATGGTTCTTATAACAACACAACTATAAGGTACATTATTCTATAAACTTTACATGGTGGCGGTTAAAATGGTAAAAGAAATATGGTTCTTATAACAATACAACTATAAGGTACATTTTTCTATAAACTTTACTCATCAAATCGTTTAACCATGACTTTAACACAGATATTGTCATCGTCGGGGAAGTTGAGACCGTGCTCAAAGAATTCCTTCATGGAGACGGTTCCAATGGTAAAAGGAATATGGTTCTTGTAACTATACAACTATAAGGTACATTTTTCTATAAACCTTAGTCATCAAACCGTTTAACCATGACTTTGACACAGATATTGTCATCGTCGGGGAAGTTCAGGCCGTGCTCAAAGAATTCCTTCATGGAGACCTTTCCAATGGTAAAAGAAATATGGTTCTTATAACAATTCAACTATAAGGTACATTATTCTATAAACCTTACTCATCAAACCGTTTAACCATGACTTTAACACAGATATTGTCATCGTCGGGGAAGTTCAGGCCGTGCTCAAAGAATTCCTTCATGGAGACCTTTCCAATGGTAAAAGAAATAGCACGTTCTTAAACAATTCAACTATTGGTACTTATTCTATAAACCTTAGTCATCAAATCGTTTAACCATGACTTTAACACAGATATTGTCATCGTCGGGGAAGTTGAGACCGTGCTCAAAGAATTCCTTCATGGTGACGGTTCCAATGGTAAAAGAAAATTAAATATGGTTCTTATAACAACACAACTATAAGGTACATTATTCTATAAACCTTAGTCATCAAACCGTTTAACCATGACTTTGACACAGATATTGTCGTCGTTGGGGAAGTTGAGACCGTGCTCAAAGAATTCCTTCATGGAGACGGTTCCAATGGTAGTGAAGCCGGCTCTTGTGGCACTGATCTGTGAAGCCGGACCCGTGAATACTGTAGATGTTGCTTTAACTCCGTGGTGGAGACTTAAGGGCTTTCTGTAAAAGATTGATGATTGTTGTTAGTATTTCTAGTTTCGTTGTGTGAGTGAGGTTACCGGAGGCCCAATTCCACCTTCCCAGTCTTCCCAATCCCCGATTCCCGAACAACCCTTAAATTTCTAACTCCCAAAAAGCCGGCAACGCACTTGTAACGCCTCTGGTGTTTCGGGTGTCTATGGGCGGCGGAGATTGCTTACTATCAGGTAACACGTCTGCTCGATTACGGGCTTGTTTCATAAAAAAAGTTATTCTATAACATTTTATAGGGCTGATCTGTACGGTATGCTTGGTATGAGTATGCTTTACGTTTAAAGTAAATTAATTGCACGGTTGGCGCGGTGGCTGGGTGACCGGCTGCCGCGCAACGTGTAGCGGGTTCGATTCCCTTTGTGTGATCCAGAAACACAGGAGAAAATCCTAGTGTGGAGTAACGTTTTTTTTTTCTAAATAAAAGAGACGAACCAAAAAAAAAAACAGAAAAATAATTGATATAGGTCAGTACCTATCATTTGCCTACTACAATTTTGTCATTTTTATTTTTGGTTCAACAAAATATAGGTATCTAGTTACTAACGAGCGATGCCCTTACTTACAACGTTATCAGTAACCATACAAAATAGAACTAAAACGTATAAATTAGACTTAGCGCCTGTTTCACCACCTTCATATAAGTGTCCGATAAACTTATGTGACAAATAGTGCAGTGGCGTAGCGTAGTGGGAGCGGCAGGGGCGGCCCGCCCCGGGCGGCTCTTTTTAGGGAGCGACAAATTTTAAACAATAAATAATAAAAATATTTTGTAAATATTTCAACCATTTTATATTTTTTTCGCAACTAGAGATCGGAGAAAGTAGTGATAGTGGGGATGGAACCTTTAACGAGTGGTCCTGCCCCGAGAGGGGCACCTGAAGCAAGAATCCGACGAATTGTCGGAACCGATTGGTAGGGTAAAAAAAGTGAAGGCGAAATCAAGTTCCCACGACGTGGGACTTGATGAGGCTCAACGCCAACTGAGGGCGTCTCTGGCGCAAGCCAAGAGGGTGGAGGCGCAAAAGGACCTGGAGGAGAAGGTCGCCGCCAAGGAGCGCGCAACCGGTGCCGCAAGGTCCAAGGCCGGCTACGGGGCCTCCAACGTCCTGTACGCAGACCACTCAGTGGCCGAGCTAGCGCAAATGGCGCTGGAGGACAAGGAGGAAATTTTGAAAATTTCTCAGTCGTAGCACGGATTATAGTGCATACAAAATCCATTCTTAATTCAAAGTTAACTGATACATAGCGGCTATCCAGACATTGTGAAACAAGTCCTTAGTACCTACTGCTATTTGTCAGTAACAAAAACACCAAAAAAAATTAAACAAAAAAAAAAGATTAGACTTTAAACTGTGATTTGAACGCAGTTAGCACTTACCTAGATATATATCATTATTTCAAACTGATGCAACATACAAAAACTTATCCTAAAATAACAAAACTCTTCATCCAATTCATAACCTTACTACAACAGGATAAGATCGAAATTGCATTAAAAGTATACCAGATTGGTATAGCATTACATGCAGCCGTCTGTTCCTAAGTGTATCTCGTAGTGCAAGGGCGTACAGAGGTCAAATCAATTCACAATCTGACCCTATCTCTCAATAAAGGAAACGAGCGATTCATTCCATTGAATGCGCTGACAAACTGAATTAAGATTTATTAAAGTCATTCTTAGGTCTAAAGCTTTCTTTGGTACAGGTTATGGTACGGAGCGAGGGACAGTCAGTCATATTAGGCATTAAAAAGGATAAGATTTATGATAAAAAAAAAGTATAACAAGGGCACGGACCGAAAGTCTGTGGAGCTGGCTGCCGCGCAATGTGTAGCGGGTTCGATTCCCGCACGAAGCAACTCTTTGTGTGATCCACAAATTGTTGTTTCGGGTCTGGGTGTGAGGTGTATGTGAACTTGTATGTTTGTAAACGCACCCACGACACAGGAGAAAACCTTAGTGTGGGGCAATGTTTAAAAAAATAGTAATGTAGTAGTAAAAAAGCAGTCATACTAGCTAAGGAGGAGGTGGGGCGCGTGAGGGAAGGAATGTCTTTACGCTCCACCTCTCACAGGGGACACTGGGCGACGAGGATCGCGCGATGAATTCCAACTTAAGCACGGATGTGCGAACGGCGAGCATTAATAATTGATATTATGTAGGTACATAAATAGGTCTCACACATGGATAAGTATGATTGATTACATTTTAAACGGTGTACCAGTTGAATCACCGGCAATTATTTTGTTATTTAGGAAGCATTCCTAATAGTACGAAGGTACTGTAAAGGCACAAGGTAGGAAGGTATTGTAAACAAAACAATCAGGTTGTAATTTTGTCCAATTCTCTGTACTTTGGTAGCACAAAAAACCTTTGAGTAGGTACATTGATATGTAGGTACTGCCTGCTTGTATCAAACTTACGAGGATCATACTAATATGTTGATAATGATATTTGTCCGTCAATCACGCTGATAGTTCTTAACGGATTTTGATGAAATTTGGTAAACAGAATATGAGCTGACTTGGGTGATAGGATACTTTTTATCCCACGGCAACGCGGATGATGCCGATGGCAGAAATAATATTATTAGAATACATAGGTATTCAATATCTAGTGTTAATTTTGTGTTTGTAAACACATCCACGACACAGTAGTACCTAAATACCATTGCAACGATGGTAACGTCAAACATTTTATTTCCGAAGGGGTAGGCAGACAGGCAGTCGCACTTGCGACCACTCGACCAACGACGCGACACAGTAGTAGGCAACAAATGACGTAACTTGGGATAATCTTTAAAAACAGAAAAATAATTAAGGAAATTTTTAAACACAAGTAATTACCAAAACTTACCTCGCAGCCAAGATCCTGGCACCGAGTCTTGAACCCCTGTACTCTCGACACACTACAAGTCCCAGGGCATACAGGACCTGGCTCATGCCTAGGTATTTGAAGGCATCTATCTTTTCATCAATTACTTTCAGAGCTGCATACAGGTTCTTAAAACCTTTTCCTTCTACCTGAAATAATAAATTATCAAGTGCATTGCTGTATTCTTTTGATTATTAGATGTTTAGTGAAATATGGGAAAAATTTTCTACAGATGAAAACTTGAAGATGGTAGACATGGATGGCAGACTTATAGCAATTCAAAGTATTACATTGTTTTTAGTGTGTACAATGTATGTACTTTATGTATGTATCATTTGGCTAAAACCTGGTGTTCAATGTGTAAAAGTGTAAGGAAAGAAAATTCCCCGACAAAGTTCCCTAGACAAGATTATTTATTTTTGATATCCATATTCGTTTATTCACCTGTGAAGTTTCCTAGAATTGAATGAGTACAACGAAACGATAAAGTCAAAAGGGGTTTTTAGGGGGATAATCATCCAATGACTTCTCCCGCCTTGGGCGAGGCAAGAAGGAGTGTCAGACTCTTACTGACTAAAAACCACCCCGTTCCTACTCCTAGTAGTCCGCAGCAACGTTCAGAACTTCGCATGTGTATTCTCTGTTCAAACCACGCCCGTTTTTCATAGATCCTTTTTCATCTTTCATCACATTTATACGTACGTCATATAACATAACCTCACGCCTGTCTCCTTTGGGACGGCAGAGAACGCCAATTGCCACGATTCTCAATACTTCTTTCGCTTTTCATGTTTACTCATCGCTAGAGGACGCCTTAGATGGGCATAGTATCGACCAGTTTGGTGATATATTAAAGAAGGGCCAAGTTAAAAGTAGCCAAGTTAAGTAGATAAGCCTAAGGTATAAGGTACTCACAATGTCATGAACTTCTTCACCCTGCGTCTGAACGAGGCACACGTTTAACGCGACTAGTTTCTTTCTGCCATCCTTCACTTCATAACAGGCCAGTGACATGCGTTGTGCCAGGTATCCTCGCCAGAAGTCGCTGATACTTCTTATTGATACTGGATCCTCTGTGATTTCTACAATCATAATTAAGTGTTTATTAATATAAAACATCACGTTACGATCAAAAGGAACCGATCGGAGCGGATGAAACAGCAAGGAAGTAGTTAGTTTAATTTGATACCTAAGATTAGCACGTTCAAACAAACTCTTCAGTTTTATATAATAGTAAAAGTGCTTTAATTTCAAGTCTGATTGAGAATTTTGGTCCTAAAAAGTTAATGATATATATCTACTGTAAATATCTAACCGCCATAAGACATAGAGATTGTCAGTTGTACTTCGCACTAGTAACCATAGATGAGGTTCATGGTGTTTGTCGCAAAAACAAAGACGCGGAAACTAATTATAATGGTGTTCTATATTATGTACCTACATATTATGTATAATCAAGGTTATTTACCATACCCATCTTAGAATAATTGATTACTTTATAATGATATGATATACTTACCCGATTGTATAATGCGTTTGAGATTAGCGTAAACAACATATCTATTTATAGGTAGAGTAGCTTGTTGTTTTCATAACAAATATACCTATCTATGTAGTTTCTTCATATTATTTACTTGCTGTTTGTGAAAATACTTTTTAAACTGACATGGTCACTAACACTATCATTAGAACTTGAGACGGGATCAGTTTATCCGTTATCATGGCGCTTGCAATTCACTCATATTTTGACTCTAGTTCCAAGACCTACTAGTTACAAGCAACAATTTTAAAAATACTTAATGATTGACTTACTGCTAAAAGAACACAGGGTTTCATCAGGGCAGAGATTTTCTACCAGTATCTTGATTGCCTCCTCATCGTGCTCTGGGGGTAAATCCTGGATGATCCAAGTGGTCCCATTGTCATCTACCCACTGGTCCCAAATTAGGGGACAACTGGAGTCCCAAACTCTTTTGAAGCCCACCACCATTCTATAGGAAAAATGTTTAAGTTTTATTATTAAGTGCACGTATTAGGTGCCAGGTTCTAAGTTATTAGTCGTTCTGAGAATTTTAGGAAATAATAATTCTGGACGGCTCGTTGGTCGAGTGGTTGCAAGTGCGAATGCCGGGCAAGGGGTCTCGGGTTCGATTCCCGGGTCGGGCGAAGTATTACTGGGCTTTTTTAGGTTTTTCGAAAATTTCTCAGTGGTAGCACGAAGTCTGGAAATGTGCCCGGTATATGGCAATAGGCTCACCACCTATTACATGGGACTTACAACATAAATAGTGAAAAGTGGGTGTACACAGTGGCATTACGTGCCATATTGTGCACCTCTGCCTACCTAGCGGGTTTGGGGATTAAAGGCGTGACGATATGTATGTATGTAATAATTCTGGAAATATACATACAGTCGACTCTCGATCATTTAAACCTTCAATAATTTGAACAGCACAAACAAACTCAGAGGTCATGAATATGAGCCTCTAGCATGGCTTGAAACTAGTCGAGTTCCTCGTCAAACAGTTACGTGAGTAACCCGACAACATAATAATGTCAGTTGATTATTGAACTTCATTATTTCGTAACACTAAAGAAGCAATTGTGCCCAGCGAATGATAATAACCTCGTTCCCAATTACCTATTTGACTGCCCAAAACTAATTGCTATGTATGTGGACCTCTGACCTACGACGTTGGACTCTAAAGGGAGCTATGTTAAGTATCACTACATGCATAAAACAAAGTCGCTTTTTCTGTCCCTATGTACCTATGTACCTACAAAAATAAACATAAAATGTTTTTAAAAATGTATATTTGTATGCGCATAATAACTAGCGAACTACTGGACTTAATTAGATAAATCTTGTGTACTCCGCTTATATACATCACCACCGGGTAAATCCAAAGTGAAACAATTATAATTACATTGAAAAAGAAAACCTATTTAACTTACCTTAAAACTCAAAATTAAAAGTTAAACTTAATTAATTTAGACACTATTTAGTTATCTAGGTGCACTGTATAGACGTTGTGATCTAGACACGCTTGAGAGCTAACTGCATAGATCATACAATGCATGCACTTGTTTAGTATGTATGTATATTTACGTAGCATTAGGGCAAGTACACACTGGGCGACGTTTAAATTATTGTTGATCGAAGTTTAAATTTTTTGATATTAAGTTTTATTATAATGATCCCGGTGTTTGATATAATTATGCTATGTATCTCGTAGATCATTCTATAGAAAAGTAGTTGTCTTTTTACTGGGCTTATTAGTTATTTAGTATCGATACACTTCTCATTAGCAGGATGGACTGAACAGACTGAAATATTTAGGCACTTTATTTGTTGACATTTAAAAAGTCACTATTTATGGTATGAAAATTGGAATAAATGATTTCATTTAGATTCTGTTAGTCAGGCATTGAAAACATATTAGATGTTTTGGATAAAATTAAACAAAACAAAACATAGAAGTGACGTCACGTGAAATTCAATATAATATCGTAGAAAGTATTTGCTTCCATAAGAAATACAAAAAAGAAATACGTATCAAGAAGGACATTAAAATAAAAATTAGACATCTATCCCTTTGGGTATCGTCAGGAACACTTTTATGGAGGTGTACGTAGCTAAAGCAAATTTGGATCAGCTGAAAAAAAAAGTATTTTTCAATTTATCTACTTACATTATAGAGCTAATGGCAACAGCTATATAAACTAGTCACTGGTTCAATTTTCACGTATAATTCTTTGTGTCTAATTCAACTAAACTTTCTAAAACCACACGCGTTAATAAATAGTTAACTAAAACAGATGGTGTCACCGTACAGATAGCTAATGTACGACTGTGGACTCGACTGCTTCCTTACAACACGCTTACCTAGACCTAGATAAAGGGAATTAAATGGACTTCTTACTGTCGTACTCAGAGACATTTTTTAATCGATTCCTTAGTAACGATTTTGTTCCAAAAACAATTGCTAAGCAAATTAAGTATGGAAGAGTTCCCAATTACCCCCTTCCCAATCTTCCCAATTCCAGATTCCCCAACAACCCTTAAATTCCTAACCCCCAAAAGGCCGGCATCGCACTTGTAACAGGTGTCAGGTGTCCATGGGCGATGGCGATTGTTTCTCATCATGTAATCTCCTAGTTTACCGGCTCATACCATAAAAAAATACTAAGTTAAGCCATACCATTGAATGACTCTGAGTACGACAGTTAGAGCACGTTCGCATTGCTCTATATAATAGTTAAGGAAGGAATGCTGGTCTATTTCCTTTTCATTTTAAAATTCACTAACAAAACATATTGAGTAGTATATAGGACATAGATATATGATGGACTTCATATAGGATGAATTGGAAACCATGTAACAGAACGAGCTGAATTTAAACGCGGACATACGGAAAGGCAAGTTCGCTCTGGCGTCCATATTCAAGGTGGATAGACTTGGTAAAGGTCGCTAGATGCTGGTCGCTTTGAATTTATTGTGGTGACTTATGTTAGCAGTGGACGTCTTGAGACTGCTATAATGTTAATGGTGATGAATGATGAATGGAAAGGTAAAGCAGAAGTCAAGCATATCAAAATGGAATGGGAGTTCCATTAATCCTCAGTCTCAATCCCATTAGGGTTCTTTTTAAATCTAATATTGTATAAAATTCTCGTATACTTATATTAATGGACTTTATCTCACAGAGACAACATCGCCTAGTACCGATAAAATTATAATAACCTATATAAAAAAAAACTAAATAGCTACAAATTCAGGGCTGTTGTTGTTGTTAATTTATGAAAACCCAGATGTTATATCAGACAAATGAAGTAGATAAACATTACAATATTTTTAAAGTAAGTTACTTTATTATGAACTATACTTTACTCGTATCAAAAGGATGACTATTTTGTTCTGATTAAGTATTTTTGAAGATTATAATGAACAAACAAAGTGACATTAGTTTTATCATTGTAGTATCAAACTTGTGCAGTTGTAAGACACAGTCAGCGGCTGTTGATGTGATGTATCATATGTGTGTAGTTTAGGAGAAGTTGACATAAGACACTTTTATTGAAAATCTTCAAATGTAATTCAAAATTGAGCTCCAGGTACCTTGTTTGGCAGATGCGCTTAAGAACTATTTTTCTTAATTATTATGTTATCGGCTTACTCACGGCTTACTCAGTAGCAGTGCGACAATCGCCGCGTCGTGTGTCGCGTAATGCTGCTCATGAATATGAGCCTCTAGCATGGCTTGAAACTAGTCGAGTTCCTCGTCAAAACATTACGTGAGTAAGCCGATAACATAATAATTAATTTAGTATGTCTCACGAAAGTTACAATAAAATCAACTATTTTTCTGGTTTGAAACAACCTGTATCCATTCCACCGGCTCGGTGTGTCTTTGCAAAGTCGTCATATCAAACAAACAAGAATATTTATGGAAGTAAAAATAACATTTCATTGTTCACTCCAAAGTGTAGATTCCTATGGATTACCTAAATATCAAATCTTATCTTTGTTATTATGAACATGACAACAAAACCCGAAATATCTAGTTTGATGCAGCTTTTCACCAGTCATGTGCATGTTAAGAACGGACTTTTTTGGTACACTGTACTATCGGTTATGTAGATTATTTTTGTTCATACGTATTATGTATTTTAGACTTTTATTATATTTCCTAAACTATTAGGTAATATATCATAAACATAACACATACGTCATGCTGTTTTTAACGGTTTAATTTAGCTTGATTGGCTTGATTATTAGCAGCGGTAAGTCCCCTCTTTGAGGAATGGCTTGAAAGGCGTTCCGGTCTTCATCTACCGCCTGAGGTAAGTGCTTACCGGACATGGAAGTTTCGGCAGGTACCTGTTTCGGATTCAGTGGGAAGAAACGCTCGGATGTCGTCATTGCGATGATCATTCGGAGGACACGATGGTGCATATCTGCGTACGGCAAGCCGCCCGACCAGCACCAGACCCGTGCGTACGGCGCGTCGCGTTTCGCGCACGTCTCAAAGAAGCAGACCACCATAGATCTCAGTAGGGCTGATGCCCGATCCGGTTACTAGGAAGCAGGAGAAGGAACGGGGTGGTTTTTAGTCAGTAAGAGTCTGACACTCCCTCTCGCCTCGCCCAAGGCGGGCAAGTCATTGGATATTTCTTTTTATTACATTTCATAGTTCCTTCCTTCCTTAAGTAAGTCTACACGCGGCATAATACAGCTAAACAAATAAATATCCCTCATTCTGTTCTAACCTTTATTGTCATACACTTAGGTACTATCTCGACCTTGTCTCTCTCAATAACAACACATTACGGCACTTATACATACAAGTACAAGCAGATAATTGTTCACTACATACAAAACAATATTACTGGTTATTTTCCAAAAAAAAAGATAGCAAAAAAAATGTAACATCTACTTATTTTAGTTTTTTTTTTATACCTACAGTGTGTAATCGACTTTTGAATTCTCATTGTGATGATGGTACTTTTATTCTAATTGTGACTGTAAGTCGTTGCAATAAGTATTGTTTTTGAGTTTCTTGTGTCTGTCTCCATATTGACATGAAGGTTCTCGATGATATATCTTATTTATTTTTCGAATGACAGAGGTGTTTAATGAAACTTAAACTTTTTGATACAACTTAAATATCTTATACTATAAATGACTACCTAGTTGGTCGAGTGGTCGCAAGTTCGTCTACCGGACAAGAGATTTCGGGTTCGATTCCCGGGTCGGGTAAAGTATTACTGGGCTTTTTTCGGTTTTACAAAAGTTTCTCAGTAGTAGCACGGAGTCTGGAATTGTGCTCAGTATCAATAGGCCCCTATTACATGGGACTTGTAACACAAATGGTGAAAAGTGGGTGTACATTGTATAGCGGCGTTACGTGCCGTAATGTGCTTCTCTGCCTACCCCTTCGGGGATACACGGCGTGACGTTGCGTATATATAAAAAATGACCTACGATACCGTTAAGGAAAATGGTTTGTGATTATAATTATTATCTTCCTAGTTATTTATTACATAGTAAGTAAATAAATTATAATGCCATTAGCTTTAATTAATTTAATTATAGATACACTTATCAATAATCAATCAAGTTCTTCTATTATTAATCATTCTTATCAAACAATTAGATACATAATATACATACAACAGTATGTAAATGGAACACGTAAACGAGCAGACGCATCAGCTGATGGTAAGCAATCGCCGCCGCCCATGGATCAAGTATCCATGTGCGGCGGCGTTACAAGTGCGAGTATATCCTATAAGCACAGTTATTTACATATCTGCATAGAATATTCTTTCACCGGGGTAGTTTTATTGAGGTAAGAGTCCCATATTTTTTATGGAATAGGGGGCAAACGAGTAGACTGGTCACCTAATGGTAAGCGATCAGCGCTGTCTATGGACAACCGCAACACCAGGAAAAATTCCGGGAACGCACCTGTGACTCCTACAGGTGCGTTCCCGGAATTTTAATAAGAAGTACGTTCTTTTCTTGAAGGTACGGAAATACCACCGACAATAGCTCATTCCACAGTTTTGCTGTGCGAGGCAAAAAGTTTCGAAATATTAAGAAATATTCCCTTCCATTCCTTAGTACTTTTCAAAAAACTAGGCGTCTTTTGAAGGTCTACCTATCCGCATCATAAAAAAAGAACAAAGGCCACAACTGCAAAGTAATATTTATATTCGTGTAATAAAATGTTTAATCATAATTTCTGTGTGTTTTATTAACTTAAAAAAAAAAACATATCTTTTGCATGTTACTACTACTTAAACTACTTTTACTATCTCAAGGCGAAGAAAACTAATTAGTCTAGTTTTTGAGGAAAGTGAAAATTTCGTCTAGGTATTTACTTGTTTTGAATTTATTACCTCGAAATTATTAGTTGAATTAGTTAGTTGGCCTAAATATTCTTAGTGAAATTGAGTGAATTTTTATCTTAATTAGATAGACACCACAGACAAACGATGAAAGAAAAACATCGAGAGGAAAATCTGGGTTTATAGTTCCTAATTTATAAGCTACAAATCGGCAACTCGCATTGAACAACCATGGGACGCTTAAACCTTCTCCGTGCGAAAAGAGGCCTTTGGTCAGCAGTGGCCACTTATAGGCTGTTGATGTGTGAGATGAGTACGTACAACATAAAATACTAGCATCTGCTAGCATCTGGGCGTGCCACGCCCACGTTCCCGTGGGATAAAAAATATCCTATCACACTCATACCAAGTTTCATGAAAATTCGTTTAGCACTTTGTTTCAGCGTTATTTGACGGACAAACATCTAAATAGATACCCTTTCACAGTTATAATATCCGTGTGATTATCTTATTATCCTTTCAAAGTTAGAGTGTTGTAGACCTAATAATACACCACCTTTTCATAGGTCATGTGAGAAAGTAATATTTATTACGTCTGTACTGCGACAAGAGATAAGCAACAAGGTGTAATACATTAATTAGTATCTGCATTGTAAAACTAAGCTAACTTGTTTTCGAAAGAAAATCACGTGAAACCCGAAAAGGTCGTTTGAACTTGCTCAGTCCACTTAGTACTAGTTTGCTTTACTTTGAACGAAAACGAAACAAAAGCGCGTTCGGCGCTCTGATTGGCCGACACGACTGCTAAATGACACATGGAAAATGAAAGAGTTTTGGTTAAAGATCACTCAAAGATTTACTGAAAGACTGAATTTACGGTACCTAAATAAAAAGTTTCTATAGCGACATCTAGTTTCACATTAACAAACTAAGTACATTATGTGGTAAGTAACTTCATTGCACTAGATAAAAAGTTCGTCACTGGGTCGGTAGATAGCGATATTCTACAGACAGACTAGTTGATATTGTGGAATAACTTCAGTCTCGAATACCGAGGCCATCTAAGTGTTCATGAGCGGCGGCGATTGCTTACCATCAGGTGATCCGCCTGGCGCCTGATTGTTTAACGGCTTATTCTGTAAAAAAATCCCACAAAGCTCTAGGGTCGACGGCGTTCTTAAACATCGCATTTGTATGACTAAGACAATATTATACATTAACATAATATACTCGTATCAAAGTGTAGATTCCTATGGAGAAGTCTGACCAGTCCCAGTTGACAGCACCCGTTCACGAACATGAAACATACACCAACACCGCCCAACTCAACCATATTGCAGGGAATCGAGCGATCCAATGCCCGTGGCACCGCCAATGAATGAACATGACAACTCCAAGCTGACACAAGTGCATTCTACTAGTCTTATTCAATTGTAGCTAATTACAAGGCTCTCACATTTACAGTAATTGTATAAAGTTTAACAGAACACATTGAAATAAAAATAAATATTATTACATTAATGGAATTCGTTTTTTTTTCGTTATCCTGTGGAGCCGGACCAGCTTGCCGCCAAGCATTTTTATCTTCATAATCATTTACATTGTAGTATGCTTTTCTACATAACGATTTCTTTATACATAGTTTAAATTTTGATTCATTCAGATTCTGTATTTCCATTGGAACTCTATTTTAACACAGAATCCCATAGAGGACAGACGTAATTTTGACAATTTGAAAAATGGTTAATCTATCCTGATATATAGCTTGATAGTTGTGTCTGTTAGACACTATAGCACACAAATGTAGCTTTTTCCTAGTATTACCCAACGATAAATGAAGTATTCATACTATGATTATCGTTATTATTTTGCAGTTAGTTAGTTTTTTGTAGCATTTTGTGGTATCTATAATACAATTATCGTTTTTTGCCAAAATGTTGGCTTAAGCTTAGGCTAAATTTTAGTTTAGGGTTAAATGAAATTTGTGTCAAATAAAATTTTAGTTATTATTTCATTATACTTATTCAAAATCCTCTAAAATTACATGTTTAACTACTAGTTATAAAATACAATATATAAAAATATTAAAAAAAATAAAAATAGTGGTCCAAGCTACCAGTGGTTAGGGCTTCAGACTCCGTAGACAGAAACCTCCTCACGATACGTGCCGTTTCGAGGAGTACTGCCTTCAGCATCAGGCCCTTGATCCATCCGCCCAACGCCAGCCTCCTAAGGTGGTTGTCGTGGCTATTGGGTCTCCGTTCGATACGGCTATCGGCATAACGATAGCCGAATCCACATTCCACATGTCGACAACCTCGTGAGCCAAATCAAGATATTTTATTTGTTTATCTTTCTCAGCTTTCACGAGGTTCTCGTCATGGGGGATGGCGACATTTAGGTAACTACTAAAGAATAGTTTCTACTTGTTCTTTTCTTGAAGGTTGTTGTACTATAATTTCAAAACAATAATAAGGTCGTTACAATATATTTACTTTAAATGATTACCGATTAAAATATGTGTACTTTTTGTGGCAGATTTTTTTAATGGATGGTATCATAGACACATGAAGAAAAAAACACGGAGGTTAAAATTTGAATCACTTATGTTACTTGCGTGACTCGAAATCAGTTTGGAATATACCAAAAAATATATAGTAAGCATAATCTTTAATCCCATTAGGTGTAGCTAGAGATGTACAACTGCACAATTTAATGTTTCGCACACTTTTCTGACCCATTAAATCTCATATTAATATTAATAAGCCGTGAGTTTTTTTTAAATTAAGCTCAGAATTACAGGCTCCTAGATTGCTAGATAGGGATGGCTACATATGATAGCCGAATTTTCAAACCAGCCAGTATTTTAATGGAAAATATAAGTAAGTGGATAAAAAAATTAAATCACCTCAACTTACGGAACGTACCACTGTGACTTTTTCCAAGTTAAACGTACTTTCTACAATTATTTAGATACCACTGACAAACGGTAAAGGAAAACATCTTCAAAAACCTGACAGAGTTTGGAATCATCAAGCGTGACCAAGCAACGCAAGCAACGTCACGCCTTTTATCCCCGAAGGGGTAGGCAGAGGTGCTCATTACGACACGTAATGCCGCTATACAAAGTACACCCACTTTTCACCATTTGTGTTATAAGTTCCATGTAATAGGGGGTGAGACTCCGTGCTACTACTGAGAAAAACCGAAAAAAGCCCAGTAATACTTTGCCCGACCCGGGAATCGATCCCGAGACCCCTTGTCCGCGACCACTCGACCAACGAGGCCGTCATTAATTTCGGTTAGCAGTGGCCACTCAGGCTTATGATGTTGATGATACACGTGAATACAAAATGTTGAATTTTTTATTTGATCGTATCAAGAAATGTTGCATTCAGTAAAAAATGCGTCTGCAGGCAATCGTTATCATTTTGTTTTGAATACTGAATTACTGACCCACGCACGTTTCACAAATCCACGTGACGGCGACGTTAAGATAAAATATGAATAAACTAGCTTTTTCATGCGACTATGTCTGTAACTGTGACTGTCTCTATGTGATTAAATTTCTTAGTAACTAGTAAAGTAAGACATTTATTAGTTTGTTTTTTATCAGTTTTGTTTTTGATCCCATTGTATTAGGGGACATAATTCTAGACTCTGTGTCTACAATCAAATGAAATATTATCAAAGCACTATGTCTACAATTACAATCTACATTTAAATGACTGTTAGTTTATTGGTCGCACACTACTACAACTACTTATATTTTTTTTTATTTATAATTTTCTTTTAAAACAACATTGCCTCACACAAGGATTTTCTCCGGTGTTGTGGGTGCGTTCAAACATACAAGTTTACATATATGTACATATCACACTTAGACCCTGTGTTATACTAAAAAGCAAAATCGGCTAGGTCTCAATATAGATGTCAATATCACTAATTTTTTGCATCAAGTCATAGGTTAAAACAATTTAGAATGTAAAATAAAAATAATGATTGATAAAACGCTACGCTATGCTTACATTTGTTCTTCAGTTATACTTAATTATCGTTCATCGTGTAATGTGAGGTAAGCACATGGACGGTTGACGCACATGGCTTTATAAGCTACGATCCCACCGTGCGCTCTGCCAGTTGCCATTTGAACTCGAGCAGAAATATCATCTAAAATGCTGCCGGTGTTACTAGGCGTTGTTGGTGTAATACTAGCTCTAATATACCTGAAGGGAATATACAACCAGTACTATTGGAAGAAACGTGGTGTGGCCTTCTACGAAAAGCACAAGACTGGAGGACCCCTATGGCAATTCTCCATCGAAGATCGATCATTCTTCCAAATCCTAAACGATATCTACTGGAACTATGAAAAAGAACCAGCTGTTGGTCTTGGCTCGTTTCACGATTTAGGACTCTTCGTGAAACATCCGACTAACATACAGCACATCGCACAAGTTGACTTCCATTCCTTCAGTAGCAGAGGGTTTGCGTTCACTGAGGACGATGTCTTGGCACACAATGTGCTAATGCTCAATGGTCCGAAATGGAAGCTGGTTCGGCAGAAGGTGACACCAATATTTACAACAGCCAAACTTAAAAACATGTTTTACATTATCGATAAAAGTGCTCAGGACTTCATAGAGTATTTAAAAGAAAATCCAGAAAAGTTGAAAGGAGATCTGTTCGATACGTTGGGAAATTACTGCAATGCCGCCATTGCCGCTGCAGTATTCGGAATCCATACACGCTCAACTTTCGATTCTCCATTCCGTCTAATGGCTAAAGAGGTTCTGACTCCTACTTTTACCACAAATTTGAAATTCGCGTTAAGTGGAGTAAGTGAATCACTCTTTAAATTTTTGAAACTCAAGTTGTTTAAAACGGAACAAGAGAAATCTTTCATCGCAGCAATCAAACAAGTGATAAGACAACGAGAACAAGAAAATGTTAAGAGACACGATTTCATAGATATATGTGTAGAGCTCCAGAAGAATGGGACGATGGTGGATCCAGACACCGGGTATAAGCTGGAGCCGACAGATGAGCTGATGGCCGCCCAGGCTTACTTTTTCTTCTTGGCAGGTACTGACCCCACAATCGCCGGAATCTTCGGAACTTTAATGGAATTGGGAAGACATCCTGAGTTCTTGAAAAAGGCACACGAAGATGTGGATAGAGTTTTCGAGAAATACAACGGGAAACTAACGTACGATGCAGTTGGCGAAGTGAAGTATTTGAAAAATGTATTGAGTGAGGTCTTTAGAGTGTATCCTCCGATTGCTTTTGTGATGCGACAGTGCGTACAAGATAGTGTATTGCCTGTAGGCAATATTCCCGTTCAAAAAGGTGTGAAGATATTTATACCTATATTTGACTTGCATCATGACCCTAATTATTTTCCGGAGCCTGAGAAATTTGATCCCGATCGCTTTGCGAGGGAAGGAGAGATAAATGATACATCTTATATGCCATTTGGTAAGGGTGGTCGATATTGTATTGGAGCTAGGTATGCTAAGATTCAGGTCCTGACTGGGCTAATGCATCTACTAAGGCATTATACAGTACGTACATTTGTTAGGAAAGGGGGTGTTAAGTACAATAAGGAGCAATTTCAAGTGCGTTTGAGAAATTGTGATGTAGAGTTGGTGCCTAGGAATTTGTGATAGGTGCTGGTGCAAGCAAGTGTGATTGCTATTATGTTTCTAGCAGAGGTTATTTTTACTTGTATGCGTAGAGATTAATGTTGTAGTTAGTCCGTAATTTAGTTTCGAAAGTATTGTGTCTTTAATTTTATGTATTAAATTATTTTAGTAGTTACCAGCAGTTATCTAGAGATGGGTGATTGTGTAGATTCTTGGAATATTATTTTAAATATTTTGAGTGAATCTGTAAAAATAAATTAAAGTTTACATGTGTATTTATTTATGCATGCTTAACATAACCCTGTCTATTATTTTCTGTGGATAAAAGTGACGTGTTATATTCATTTTCGTCAGTAATATATTTGTCGCGATTCCAATTAATTTATAAATAGATATTTTAATAATAGCTTTGCCCGATAAGACCGGACCTTGAAATACTTAAAACAAAGAACATTTCTTTGATAATACAATGTCACATCTGTGTCGTGTTATCGTCTGGAGTTTTAAGGCGCACGCTTCTCACGCATGAGAGTGTGGGTTCGAAACCAATGTCACTTATAATTTCTAATTTTGAATTTGCCAACCCGCATTGGGTGGTTGGTGGTGATTAATGCTATAAATATTTTCCGTGCGAAGAGTGCTTTGGTTGGCCGTGGTCACTTATATAGTGTTGATGATAAAAATGCTATAAAACCTTCTCCATGCGAAGAGTCCTTTGGTTAGCAGTGGCTGTTAATAGGCTGTTGTTGATGATGATGATGAAACGTCACATTCACTTATCACCAATTATATTACAAGTCCAATACAATAATATAAATGTGTACACTGGGAATCATAAAACACTGAAATGTTATGAAGTTAGAAGCTAGTTTATATTCACGAAGGTAGATGGCGTTGTATTCAAATAACGACTAGTGAATTAAATACACCTTATGTTTTCTTATCAGTATTTTAAAATAATTCAAAGGAAAATACAGAATTGCATAATATTTACAAAAAAGCACCTTAATTTTTTTATGACCTAATGAGCACAAACTCCCTATTCTCAAATTCTTATATCCCAAAAAGCTGGCAACGCGTAACTCCTGTTGATCAGTGTTGAGCAATCAGACTTGGTTAAATGACTCTGACTATGGCAGTACTTGTTCATTATAGAGTACTTTATTTATTATTGAGTGTTTTTTAAAAGGATATAACGAAAACTGATAACATAGTATAAAATAAAAATGTGTAACTAGATTTGAGGTAATAGATCATCTAATATATAAAATTTCCATGTCACAATGTTAGTTACAGTACTCCACCGAAATGGCTTTACTGATTTTGAACAAATTTTATATGCGTATTCAGTAGGTCTGAGAATCGGCTATCTATTTTTCACTCAACCTATATTCAACCATTTTTTTTTTAATTTTGGACTATGTAGGAACGTTATAGGGCAAAACCACATTTGCCGGTCAGCTAGTTTAGTATAATTTTACAGCTGCATTAATTTTCTATTGCAATCGCACTGTAAGTAACACGTTTTCATTTCACGTTTCGTTGGTACGTCTTCACCAGGAATATGAAGGTCCTCAATATCTGATACTGATTGACAGACCACACAGTAACAACATGGAGCAGAATTAACTTTTGATCGCGTCGCTTTTATTTATTATTTATTTATTTAAAGCTTTATGCACAAGTACATGGGTGGACATAATGCCGTTGGCATTCTCTACCTGTCTGACCCTTGGGTGGTGCAGAGAACATAACAGGCGGGTGCATGGAACATGATAGATTATTTAAAATGAGAAATGATACGATGTATATCGAACATATACGCAATAATACATACTAGTCCTATAAACATATATTTATAATAGTGATATAATATAATATGATACATACATAAAAATATATACATATATATATATATATATAAATATATATAAAGATACATATACACATAAATAATACATACTACATGCAGAAAATAGTCAATGTGATGAATCAGCCAACCTCTTTAGTAAAAGCTCGCGAATCTTCCTCTTAAAAGTTAAACGACTTGACACCATCCTGATATCCCGGGGGAGCGCATTCCACAGAAAAATGCCTTGCACGAAAAAGGAAGAGTGGAGAAAGTCAGTGCGATGAGTGGGACATTGGAGAAGACGGTTATGGGACGAACGGAGTTGTTTATTGTGGTTATACGCAGATGTACTGGAAATAGGGGGATAGATAACTAGGCGAAGAAGGAGTATCTAGAAAGGAGAATAGAGTGGTTAGCGCCCTTTGCTCCCTGCGCTGGCGAATGGGCAACCACTTTAATTGCAACCTATGTGCAGAAATATGATCATATTTACGCAGGTTGAATACGAATCGAATGCAGTTATTCAGAAGTCGGTCAAGTTTATTGAGGAGATCTGCATTCAGGTCGTAGTAACAAACATCAGCATAATCGATAATAGGAAAAACCAAGGCCTGCACCAGCATAGCTTTCGTAGCGGAAGGAAGCAAGTTCTTCAGTCTGTATAGCACCCGTAGTGATCCGGTGACCCTTTTGCATACGTTAGTGACCTGTGCATGCCACTTCAAATTTGAATCAATGCACAGCCCCAGATCCTTTACCTCACTACTCAGAGGGATAGCCACATCATTAAAGGAAACAGCCGGTAGATTGGCCCTGTCAATCCCGCTCAGCGTACGGGTGCTTCCTAGGATAATGGCTTGGCATTTCAGTGGATTCACTGAAATGCCAATGATATATGCCAATGATATATGCCATCTTTTATCATGCACAATGATATATGCACTGTACATAACCAATTAATAAATAGTTCCTTAGTCCATGGTTGCACTAATAGGAGACAGTAAAAAACAGTAAACAATTGGGGAGGCCTATGTCCAGCAGTGGACTGCTATAGGCTGATGATGATAGCTATATCACATAAACAATCTTAATAAGACCGATTTACGGTTTTATATAGGTCTGTACATCATTATTTACACACAACACATCTAACAGTAACGCACACATTCTTACTATTACTTATAAGAATTCCTAACTGTAAGAATAATTTAAAATTATGTGTAAATAAATACCATTTAAAATTTTTTCATAATCCACTTTCAAAACAAATTATTTACAAGTCCATTGTACTAGCAATATACATAGTAATTTTTGCAACAATCAAAGTTGCCGTGGAACCAACTCGATATCACAGTTAGCGAGTCGCACTTGGAACTGCTCCTTTCTGTACCGAACACCACCCTCCTTGATGTGTGTGACCAGCGTGTAGTTCCTTAGGATATGGGCGATGGCAGTCAGGATCTGCATGCGAGCATATCTTGCACCAATACACAACCTCTTACCAATCCCAAACGGCATGTACGTCATATCACTCACTTCTCCTCTAGTAAAGCGGTCAGGGTCGAACCTCTCAGGTTCCGGGAAATATTTAGGATCATGATGCAGCTCATACATAGGTATGAATATCTTCGTACCTTTCTCAACAGGCACATTGCCTACAGGCAGAACCGAGTCTTCCACACACTGGCGCGAGTTGAAGCCAATTGGAGTATGCAACCGAAGACCCTCATTCAATACACATTCGGTGTACTTCAGTTCCAAGACTGCATCGTACGTCAGCTTTCCTCCGTATTTCTCGAAGATGGCATCTACCTCATCCTGTACCTTCTTTTGGATTTCTGGGTGTCTGCCCAGTTCATACAAAGGCCCAAACATACCAGCAGTTGTGGGATCAACGCCAGCCAAGAAGAAGAAAAATGCTTGAGCAGCCAATATCTCGTCTGTTGGTTCCAAAGAGTATCCAGTTTCGCTGTCCACCATTGGACCACTCTTTTGAATATCCTTGCACAAATCTATGAAGTCGTGTCTGACAGTACTATCTGACCTGCGTTGTTTGAGTACCTCTTTGATTGCTCCAATAAAGAACTTCTCTTGATTTTTGAAGAATTTTAGTCTCAACGCCCTAAAGAGAGTATCACTGAGGTTATTTATAGCGAATCTTATATTTGACATCAATGTAGGAGTCATTGCCTCTTTTGCCATAACGCGGAATGGAGAATCAAACGTTGATTTCGTGGTGATTCCAAATACAGCGGCTGCGAGAGCAGCAGTACAGAAATGACTCAAATGTTCGTATGTGTCACCTTTTAGTTTTTCTGGGTGTTGCTTCAAATGTTCTACGAAGTCTTGAACGCTTTTGTCAATAATGTAGAACATGTTCTTCAGCTTCGCTGTTGTGAAAAGCGGTGTCATTTTCTGTCTGAGTACTTTCCATTTCTGGCCGTGTAGGAACAGAACATTATTAGCTAAGTGATCGTCTTCTAAAACTGTGATTCCTCTGTGATTAAACTTCTGGAAGTCAGTTTGTGTGATGAACTGAATATTGGTTGGATCCTTCACGTAGAGTCCAGGTGAGTCGAGTGAGCCCATGCCAACAACAGGCTCCTTTTCATATCTCCAGTAAAGTTCGTTGAACACTTGGAATAATGGTCTTTCTCCCGTCATGAACTCCCACAAAGGCCCGACGGTTTTATTTCTTTGGTAGAAAGCTACTCCTCTTTTCCTCCAGTAGTTTTCATTGTATCTTCCTCTGAGGTATGTGAGAGTTAGTACCACGATGGCTACGGCGAGTATGATTGTGGCCAACATGTTTCCTTGTCCAAACTTGTCTAATCTTGTAGATTGTTCCGCTGTAACTGATGAACTCTCAATTCGAACGCTCCTTTTTATAATACGCTCGGTGTTAACAGCTGATACGATAACGATATATTTGGACTCTCCTTATCTATTACAGTCTCGAATATTTTTGTTAGTTCGTGTTATCAGTCCTTCGTTACTCATTACACACATTTGATTTTAGGGTATTCATTATTTACCTGTTATGTACGATACTAGTGATAAGTTCTATTAATAGCATTTTAAATATATCATGCACTTACAATAATATTGCACAATATGTTTATTTTTATTGTGCAATAGTGTTTAATACTCCTTTACTTCTAGACGGTCAATGAACTCACAATAAAATTAACTGACGTTTGTGATCAACATATTATTGCGAGCAACGAAAAAAATCACATTGTGCAATATTGAGCGTGCTCGGTACACGATAAACTATTACACAATATTTATCATCGCCCAAATTTTTGCTCACTGATTGCGCAATCGTCAAGCAACCGCGGCGCTATAAGCCTAATGCAAAACATCGAACACGTTTTTATTCTAAACTCAGTATTGTTTATAGATACCATGCTTTATGACTAAATAAGTTTTGGTGTCGTCTCTCTCATGTTCGGCATTGGTTCAGGCCATGGTGCGCAGCGAGGGGGACTGGGATGCAGTTTCCTCCTTCCGCGAAGCAGTTATGCTAGCTAAGGAAGAAACGGGGCGCGTGAAGGAACGAACCTTCTCACGCCCCAGCCGTCGCGAGAGACACTCCGGGTGTCGGGCATCGCGCCACGATCTCCGGCTACCGTAAGTGAGGGTCTGCGGACGGCGAGCAAGGGTAGCTCTCCGCCCATCCAGAACTAGACCCGTGCGTGCGGCGCGTCGCGTTTCGCGCGCGCCTCAAAGAGCCATCAGACCACCACTGATGCTGGAGCTGCGGACTGCCTAGCGGGTTATCGGGGTTCTGGCTTGAAAAGCAGGAGTAGGAACAGGGTGGTTTTTAATCAGTAAGAGTCTGATACTCCCTCTCGCCTCGACAAGACGAGAGAAGTCATTGGATGATTTTCCCTCAGTTCCCTTAAATTGTTCCTCACTATATTTTCCTTACCTACCTACGTTAGGAAGTACAAATAAAGTCTATCTACCTATATACACCAAATATATCTGTATAATACACCAAATCTCATCAAAACCCTTTCAGTAGTTTCAGTATGATTGACGGAGAAACATCCAAACAAACAAACAAACTTTCAGACTTATAGTATTAGTGTGATAGTGTGATTATATCATTCGAGCTATACACAAACATACATTTCATTGAGTAATTTTGATTTATTTATAGATATGTGTTTTTGTCCACTATTGGATGTAGTAGCAGAATTATCTGAAGATGTCAATAATATTGCACAACTGAACGTAAAATAATTGAAGTAAATGATATTGAAATACCAAATCTATTTTTACCGATTGGATTTACAATTGTATGACGATTATATCAGTGTATTATCATATGTCCTTATGTCATAATATTTTTCATTTTATCCAGATAATGATTTGATAATTCCGTACCATGTTGTTACTGTGTGGTTATTTTTTTATGAAATATAACATAAATGAGCAGACGATGGTAAGCAATCGCCGCCGCACATGGACACTTGAAACACCACAGACGTTACAAGTGCGTTGCCGGCTTTTTGTAGGTTAGGAATTTAAGGGTTGTTGTTCGGAAATCGGGGATTGGGAAGATAGGGACGGGGGGAATTGGGCCTCCGGTAACCTCACTCACACAACGAAGCAGCATGTGTTTCACGTCAGTTTTCTGTGAGGCCGTGGTAGCACTTCGGTCGAGCCGGCCCATTCGTGCCGAAGCATGGTTCTCCCACACTTCTGTCAATCAGTATCAGATATCTCCGACCGTCATATTATTTCTGGTGAAGACGTACCAAGGAAACATTAAATGGCGTGTTACTTACAGTGCGATTACAAAACAAAATTAATGCAGCTGTAATAATACTAAATGATCTATAAATATACATCAACATTTTTAATTTTATTTTATCTTATCAGTTTTAGGTACCTTTTTTTTACCGGATGCATTTCTGAGAGTGTGCGGGGGAATTGCACAACTTGGCCGCATCATCACTTACAGGCGAGATAGCGGCCAAACGTTTAACGGCCCATTTAACATAAAAAAAACCTGTACAAGTACTGTCATACTCAGAGACATTTGATGAGTACTTAAACTATTCCTTTGCAAAAGAAATTAATGCTGTAACTATAATTATACTAAATAATCTATTGCATCAAAACTAGTAGTTAAGTATTAGTGTGATGATATTGTTCCTCCATCTACCCGTCGGTGAAGCTACGTTCTTAATAATAATATGACATAATGGCTTATATTAAATTGGTCTAGTGGTGCTGTTGATACTCGTTGAGGACAATGGCATTTTGTCCTTGAACTAGACAAAGTTTTTTTTTAATAGGGTAGATGACTAATTTTTATTTTAATGTCCGTCTCGTAGATTATTTCTAAAACATGTATTTTTAATTTTGTTACGGAAACAAATACTTTCGAAGATATATTGATTTGGAATATCGCGTGACGTCACTTTTAGGTACGTTTTATAAGTAGAGATGAGGTATTGACGTACTTAAAGTTTGAATCGTTTTATCTAAATATTGTTATGTTATACTAGCTATTTCCGCGCGGTTTCACCCGCTCTGCTCGGCTCCTATTGGTCATAGCGTGATGTTTTATAGCCTATAGCCTTCCTCGATAAATTGACAATCCAACACAAAAAGAATTATTCAAATCGGACCAGTAGTTCCGGAGATTAGCACGTTCAAACAAACAAACAATCAAACAAACTCTTCAGCTTTATAATATTAGTAATAGTAATAGTATAGATGACATAATAAAAAAACACGTGTCTAATATTTTTTCATTACTTAACTTATTTTTATACCCGTTGAGGACATTGACATTATGTCCTTGAACTTCGTAACAGTTCAAGTAACATAACTCTTTTATAAGTTTGTATTACTATTTGTGCATTACTGAATACTTCGATGATGAGAATATGTACGAAGGCAATGCCTATTCAAAAACACATTGACACTGAGACGATTTAATGGTCGTTATTATTGATTTACAGTTTCGCCGGTTTGTGAAACATCACAAACTATTGCAGTAATTTCTCATTGAATGGCTCGGTAAGCGGATACAATTGTTTGTTACTTTGATGCCATTGTCACAGACGTAGGGTTCTCACAGTTACCGCGAGAATTCCAGTTAGTTCAATAAAGTTCTTAGCAAGTGATAGATCAGTGAAAAATGCAGGCTTTATACATCATGCTCGTTTTTGGAGTCGTTAAATGTGAGTCCCATGTTTTTGGAAAAGTCACTTGTAAAGGGTAACTAGTAGCTCTGTAGATAATGTTTGGTTATTTTTTTTACGAATGGTTTTACGGAAGCGTTGTATTGTGGATGGATTAGATTGAAAATGTTTTATAATTAATTTAATAACAAATAACCTCGGGCAAAGATCAATTTTGTAGTGTTACAATTTTATCAATGAAGGAAATAAAAAATGTTTTCGTTATAGATTCTGGGTATTAGATGATTATTTTGTCTACCATGAAGTAAATACAAAACGAAGACGTCAAAACTGGATTTGCATTTAACAAACCATGCTGTTTGTAAAGTCCAGCGATCCCCGTAAAGTTCCCTCTCTATTTTCTATCTAGCGGTCTCATACTACAAAAACGTTTCCGGTTGCCACTTTCTGAGCGCTTATAGACTGCCTACACCTTTTTACTTATAATTTTCTACAACTTCTCGCACGGAGAAGGTTTGAGCATTAATCACCACGCTTCCTCAATGTGGATTGGCGTTTACAAACTTATAATTAGAAATTATAAGCCCAGGTTTCCTCACGATGTTTCTTTCACCCTTTGGCAGTGGAATCTAAATGATCTTAGGAAGTACATGTAACTCGAAAAAAGCCATATTGGTACGTCCGTTGGTAGGTTTCGAACCCGCACTCTCTTGCATGAGAAGCGGGCGTCTTAAACCACCTACCTCGGGCTACCAAGACTATAAGTTGAAACTTTACAAGTAAATTACGAGTGCTATATCTAAGCCAAGTTTGGTTCAACATTAAATATGGTTAAAGAAATGTGACTACTCTTGTGCCAACTACTAGTGATTTTTTTACTTTTTGGCTTGTTGGACACACTTTAAAATATATGATGCTACGATATCTTCGAGATTTTTACTGTCTTTGTTTCAAAATATGGATAGTAAGTCTAAAGCTTCTTGGGAATTAGTATGAAAGTTCTTTCTTGTTCTTGATTTTTTTTTTGTTAGCTTTAGCTCGTTTAACAAATCATCTTTTTAGACTGAGTAAGACATGTGACTTTTTATACATTTTAACGTCTTACTATTAACATTTTTCGCAACGTCATCGTTGCAAAGTTAAGCTTTTTATCCCCGAAGGGATAGGTGGAGGTGCACATTACGGCACGTATTGCCGCTATGCAATGTACAACCATTTTCCACCATCTGTGTTATAAGTCCTAGGTAATAGGGGGAGTCTATGTAATTAACATTATTCTATTTTAATAATATTTTAATTTTCTTACAGATACAAGCAGTCAGTTTCTTGCACTAGGACCAAATAGAAAAGCTGCTAAATCGGCATGCGACCCGTCAGCCAAGTCTTCGTTAGTGGAACATTTCTTCAACATCATATTCACAGAATTCCACAACACGCCACCAGTTTGCGTCTGCGTCCAAATGTGTCCAGAACAGCCGACCTACTGCTACCCAAATGGATGTTTACGTAGAACACCTACTGAGAAAAACAAGAAACTCGATGTTCCATTACCAGTAACTCGAGTCAGTGAGAACACTAAACCCATTTTCTTTATTGATGAGAAGAATGATTTCATGAACGACTTTCTATCGAAGAACTATCTTGATGATGCTCCTCCTGCAAGTCCAAGTAAGTTCATTAATTGATTTAGATAATGCTTAGTTCTTTTTTATGACAAACGAGTATAGTCGGCAAACGAGCAGACGGATCACCCGATGGTAAGCAATCGCCGGCGCTCATGGACACCCGAAACACCAGAGGCGTTTGAAGTGCGTTGTCGGCCTTTTGGAAGTTAGCAATTTAAGGGTTATTGGGGAATCGGGGATTGGGTATTGGGTTAATTGGGCGTCCGGTACCCTCACTCAAAAAACACAAGCTTTAGTTCACGTCGGTTTTCTGTGAGGCTGTGGTATCACTCCGGTCGAGCTGGCCGATCCGTGCCGAAGCATGGCTCTCCCACACTTCTATGGTTCCATTATGATAATATAAAAATACGAAATATGGTAACTATACTTATAATTTCACGAATGCCGCATACAAATGTAATACTAGTCATATGACAATGATAATAATTTTGTTCTAGCACCGCCAGCGACAGAAAATGCAATGGTATCAAATATGCGTCCCGACCCTTTCAAAGACAGATACAAAATTCTCTTCAAATACAAGAAAATGCCAAAAGTAGAACTGAAATACAATCTCGGTGAACAAGTAAAGAATATGAAATCAGACATGTTGAAACCAGAAAGTGTAGATGTGTCGAATACAAGATGGCCAGTGAATAAGATCGATCGTCGATTAGGTGGTAAGAGAAAAGTCCATAGTGAACCACCAGTACAGAAAGGCTCAACTAATCCAAGATATTTCATGTCCATGCTTCCTGATAAACATGACATAGCGAGCTATCCACCAAAATACTACAAACGAGAGCTAGCCAACAACACACACAACGAAAGCGATGGAGTCGATATCAAAGCAATCTATGTTGTGGGTAAATCTGAATCAGAAAGTAACGTGTTCTCTCTAGAAAAACTAATCGACAGTTTAATCGAAAGCAGTTTCGAAAACAACGTTACTACTACACCTGAACCTGCTACAGAAACTGTAGACAACAATACAGCTGTTGCTAAGAAACATTTAAATAACACAGAGAAACCAAATTCCAACAAACGTTCAATGAAGAATGAGACTATGCATGTAATCTCAATGAATTTGACGAACGAAAATATTGACAAGAATAAATACTCAGACGATGGTATGGCGAACAGCTCAATGAATGTGAATGATATGATTGCAACTCTGTCAAAGAGGATAGAAATACAAAACAATACTAGTTTAGAAATGATGAGGAGAATAACTGGAGATTTTGAGTTTGAATCGATGAATACTACAACTGAGAAGCCTATAGAAACGTCAGAGCATATAAATAATGAAGAAACCACTACGGAATATGCAACTACAATGGCTGCAGAACACGAGTCTAGGACAACTAGAAAGATAAGACAGAGAATAGTCAGAAGACTTCATCATACTAAAATTAATTAGAATAAATCCTATTTCTGTTTATAGTTGAATCTCTTTTGTATTGTCGGTATAATAATTATTGTTTTGATTATTAAAAGTAGTAATAAACAGCAAGTTTCATTGTTACGCCGCGGTTTTTTAATATTTATTTGCTTTTCTCCCATGAAGCTCAGTATGGTTAAATAGCTGTTGGTATTTTTGAGAAAAAGAGACAGTTGATATTTATAGAAATAAGTACTTATTTTAGTGGTCATTAAAAAAAAATATCAGCAGACAGCAGATTTTATATTTTTAAACGTTGCTCTATATTAGGATTCTCTCTGGATACTGTCTCCTATGTTTTTGGTGGTTTATAAACATATAAGTTTATGTACACATGACACCCAGACCCGAAGCAAAAATACGTAAATCACGCAGAGTTGCTACGTGCTTGAATCGAACCCTCTACACGTAGCACAGCAGCCTGTTACCCAGCTATCGCGCCAACCGTGCAAACTGCCTTCAACATATGCATATACATTGAAGATCCTATAAGAGATATAATTTACACATTCAATACAAAGTCGGTAATGGAATAATATTGGACGTGAACGTGTTTTCAATTACAATCCAGAGTCAGTGTAAATGGGCCGAGCACAAAGAGAATACGTGATGTGTCAAGTTTTTCAATAGCTTTGCTTATAACACGAGGTATTACGGAAACACGTATCATTGTATACAAGTACGTATCATGAGAGGAAACACAGAGAAGGCAACTTATTTGAAGTACTCTTTGCCAGTTTTGATATTAATCTTTGGCGATTGAAGGCTTGTTGTTACGAGTATACATACAGGATTCTATCTACAAATGTCAATTCCTATTGGTAGTCACGACTATGATCACTTTTTTATGGCAAACGAGCAGACGGATCACCTGATGGTAAGCCATCGCCGTCGCCCATGGACACTCCAACACCAGAGGCGTTACAAATGCGTAGCCTTTTGGGGGTTAGGAATTCAAGAGATGTTGGGAAATCGGGGATTGGGAAGATTGGGATTAAAGTAATTGGGCCTCCGGAAACCTCACTCACACAATATAAGTGTTGTTTCACGTCGGTTTTCTGTGAGGCCGTGGTATCACACCGGCCCATTCGTGCCAGAGCATGGCTCTCCTACACTCAAACAATAAAACAGTCTATGGCTTATAATTATTTTCTCATGTATGAGCCTATATGGGTCAAAAAATCTTTATAAGAACGAAAAATTTGCAACCCCAAAAAACCCAATCCTTTTCGCGATACAGGGATCGTAATGTAAAAAAACGCACACAGTGCCAATTGTACGGAATTAATCCGCATCGTCCAGCTAAATTATAAGCAATGAAAACTGTAATTTTGTAGGACGATACAGTTATACCGTGGAATTGAACTCAGAAAGGGTTGAATGTAATGGCAGAAAACATCTGGGTCCATTTTGTGAAATGTGTCGAACACCGCTTGCGTTATGCGAAAGTTTCTCAACCTTTTTGGTTTGGACTGACGATGTTTTTAATCTGCTTTTATTGTAATTTCTCAAGAGGGTTAATAGGAATGCTTCTATAATTACACCATTAATGTTAAGTAGATGATAATAAAACATGAGTTTGTAACAGTATACTCGAGAAATTACATCTACGATCATTTTGCTTAGTCTAGAAGAGTATATGCTTCTGCTGCTACAAAAATGGCCTATTAAGGGTATTGGATATTGTAAAGGTTCGGACTCTTGAGTAGCAACACTAGAGCGCTAATCCGTATCCGTGGATATTGAACGAACTAGATGGTATTGAGTTTTTTTTATTCTTCAATGACTTCTTCCGCCTTGGGTGAGGCGAGAATGAGTGTTAGAATCTTACTGACTAAAAACCACCACATTCAGATATCATAGAGGATATCTGAATGATATCACATCAGGAGAAGCCTGCTTATTCCGTACTCTGAATGCTATCAAGAGTAAGTGCCCTGGCCCGTGGTTTAGGCATAATGCCTGGCCCTGTTTTAAGGAAAACGCAGCTGGTTAAGACAGAAGAAACACAATATCCAGCTTCGGTATCCAAGAAAGTGTTGAGAACCAGAGCAAATGACCTCGATTAGTGCTATTATAGCGATATAAAAGTAGGATATTAACAGTAATAAGCTTTCATTGGCCTGTATAAGATTATTAGAAGAATATAGCTGTGTGCTAGTGTGTCTGTATGTCTTTTGTATGATGATAGCGTCTCGTATAACGAGTTTGTTAGTTAGATGTTATGGCCAGATTAAATGGTTAAGGTATGATTTCGCTTTTAGTGTTTTTTCCATATACTTTTCAGAAGTGGGTGGTTTGATTAAGGAAAATGTTCTGTTTATTTGGCGTTTCCCTGTGCAGCACTATAAATGTGATATTTATTTGATGGATTTTAAGGAAGGTTACAGATAAAAAATGATCCATGACGATAGAATCAAAATAGAAATCAAATCCAGACTCCCACGATCCTGATCCGGAGCTGCGGACTACCAAGCGGGTTTACTCGGACTTCGGCTCGAAAAGTAGGAGTAGGAACGGGGTGATTTTTAGTCAGTAAGAGTCTGACACTTCCTCTCACCTCGCCATTGTCCGCAACACCAGAGGAGTCTCTGGCGTTGCAGGTTTACCTGGGCGGCACTGATTGCTTAACATCAGGTGATTCGTCTGCTCATTTGCTTCCTATTCCATAAAAAAGTGAACTAATCTAGTTAGACATACTGGCCACCGTGATCGGAACCTATCTATAGCATTGAAAATTGCACACGAAAATACAAAATCATTCGATTGAAACGTGATTTGATACATTATCACTGCTACATGTTTGTTTAACGTATTGCAAACTACGTATTATTGTGTTCTCTTGTTGATTACTCGTATCAGTACCGAAGTGGCTTCCCAACCGTACTGTGAAGTATATCAGCACTACTAGATATTATTTCATTCATTCATACTGTTTGATTCAATGTTTACGGTTTTAGTATGGCTTGTCTATATAGAGTGAAATTTTGTGTGCCATTTTTGATTTCAGTTTTTTTTTTGGTTAGTGAGTCGTGTTTGTGTGAAAGATTTTGTATGATCATTGGAGGTAAATGTTTGTTAATTGATGTGTATTCGAATAAATGTCTGTATTTGATGATGGATGTAGCCATTTCAGTTGTATTTGCACCAGATTTTTTTATAGACATTTATCGAGGAATATTTTCGACCTGTGCCTCTGTTTACCCTTTTTGGAGGTATCAAAGGCGTGATGTTATATTATATGCCTAAACATATTCGGTTATATGAAAAAAAAAACTATAGATACATATAATCCCACACGATGATCTCTCTTTACTTAATGATCGAATTGATGACCTTGAACTCAAAGAGTGCGGTAGCAAATATTGGATTGAGAACATGTGCTCTTTCAACATATGTGTACAAACATGGTTAAACATTCCATTCAGTAAAATTGGGAACCAAGGTATTGTATGGTAGATTAATCTAAGTCATAGAACCACCAAACTTAGAAATTGGTGTATAACCTTACTAAGGCCAAAATCATCAACAACGCCATCTATGGAGAGCAAAACCGGTCGCAAGGTGACTGGAAACTGGCGTTAGTCTGTTGCTAAGGTAAACATTGGCGCAGACAGTACGTCTGGTTCGAAACCGTATTACATAACGCGTTCGTAGTCACACTCCGATAGCAAAAAATAAACAAGATAAACTTATCTCTGGGTAAAACATTTAACCTTTTTATCAACATAATTGTGCTGTATCATCTTTCATATTACTTTGTTTTGGTGTAGGTATATTATTTTTAATAATCCGCTATAATAACTTTTAATAATTTTATTTTGTTTAGATACCTGACTATTTATAGGTACTATTATTTATGGGTACTAAATGTAACAGGGCATGGCATTCTAATATGATTGAAAATGGTATGTATTATTTTCGGTTTTTTTCAGGATGGACCTAGATCTCCCGATGTGGAAATATGATTATAATTACGAGATTAAATAGGCAACCATAAAGTCGAAAATTGCTTGTGTTTTTGCTGGTCATAGTATATAAAACTTATAGTATAAATGCTAGTCAAAAATGTTATGTAATAGAATAGAAGAGTAAGTATTGACATAAGCTTAAGACTTTGACTTTGACTTTGGAGATTGGGGATGGGACGAGGATAGGGTCTCCGATATCCGATTGTGATTCTGGTAATTTAATTATGATTTTTTATGTAACAATTTTTCTTTCTAGAATGGGATCAATAAAATAATTGGTGAAAAGTAAGTATTTATTTATCAATACAGCTAAGTTTTCTGTTATTATTGTAGTACGGAGAATAGACGTCTTAGTTTTTTCTCTAGGCTTTATTATGTACTAATACACATGAATAAAGTGTTGTTTGTTACTTCGATTTCCAAGTCATTGTCGTTTTTACAAGAAAATTACTGTTCTCCGCAAATATTGCATGCCGCTAATAAAATTTGCAAACTACAAATATCATTGTACAATAATGACTTAAGTACTAGTTATTTAACAAAATATGAGTTGGTATTTAACATAATTGAGGTCTGGTTTATTAAATTGGATGACTTTTTGAATTTTATGTTGAACTGTAAGTATTTATGGAAATAATAATATAAATTATACGTATTAGTTTTTGTACACGTGTTATAGGCTGGTATTTTACGTCGTAAACCTTCTTTTTCTTTTGAATTACTCTATTAAAAACATATCAAAATCGGTTGCGTAGTTTTAAACATCGAAGTATACATAGGGACAAATAGTGGAAAGCCACATTGTTTTATTAGTTTAAAAGCCATTCTCCAGTAATATTGTAAATAACAAGTAAATAATGAAAATCATAAAATCAAATGTTTATAATTAGACTCGTAAAATTACCAACAATGACAAACAAAATATCGAAGATGCTATTCTATGGATAGATAAAGAAAGCCACAACCTGCCATGTGCCGAGTTCAAAAATATCTTTATCGTATCAGCTGTAAACACCGTGCGTATTATAAAAAGGAGCGTTCGAATTGAGAGTTCATCAGTTACAGCTGAACAATCAACGAGATTAGACAAGTTCAGACAACCAAACATGTTCGCCACAATCATACTCGCCGTAGCCATCGTGGTACTAATCCTCACGTACCTCAGAGGCAGATACAATGAAAACTACTGGAGGAAAAGAGGAACGGTTTTCTACAAGAGGAATAAAACCTTCGGCCCTCTGTTGGAGTTCATGACGGGAGAAAGACCATTGTTCCAAGTGTTCAACGAACTTTATTGGAGATATGAAAATGAACCTGTTGTTGGAATGGGCTCACTCGACTCGCCCGTTCTCTATGTAAAGGATCCAACCAATATTCAGTTCATCACACAAACCAACTTCCAGAACTTTAGCCACAGAGGAATTACAGTTTTAGAAGAAGATTACCTGGCCAATAATGTTCTGTTCCTACACGGCCCGAAATGGAAGGTAATCAGACAGAAACTGACACCGATTTTCACAACAACAAAGCTGAAGAACATGTTCTACATTATCGATAAAAGCGCTCAGGACTTCGTAGAACATTTGAAGCAACACCCAGAAAAACTAAAAGGAGACACATACGAACATTTGAGTCATTTCTGTACCGCTGCTCTCGCGGCCGCTGTATTTGGAATCTCTACAAAATCGACGTTTGATTCTCCTTTTCGTGAAATGGCAAGACAAGCATTAACTCCTACTTTATTTTCAAACATCCGATTTGCAATAAATAGCGTCAGTGATAAACTCTTTGCAGCATTGCGATTAAAATTCTTCAAAGATCAAGAGGGTTTCTTTATTGGTGCAATCAAAGAGGTACTCAAACAACGCAGGACAGATAGTACTGTCAGACACGACTTCATAGATTTGTGTCTTGATCTTCAAAAGAATGGTCCAATGGTAGACAATGAAAGTGGATACTCAGTCGAACCAACAGACGAGGTGATGGCTGCTCAAGCATTCTTCTTCTTCTTGGCTGGCATTGATCCCACAACTGCTGGAATGTTTGGACCTTTGTATGAATTGGGCAGACATCCAGAAATCCAAAAGAGAGTACAGGATGAAGTAGATGCCATCTTCGAGAAATACGGAGGGAAGCTGACGTATGATGCAGTCTTGGAACTGAAGTTCACCGAATGTGTATTGAATGAGGGTCTTCGATTGCATCCCCCAATTGGCTTCAACACGCGCCAGTGTGTAGAAGACTCGGTTCTACCTGTAGGCAATGTGCCTGTTGAGAAGGGTACGAAGATATTCATGCCTTTTTATGAGCTGCATCACGATCCTAAATATTTTCCGGAACCTGATCGGTTCGACCCTGACCGCTTTACTAGAGGAGAGGTGAGTGATATGACGTACATGCCGTTCGGCATTGGTAAAAGGTTGTGTATTGGTGCAAGATATGCTCGAATGCAGATCCTGACTGCGTTCGCTCATATCCTAAGAAACTACACACTGGTCACACACATCAAAAAGGGGGGTATGCAGTATAGAAAGGAGCAATTCCAAGTGCGACTCGATAACTGTGATATTGAGTTGGTTCCACGGCAGCAGTGATTGTTGTAAAAATGAATTTAGCTAGTACAATGGACTTGGACATTCTATTGTTGTAAAATTGTGAAGTGTTTGCTATGTGGATAGTGAAAATTTGTCTAATACTACTAGTACATGTACTGATTTATATTTTTTTTATTATTATCACAGTCAAGATTTTTCACAGTAAGAGTTTTTAAGCTATTGTTTATTTTTTTTTGTGTCAATATGTATAAGAAGTCGCAAGAACGGTCTTATGATTAGATTATAAAATGACATGTTGGATGTCTTAATAAAATGTGATTTATACTAATTATATTTTTATTTTCTTGTAAGTAGACATAGACAGTTAAGAATAAAATACCCGTCACCGAAGTAAGTACGACTGGCGGAAGATATCGTGCGGTGTGCCTCAGGGATCAGTCCTGGGACCACTGCGCTTAGGTTTCCAACCCGAACTCACAATTATTTATTGACTGATGTTCTAATCAGCAGACATACGTGCCTTCCAATGTCAAAATCACATTGATGTAGGGTTGGGAATGAGTGCGAGTGTGAGCATGTTATTGTTTGATATAACTGCAATTATGTACAGATTGTAAATGTTTAAATAATATGCGGATCAAATTCAAGTTCGTCATGAAGTATAAATTATAGTAGTATAGTAAGTATAAGTATATATACATACAATTTCAAATACATAATTATATGGCATAAATCAACTCTAAACTGCTGCATACATAAACACTATAGGTATGTCTAAAAGAAATATTATTAGAAGTTACTCACGCTGCAAATAGTCATCCCGGCTTAATGTGTCAAATGGAAAAACTTTTCCGAGTTAGTAAGCAAAGACTTTCAGTATTTCTTTGTTTCTTGTACAAATTGAATATTATATTCTTCTCTATTCTTTATTACAGTGATGGGGATGATGTTTAATCTTTGGAGATCTGGGTGGTTTTGCAAAGACAGGCAATTAGTGATGTTGAGCAGTGTTTTAATGATTATTTTGTTTATTCAACAAAACTCAAGCTGAATTTGTAATAATAAGTTTTTTTTTCTTAGACTTTCTTGCTTTTTTTCTTCATAAGAATCTATGTATACACTTTGGATCAAACAAATAGCTTCACTAGAGGATTGACTCAAAACTGTCTTTTTGGTTTAATTTCAATTAAACCAAAAATGCACTAATTGAAATGGGGATACTCGGGCGGATAACGGGCGTTATCCGGATTCTGTTCTAAAAACTTTTTAAATCAATATATTTTTATACGATTTATAATTTCCATTTAAAGACTAAAAAGTGGCATTAAGTATGTTCACAATTATATTGACTTTGTAGACTTTTTTTGGCCAACAATGGTAAAAATCTTGATAGCTCTGTAGGACCGCCCAAAATGATTTAAGGTTGTTCCATAAACTTCTTGTAGAAGATAAAAACGGAATGTCACATTTATCTTCAAGCTTAGAATTGGCTAGGATTTTTCTTTTTATTACAGATTTATATATTTTTTTAAATACCTTGCCCAACTCCAGTATTTTCTTCTGTGTTGGAGGTGCGTTTACAAACATTTAAGTTCACTTACACATCACACCCAGACCCGAAATACGAATTTGTGTATCACACAAAGATTCGAACCCGCTACACGCTGCGTGGCAGCCGGTTGCTCAGCCCATCGCGCCTACTGTGTAGTCATAATATACTTACGTTGTGTTGTTGCATGGCGACAAAAATCAAGTTAACCGATGCAATATTGTAATTAATTTACTGGCTGGCTAACTAGCTGGCTCATCGTACTTAAATCAGCGATATCATTCCAGATTTGATAGTAGCAAAATTTTGAATTAATGTTGCAAAATTTTGGTCGATTTACCAGTTGAATAATTAAATCAACGCCTATTTCAAACAGTGTATGTTGTTTCTTGAATTTCTGCATTCGAATCGTTTTTCTCCATTTGAAGTTGCACTTTAGAGTATCTAGCTTCACTGACAGACAGACAGACAGACTGATGGACAATGCAATTTGTCGTTGGAAAATGCTTTATCAAGGATTAATTGAAATAAATTCTTTGACTTTGACTTTGTTAACATAACATTAAAACTTTTACAAGCCTATTTCTATTATTTCAAGGAGCAATTTAACTATCTAAATTGACTATCTTAATAACAAAATTTCCTTGAACCAATCATAGACTTTAGCCACTAAAAAGTTTTCCAATCAATCATTAATTAGTGCAAAAACCATGATATGAATGGACCATCGCAGTCCATTTGCCAATGAGAGGTTAATTGATTGATCCAACCCGTGAAATTGCAGGATTGGTGTCCATTAAATATTCAATTATTCTGTGTAAGGGATAAGATGGGAATCGATCTCAAATCGAGGAAATTACTAGGAGATAATTAAGTTCTGATCTTTTATGTAGGAGGCTGTGGTTAGTATTAGATTGGGTTTAAGAGGTTTGTAGATAAATTGAGGGCTATTCATACTTTAAGGTGTAGTTGGTTACCAGGTAGATTTTTGTTATGGTATAAGCCGGTAAACGAGCAGACGGATCACCTGATGGTAAGCAATCGCCACTACCCATGGACATCCGAAACACCAAAGGCGTTACGATTAGGGAATTATAACATAAATGTCAAAAGTGAGTGCACATTGTATAGTGGTATAATATGCCTGAATTTGCACCTTTGCCTATCCTTCCGGGGATAAAAGGCGTGACGATACAATATCTATTGAGAACATCATAAAATTATTGGTATTTGAGTTTTTACACATCAGTCTATTATTACATATCTACCTGCAGGAAGACTAGAGATTGTGTCAAAATATATTTATATATTTAATCTTTAATGTACTCAATACAATATAATAGTGGTACATAAGGCGAACTTAATGCCATATTCTTATACTCTACCCATACATTCTTACCCACTATCCATTCTAAAGTTTTATTCTAGAAACGGATCTAAAAAATGTGTTGTTTACACAGGGTGACAGGAAAGTGTAGGAGTTTTGTTTATTTGAAAAATAGTTGTACGTAGGATGCGACGCGACGCCAGGACTTATATAGGAGATAGTAGCATACATATTATTCGCTGCAGTTGTTGTAAATAGCATGCAATATAGGTACATATAGTGTATCTTCTCAGCTGAACTAGATGGTATGATGTTTAAATTTTATTGTGGCAGTAACCCGCACTTATGCTTTACAATTTTCAATTGCTATGTTATGAGTCCCATATAAAGAAGTAGTTGTAGAAAAATCATTATTATTACAAGCCCGTTAGAGTCTATTTTAGACGCTGTAGGCCTTCTCTTTAAAAATGGGGTTTGCTATTATTATCTATACCTCTGTATGTGCGTTAGAGATATTAGCTTGTGACTACTCAATCAAAGAAATCGTCTGTTATAATATCTTCTCTCTCTCTCTCTCTCTCTCAGAAAATCTCGAGATTTAAACGAAATCCTCTAATTTAAAAAAAGAATTTAACATCGAATCTTCGGTAAGAAGTTTATCCAAGACATAACTCAATTTCTTTCGTAATTTACGAACGATAAACAGATTGGGTGCTCGAATGCTTTCGGGATTATTCGGCAAAGATCGGGATTTTATAAAATCGAGTTGAGCATCTTCCTCCCACAGTTACATAGCTTAGTATCAGTGGAAACGGTCACATAGTTTCACAGCTTAGCTATTACATCTACGTATCATACCTACATAGCACATTTCTGGTGAAAAGGCACTGTAAAGGTACTTACTGCATAATTTTTTAATCAGCATTTTAAAAGTACAAATTAATAGTAATCTTCACTACCCATTTTTGCCACTATCCTTTGTAGTTTCCAGTACATACATTATCTAGAGTTTAAGTGCTATAACTTGATACTTATGTATCAAGTACCAGTGACAAACCTGGTAGTTATCTACCAGGTTACACATGTCTAAATAATTCACTGCTTTCAACATGCCAGCGACTGAACCCAATCAAAGCAATTAACATTACTCTATGTACAATGTACAATAATTTGTAATCAACGCTGTGTAAGGAAAGTGCCAATTATATTCTGTACAGACGTGCAACTTTTAGTTGCCTGGATAGGAGATTTAGTTGGTCTACTGAGACTTTAAAACAGTAATATGAAAAGGGATACTTTTACTGTCATAAAGCTTTATAAAACACGGATAGCTCCATACGCGAGAGTTATACCGGGCAGAACTGCCTGAATGGGTACCACATTTCAGGCATGTCAGGCAGACACATTCGTGCCCTTTTTTGCCGGACATATTATCTGTGCGTGTATAGCTAGCTAATGGGAAGTAGATATCACCCTCTCACAGTATACCTGCGTGTAGTGTGTGACGTAAAGTTACTGTGTTTTTTCACTATTCTGGATATCCAATCCACTGTTCGATTATGTTATGATTTTCGAGGTGTCCTATTCCTTGGAAGCCATGACACAATCGAAGAGTTTTCTACACGATCTGCAACGAATTTGTAAAAGCACTATTGGGACAGGTGTACTTAGACTGAGGTCTCCACGTACTATCAGGTGGGCTGTTAACTTTGTGGCTACCGATATGATAAAAATGTTGTCGACTCCAGCAACAAAAAAGTTGCCCGTCTACACTAACTCTAATATATTGTATAACACGCACAAGTGATATAAGTGGTGTAGAATTGACACCTCAATAACAAGGCTCGTTTATATTGAGTTATGAGCGATATTGAACCTTAAGACCTGATATCAGAAGTGTAATTTGAGGATGGTTTAGTGTTATTTTAGATTTAAGACGTACAATCTTAAAGGTCATGAGTTAGTTCTGTTGTTGTTTATGTCTGCTCTTAACACATCGCCACGTAAGGGAGCAATAAAGTGACTTTAATGCATTTTTGTTTTATTTGTTTTTTTTTTTAACTTTGTCGCGCACTAGGATTGTTTTATGTGTCGTGGGTGCGTGCGAGTATATGACACCAAGGCAGAAACCAACAATTTGTGGATTACACAAAGAGCTTCTCCGTGCCCGAATCGAACCCGCTATATGTTGCATGGCAGCTGACTGCCCAGGTACGTCTTTTTTATGCAATCGAGCAGTCGTATTACCTGATGGTAAGCAATCGCCCAGCCCATGGACACTTGAAACACTAGAGGCAAAGTCATGCCGGCTTTTTGGGAGTTAGGAATTAAATAAGGGTTGTTGTTCGGGAATCGGGGATGGGGAAGATTGGGAAGGGGGAATTGGGCCTCCGGTAACCTCACACACAACGAAACACAACGCAAGCGTTGTTTCACGTCGGTTTTCTGTGAGGCCGTGGTATCACTCCGGTCGAGCCGGTCCATTCGTGCCGAAGCATGGCTCTCCCACACTTGCACGTCGCCGACTGGGTAATCAAATTAGCCACTGCGGCTGGGTGCGGCTACTGATCGCTTCTCTCTGGTTGATCTGGGTGTTAAAAATAATTATATTAGTGAAATTGATCATTACTGATTGCAAAATAAAATTAGTTTTAAGTGTTATTTAATTACATATCTAGTTTAATTATACTTTTCTATCCTTGAACAATTTCAAGGCACCTAAGTCAGAAAAAGAAATATTTCAAACAATTTTCATTAGCCAAAAACTTTACAACCAAAATTAAGATTACTTAGCAAAAGTCCAGCCAACACAAAACTCTTCTATAACTAAACACATAAAGCAATCAATTGAAACAAATACTACTTAACAAAAAAAATAAAAAAAAACAAAAGAACAAACAACATTATTCTGTAAAGTAATCCCAACTTTTTAAACACGTACAAATAGAAAATGCGACAGGAATTCGCAATTTAAACTACGTCCGAACTCATTTACAAATGGTCACCCTAGCTGGGACGTAAACTACATTCTTTAGCACCAAGGAACAGCTTGTTCCAGCTCCGGGCACCATGATTTACATAAAAAGCGGACAGTCCACGTCCCGCTCGCTCGTAATTGGACAATTTTGTTACTCCACTTTTTTAATACTATGCGCTTTTGCAGTATTTGCTTGCTGGCATGCTGTGGAGATATCAGAAGGTTTAGGGATTCCGAACTATTATTTAAATTAGACCTCTATTTCGACCTCTTTGGTCTAACGTTCGTAAGTGCGACTGCTCACCAAGGAGTTTTAGATCTAATTCCCAGATCGGGCAAAGCATTGTTGGGGTATTTTCACATCTTCAACTGGAGACATTGAAGAGCTTCAGCATAAATGATCCGGTTCAACTGGAGTGATACCACGGCCTGTGCAGTTTCTCTGTGTAAAAGAGGTCACTAACAGAAAGTAGGTAACTCTTCATTGGTGGCGTTGATCAGTTACCACTATCTGTTTGCTTTTTTTATAGAATAGGGGGCAAACGAGCAAACGGGTCACCTGATGGTAAGCGATCAGCACCGCCCATGGACATCCGCATCACCAGATACGTTACAGGTGCGTTGCCGGCCTTTTAAGAAGGAATACGCTCTTTTCTTGAAGGTCGTATCGGTTTAGAAATACCGCCGACGACAGCTTATGTTTGTTGTTTTGCTCTCTATTTTAACAAAAAACAAATACCCATTAAAATGACTTAAGCAAAGGAGTTAAGTAAAGTGGATTTTCTGTCACCCCCTTTAAACAATATCCGCCCGTTAGAGTCCAGTTGTTTATACAATTGTCAGTGTTGTTTTAAGCCAGTCATTACTTAGAGCGGGAAATTGGAACGCCGTGATGGTTCACAACTATTTGGATCACTAATTGGATATTGCTGCAGTTATTTTCATAACGAAAGGTTATTTTTAAGAGGTGAATGAACTATTTTACATGGCTTGAGAGGAAAATTAAAGCTTTTTGTGATATTTTACAAAATTCATACGGATTCACTAGAATACTATAGACTGAGACATTATCTTGTACTTGCTGAAGCATTAACAGTGAAATAGACAAAAAAAAAAAAATACTTTGTGCGTTTGTATTACGTAATCTCACGATCTCTAATATTATAATATGGTTGACATTTCCAATGGAATTCAATTTCAGAAAGTAACAAATAAAAATATTTTACATTTTCGCGCAAAATCCATACTTTGATAAGTCGCCTAGTAATCACCGAGTTAGCTCCCCGACTGTACCTATAGAGGTGAACCGTGTAAAAATGTTCGCAATACAATCTTCGCGCCAATCACCGCCTTCAAAAACTTAAATCGAATGAAATTGATTGATCATACTTTTGTACCTTTTTCGTGTTTAAAAGTTACTGGAACTTTGAACTGTGGGGAAACTCTATGAATAAAAGAATTTCTTTTGAAATACTCAGCGGCGACGGTACGATGCTTTAGTTTTTTTTTTACTTTAACTTGTATTTTCACTAAAAGAGATGTTCGGCATTTTTTCTGTTTCAAACTTTTCGCGCACTCGAACGTAGACTCAATGAGCATAAAATTTACACCGAATTATCTTGTGTAATTGGCTCAGTATTCTAGTGAGTGAATAAGAAAGAATGTACTTAATTAGATATATACTTTTGTTTGAAAACTGCTAATGTTGTTACTTCTAATTCATGTATCTTATCTTCTATGACCTTAAACAAAGTTATTTATTTTAAATATTTGTTTATTTAACGAAATAATCAATTTATAAGTTTAATCGCTGTCTTACACCTTGCTATAACAAAAATGTCGGGCGTCATAATATAGAATCTTATCATAATATGAGATCTTTTAAAAATATTTTTAATCGTTGTCTGACGCCTTGCTATAATAATAATGATAGGCGTCACAAAAAATAATTTAAGACCTTGAAAACGAGTGCTATTATTTAGTAACCTTCAGAAAAACCCAGGAATCGAAGCCAATGGCAAGAAACTTCTTCCATCTCCAGTTTTAATTTTAGTACCACTAACCGAAATCCGACTAAAACTTTGTAAACGTCTACAACGATCTAGCGGTGGTTCGTACAATGTCGCTGTGCCAAAAGGCGCTCATTACGAGGTAGTCACGTAGCACGCAGATTGCCTTAATGTCTCCATCGGAACTGTTGACTAGACCTCAACCTCAGGTGACGGGTTACAAAGATAGTTTATTGCACAACTTTGCTTTAGCTTTGGAATCGTGTACACAATGGCTGGGATGGGCTGAAGTGTTAGTGAAGGAAGGAGGTTTTAATAGAGCTGATGATCCTATGCTTGTAATAGGTGATTTATTTATAGTTTTCGGTACATACTTGTGCATTGTATGTATCTTCAAAAAATATCATAATATGTTTCATATCACAATAGCAATACTTGTTCTATTTAAATAATGTGATGAAATGATCAAGATCATGAAGACATGAGCCTAATGACAACTTGCTACTTACATCTACGACTTTGATATAAATTGTAGGTACCTAGAAGAACTTTGACTGCCTCGTTGGTCGAGTGGTCGTAAGTGCGACTGCCGGACACGGGGTCTTGGGTTCGATTCCTGGATCAGGCAAAGAATTACTGGACATTTTTCGGTTTGTCAAAAATTTTCACTAGTAACATGGAGTCTAGAATTGTGCTCAGTATATGGCAAAAGGCCTTGTAATAGGGATTACATAGGACTTATAATACAAATGGCATTACGGGCCGTAATATGCACCATTGCCTACTCCTTTGGGGATAACAAGCGTGACGTTGCATTGCATTGCATAAACTTTTATGTGTCCAAAACTTTTATTTATATTAACCTTTTTCCCATTAGAAGGTACTCCAGCTACTACAATAATGAATATCGAAGCACCTAAGTCGTATAGTTATGGTGAAAAGTATGTATTCATTAGTACCCAGCCTGTGCCTCGCACAGCTTGGTTTAATGTTCCTTGCCGTACAACTATCTCGCCCCAATTTATAGCTCCTTCGCTTGCCAGCCTTGAATAAAACACTTCCCATTTTTATTATTACTTTTTGTAGTCTTACAACTTTAAATTAAGATGACTGGTGGACATACTCGGGACTGGTGAAGTTTAGAAGTATCTTTTTAATAAAAAGAAAATGCTATACACATGGGTTGGAACTAAATTCTAACCTTTAGGTTTGGCCGTCGAGTCAGACGACTTAGTATTTCAGGTCTTGTTTAGTAATCTAAATCTTGGCTTTGTAAATAACTGGATTAAAAAATTTATTGGCTAAAAAACATGAGTAAATTTTCTCAAGTCTTCAAAAATATCAACATATTTGCATAACTTTAAACTATAATAAAATCGATTCCGCGACGAACACTTTTGTACAATAAAATAAAATTAATATGCAGGAATAAAATTAAAAATAAACGCGGCGTCCTATTTTATTTGGTAGACAATAAATTTACGTTTATAACCATTAAAAAGCGTGGAGTATCGACACGGGAGTTATTTATTCAACTCCAAATGGATTGAAAGTGATTGATGTCGGCACTCGAACTGTTGGTATAAAAGTTGCTATAAATCACTTTATTGCCCATTGCTGTTCTGTGATGTCGGTTAAAGGAGGGTTTTGTGTTTTGTTCTGTTCTGTGAATGGTTTTGGTAAAAGGACTGCTTGTTCTGTGACTGTTGATTTAGTAATAGTGTGGATTGTGCAATGATGATTTTTTTGGTTAATTTATATTGGACTTAGTCTCTTCGAGACTACATCACCCAAGTGTGCAATTTTACTCTGTGTTTTTCAATAGGCGCACTAATTCTGTCACTCTGTCAAATAGACTAAAAATAATATGAATTGCTGAAACTTCTATGCTTTAAAAAAGAATTTTCAATGCAAAATTAGTTACGGTTATGTTTGGATACTTTTTTCAAGCCTTATCTCAGAATTTGTCTTCTAATACAGTTTGGAATTTTCTAACTGTCTGATGGCGAAGAAGAACATCATAAGGAAACCTGGGCTTTTAATTTTTCGCCAACCCGCATTGAGCAAGCGTGGTGATTAATGCTCAAACCTTCTCCGTGTGAGAAGAGGCCTTTGGTCAGCAGTGGCCACTTATAAGCTGTTGGTAATGAAGATGAATAGTTCGACACAAAAAAACATACAGATTGCAATCTTTTTCATTCATACATATTATGATTGCGATAAAACATTGAACAATTCAAGTAATATTCCTTCACATCGAAATATAACAAAACAGACACGTCCTCAAACTCGTGCTACCCGTTATCATAAGCAGTAGTTTCTAGTTGAGAACTATGCACGTGTCTGGCTAAGTTTCGATCTAGTCTGTTTGAAGACGGTTTGCTTACGACGCTGCGCTCAATGGAGTGAGCTGTTTCGTTGGAGATATTATTATGTTTATGTACAAGTTGTTGTTTATATGAAGCGATGCACGCGTCCACGTATTTGTACCGCTATTCTTAAGTTTTTTGACATATTTATTATATATTGTGCACCCTACACATACACACACACAACGTCACGCATTTTATCCCCAAAGAGGAAGGTAGAGGTGCACGTTACGGCACGTAATGCCACTATACAATGTTCACCCACTTTTCAATTTGTGTTATTAACTAATAATTTGTGTTAAAAACTATGTAATAGGGGGTGAGCCTATTGCCATATACTGGACCCCATAATTTAGTCTAAAGTTAAGTTTTCATAATATACTATATTTTAACCAGTCAATTGTGTGTCGAACTTTATTTAACACTCTTATTTAAATTCCTAACCCCCAAAAGGCCGGCAAAGCACTTGTAAAACCTCTGATGTTTCGGGTATTCATGGGCGGTGATGGTTGCTTACCATCAGGTGATCCGTCTTCTCGTTTATTGGTTTATACTATAAAAAATAGTGGCTGCAGAGTACTTAGAATATTTAATAACTACCCCTATTCTCAGAGCTGAACAATTTTAATTATATCTTCTAGAATTTCTTTGTCGTTCTAGAGTAGTTAATAAAGAGTTTCCAAATAGTAAGATTTAATAGAAATTGTTTTGTTTCAGTTCCATTTTATTACATTTCTCTCATAGAATAATTATGTAGTCTATTAAGTTTATTCGCACTTAATGGGTTTAATGCCCGGCTGAAGTAAATATTACTTTGTTGTGTATTTTTGTTAGCTAAATGTTATTGAAAAAGGGAGTAAGTCTCTTGGTAATCACCAACTACACATTTAAGCACAAATAAATGTAAAATAATGTATGTCCTGCTTGATAAACCACTTTTATGAACTCTTGAACAAGCAACGGTACGCCTTTTATCCCCGAAGGGGTAGGCAGAGCTGCTCATTACACATAATGCCGCTATACAATGTACACCCCTTGTTCACCATTTTGTGTTAAAAGTCCCATGTAATAGAGGGTGAGCCTATTACCATATTATTATATTGGATAAGATACAACCCTGTAAAAAGCTGTATAAATAAAAGTATACAACCTAATACCATTGCATACAGCTTCTGTAATATACTAACGCCTTGATGCTTTGAATAGCAACCTCGTCCATCCACGTTGTCAGACAAATATCTCACCCGGGCATACCGTAGTAGCAGTGAGCGCTACGCCGTAGCACTGTGCTACGAATGCATATCACTGTGCTACGAATGCGTAGCAAACATTTTTTAAACGTGTTGTTTGATAACAAGGATAGATCATGGATTCATAACAACCTTATAATACCTTATTATTTTGTGTAGTATATATAGTGTTTTGATATTTTAAGTTCACTTTGAAACACTGTTTTCATAGTTTCCACCAACTGATAAGTAGATAAAGAAAATCTTGAGAAATTTCCAAGCAAAATAATAAATAAAGCAGAAAATGTGATATTGTGTACTGTATCACATTTTCCGTAGTGCCGCTACGTTGTAGCTCGAGTAAGCCTCTTTGGAGCAAAGTTTTTCAATTAAAAAGGTTTTATAGCGACCACGTTGGGCGATGTATGATATTGTGAACAGTTTTTGTTGCGTAATGCTATGATAGTTGATAGCTCCAGTTCTTACTTAGTATTGCAATAAATAACCAATATAACAACTAATAATAATAAACATAAGGTTGATTTTCCTGTGATACTTCAAATGTATTATGTAAATGTAATATATTTTTCGAATTTTATTTTCTGTTCAGTATCTTTACTTTTTTCATAAAATGTATATTAATTCTGCAATTTTATATTTTAAAATTGGTTACTTTATTTCTGTACGAAAAATCGGCTTTTGTCGAAATTGGAGGCTTGATTTCAGTATTTATAATATGAAGTGCGCTAATGGAAAATACGAGTATATGATAAAAAATGGGCTTAAATATTAATAAAAATAATAGCTGCAAAGAAATTCTTAACCACCCTTTCGCAATAAAACGAACAATAAACTCCAAATTCAAATTTAATTTAAACTCCAACAAGAATGTCGTCGTGATAAAAACAAAATCGTCTTCGGTAATTTTCGTGAAACATCGTCAAGATTCGGTCTTCATCGCTCACCGTCGACAGTGTCCCGAACGCATTCCATTTTGAATTGAGAACGTCCATGAATTGCCGTTTTTGTTGTCGCTCGGTTGGACAGGCATGTGCCAGTTCAAAAGGGAAGATTGAAAAATTTTCCCGCGTCCTACAAAATATGGAGAGGGATTCTTAACCCTCGACATGTTGAGAAGGTACTGTAATATGTTGCACTTCAGCGTGAGTGTCGAATAAGATTAATATCTTTAAAGTTTAGATTTTAGTTTGTAAATATGCGTTTTGATAACGCTTGTCATGTGAACATAGACTTATGAGTCACCTATAATAGGGAGTGAGTCTAGTGGCGTACACTAGGTTAAATTTCTATTTCTGTGGATACGGAGAATTTTGGAAAACTGAAATATTCAAATATTCAATGTTCGGCAGTTAGACTGGTATCCATCAGATTTAAGGCAGTTCCAATAACTTTGTAAACTAGTATTGTTTACGAAATTTCAGGTAGTATGCTGTATACTTTCTAACAAACCATATTTTATCGTTTTTTTAATATTCAAGACTATAACGATTTCTTTTGGTATATTTTTAATGCAGGGCAGTTTTTTAACTTTTAACTTGACGTTTATTACTATTATACTATACACTTTAATGCTTCCTCCATAAGGACCAATTTCAATTGTTCCACATCTGTGACGTCAGCAGGCTTGCTTAGGAAATGATGCTGCAGCGTGAGGTCACGTAGTTCAATATCTGTGTCGAGTAAAAAGATGGCAAGTCCAATACCGAAGCTATAGTGCTACGGTGCAGCTTGCTAACATTACGTGCTATTTATAACCAGCTGTTGCAGTTCACGACTTTAGCTGTTATTTCTTTAAGTAATATTACTTTTTTTGCAAAATCATCCAATGACTACTCTCTTGAGCGAGGCGAGAAGGCGTGTCAGACTCTTACTGACTAAAACCACCAAGTTCCTACTCCTGCTTTTCGAGCTGAAGTCCCGGTAAACCCGCTAGGTAGTCCGCAGCTACGGGTAAGTAAAAATAGCACTCAGATGTTTTATTTTTTTGGGGATAAGTTGGGGTGATAACTGATTTTATTTTACCTCGTCATTTTGTTGTTTCTACCTATTTATACTAGTATCGGGAGTTATTCTTTAACTGGCAATAGCTGATAGATACCAAACATCCCAAATCTAAAATTCGGACTATTACTAAGTTTACTCTATTTATGCTTTGTCCAACTTGGACTACTTGCTCGGTAGTCACAATCGCAACTACATGACCAAAAAAAAAATCAGTGTTAACTAAACATGTTACAAACCACAGAACCCTGAAAAAAAGTCAGCCTCCATTAAAAATGCAACAATATAAATCACGGCCTAACACACAGCATCTCATAAACGCAACTACGCCAAACAAATGCACATTTTATGGCAAGCAAAACAAAATATATGCCCCAGTTAATCCATTCACGATAATAACATCGCAGCACCGGTTTTAAGCACAAAAGCAGCTGACCTCTTTTAAAAAAGGCAACAGAATATCACCCTGTATTTCAGTATCCCGTAATAATATAATATTCTGAATAAATCAGAATTCATTTGGCGTATGGTCTGTATGAATATTTACGAGTGACGAGCATAAAACTTGCATCCTGTATTTAATTTATTTAATTTGTTATGTGTGCGGATTGGTTAATGAATTGACATTCAATGTTGTGTCTGTACATAGCTTTAGGGTGATTTTCTACCAGCGATGTGCTATGCTACGTTGCTGTGGATGCGTTTAGCTTCTATCAATCATATTCATTAGTACATATAGCTTAGTAATGGTGGAAACGAACTCAGGTAAGCAATGCTTTTTACTATTGAAATAGATCGCATATGGAGGGCTTGCGGACTATTATCGATACAACTCAATATCGGTCACATAATTTCACAGGTTAGCTATTACATCTTCGTAGCATAGCTACATAGCACATCTCTGGTGGAAAAGCACCCTTACATTGACACGGTTTTGATTGACAGGGATTTATATTGGTATAACTGAAAATCGTATCCTATATTGGCAAATCTCATATACAGCCACAAAAATATTACCATTAGATTATTTCATCATGACCTGAAAGAAAGAAAAACTAACACATATTCTATAAACAAAAAGTCTCATAGTTAGAAAATTTCAAAATCCCAAAACAACAATTTGAACAAAGCTTAAAACTTCGGCTACCATTAACACTTAGAATCCCAAGCTTAGACACAACTGCGGAACGTGAGCAGTAATGCATATAATACAATATAAATTCCCATAGACCGCACGTTTGCTGTAATAAAAGGTTATCCCGAGTCCACGAGCCACTTCCATGTAACGCGCAAGACTGTCGTTATACCCACTACCTAACAAAAGAGATTTTATTCAAATAGTCTGGCACTGGGTTTATATTGAAATTCTTGTGGGCGAATCTGGGACTTTTTTTTAAAAGTAGCTTGCAATAATTTGAAAGTTTTAAGTCAACGTAGAAATGTAAATTGAATAAGTTTTTTGGTGATAGTGCGGCCTTTGCTTGCTTTAGCGATTTATGTTGGAGTGGAAATTAGTTGAGGAACAGGTATACTTTGGATTTGAGATTTCGTAATGAAATTGACGTCTAGAATTTTTATTTATCCTATGCTATAGGATGCCTGCATGGATTAAGCTCCAAGTTGAGTGAATAGTAGTTGCGTCGGGCAAAAAGTGCTAATGGATTTTTGTAATGAAAGTTATCACGAAATGGCATATTTTTTTAAGGGGGTAAAATCGCCCAATGTTATTACTTGCCTTGGGTGAGGCGAGAGGGAGTTTCAGAGTCTTACTGAGTAACAACCACCCCTTCTTTAGCTTTTAAAGCCACTGTCCTTCGTCTGCTGGATTTAAGAAATTCTTTGGTATTTAAACACGGTGCTTGCAATAAAGAAAGTTGTTTCATACAAATGGCATAAACGCTAGTACAGATAGTCCTCTTCACGTAATCGGAATTCATCATCAAGAATGGAATAGAAAGAAACCTCGAAGTAATAACTTCATACACGAGTTATAGGTAAAATATTATTATTACTAATGAGATTAGAGTTTTCAAATATTCAATCACTCTGGTGGCTGCATTTGTCTCTTCATTTCCCAGTTTTACTTATGCAAATAAGTTTCGACAGCGGACGAAAACCTGCTGAAATGAAAGCGTTTGTTTCACTCACAGAGGGACCATGGAGTTGGGTTCGTGTTGTAATTTATTGGACCCGGATAAAGTGCAGGTAAACAGAGAGAGATAGAGAGAGAGCATTATTTTTCCAGATTACACTTATAACTATGGTCACCCGGCAAACCCAAACTTAATAGACAGGTCTTTGAATGCTTTTACTCGTATTATATTTGTTTTATCGTCACGCCTATTATCCTCAAAGGGGTAGGTAGAGGTGCATATTATGGCACGTAATGCCATTACAATGTACAACTCATTGATTTTATAAGACCCGTGTAATAGACTGAAAAGTTGCAGAGGTCTCTAATTATATCTTTTCATTTATTTAGTTAAGACAGTTGTTAAAGCCCTTAGGATGTATCAGACTTGATTTTCTCAAATCACAGAATTTGGTGTCCAAAATGATGAGTAGATCTTTATCTACCAGATTGATACCGAAATCCCCCAAAAACCGACTCACAAAAAACACAAAACGTACTATTCCATTCCCTTTACTGTTTTATGAAGGAAAACTTTTTGCAGATGGGAGAGCGGCGAGCTCTAATGACGCTGGGTCACCGGCCGCACCGAATATCCTATAATGGACCATTGTATGTACACATGGCTGCACATCAACCTACACAAAACCAGTATAAACTGACTCTCGAATGTACGAGAAGATCATACAAAGTGAGATCAAGATAAACTGGATTGTATAGCTCGATGCGGTACCACTGCTCAATGATGGATAGCCACAAATATTTTAAAAAGAGAATGTGCTTTATTCTTCTTTTGAAAGATTTTGAACTCAATTGCTTAGAGAATTGTGCATTAATGAATTATTTGGGCATAAGATAGTGAGGCTATGCAGTCTTGTTGTAAAATACAAAGTAGTAGTATTTAGTAAATAATTTATTGTACTTTTGTTATTTTTTACTGTAGTTGTGTTAACAGTTCGTTGACTTAATACCAATCATGATTGTTCTTATGATGAGTCTGTCCTGCAAGGGTAAAGGCAGATAGTTATCAAAATCATTATCACCAACAGTTGAAAGAGGTTCACTGCTGGATAAAGGCCTCCCTCTTAGTCCTCCACCCCGAACGATAGCTCGCCACCTGCATCCACTTGCATGCAATAATAAATGAACTCAAACATGATAATGAGAGAGCTCGCTAATGGTACATTACAAACATGACACCATAAAAATCAGCATCAAAAAATTTGCTAGGAGTTTTCGGGAAAGTAATAACAAACACACACACACACATACATAATAAAAAACCGACCGCCACGGGCGTCAAACTCATAAAAATCCTTTTTTCACCGAGGTTAATGAGAAATGAGTAGAACCCGATGTTTTTAACGTAAAAATATAATATTCTGCAGAATCTAGCAACAAGTTTTTCCGTCCATAAAAATGTGCAGTGAGGTTCTCCTTAAAACCTTTTAAAATGTGGCGTCCTTTCATAGCCGAGGGGAATTTTTAAAATGTATCAACACTCGGGGTAATATGGACGTTGACTTATTTTGAATTTTCTCATTAAACTTGAGTGTGAAATGTTTTGTCTTATTTTTTAAGAGGTAAGGTAAGATTTTGATTGTGTATTCAAAGATATGAGTTAATGGATTGAACAAGTGGACAAGCGTTAAATGAATACCATTTAACGGCTAATGTAATCTAACATGGCTCATGGCACTGATCTAATTTGCTATTTAGGTGGAGAGGGCGAACCTTCTTGAACCCTGAGTATGTTCCCAGGGTAGGATTAGAGGTTCGAAGTCAGAAATTCTATTAATTGCTTGATCTTTGTTGAGGGAGAAAAATCATTACGCCTTGGGCGAGGCGAGGAGGAGTGTCAGACTCTTACTTACAAAAACCCACCCCGTTCCTTCCACTCTTCCACTCTAAATAAGTGATAAGTAAAAAGGTAATTATAACTTTTCTGCGTAAGCACTTGTAGGTATATTAAAATTCAATTGTTTTTTAGTTAAATTCAATAACCCTATTGCGAAACAAAAATTCAGAAAAGCTGATAATAAGAAAACAACCAAAATCTACAAGACAACGCCCTAATTCCAAAAATAACAACGAATCAATGATTATGATTAGTCCTATTAACCCACAAATGAAAATAAGAATAAAGATGGAAGTACAAAAATACGTTAGCACGTATACGTAATTCATCTTCGAGAGTAGGTCGATTAGATTGAGGAAAATGTACTAATGTAGCCCAATTCTCTGCCAATGACGGAGCAATTTGTCTCTTAGAGCCACTCGAAATTTTAAAACGGTACGTGTTTCTACTTTTTATTCTTAGTCTTTTAGTCTTTAGTTGAATATTTGGGTTTTGTTGGAGATTAAAAGTGGGTGTTAAAATTTTATATACACTTTTAATCAGATGTGTTATAACTTCAATGTTTTTGTTCAATGAGGTTGAGTCTATTGCTAGCTAGCGTCTAGTTTGTAGATCAGAAACAGGAATCGAACGAGAGACCATTTGGTCGATAGTCATGTTTGCCGTTACTCGATCAGCTATGTAGTAATTAAGATTTGATTGTTAGGATAAATGCCAGTTGTTATGTTCAAGATAAAAAATAATTTAAAAGGAAATGACCTGTCCCAACTTTGACCAAGCAATTAAATCTTACATATCAGTCCACACAGACAAAACGTAATACCAAACCTCAGTAGCCGGATATTCATACAAATTGCAAGGTACTGCAGCTTCCGGGAATATCGATTGGCGGAACAACCGGCATGTAATAGAAACAAAGGCTCTTGTTATAGGATTCGGACGCACCAACCGCAAGGTTTTATTGGGAATGTTAGCGTTCAACGGTCCGATTCATAATGCGGAAGTAATTTTGTATTTGATCTCTGGCATTGTCCACGTGTTTTAGATTTCACATTTTGTGTGATTGACTGACTATTGAAAGTTAATAATTCAGAATCAAGGTGGTGGTAGTTATACGGAACATAATATCGTAATATCTTGTAGTAACACTCGAGTTGTAGATAACAGATGTCCTGTAAATAATTAACTTAATTAAAAATTCAGTACAATATGCTTAACAGCTGTATTTGTTAAAACAATACAGTTTTGGGGATCCAAAATTACGTACAGAATGTACTGTAGCTAATTTGATCACAATATCTTCCACCCATTGCTTAAAAGGATTTAAAATAAAATGAAAGATGGAGTCTAGATGGAATCAAACGTCAAAGATCTGACACAGACACTATCAGTCGGAAATTCCCTTTCCAATCCAACTTGTCCTTTATTTGTGTTATCGAAAGGAAAAGGAAAAGAAATTTCCATCTGTTCAAATTGATGCTTTCTTTCGGAATTATATTTTCTATATTCTGTTATTTCATCGTACGCCACTTGGGTAGCAAAAAGTTTTTGGCGCCGAGCAATTTTTGTTAAGCAGTTTTTTTCGAAGGGATTGCAAGATTCCCTTTCCGTATGCTGGCCGAGATTTTATTGAATGCGAGTGTTATTTGGGGTTCCGGGGTCATGTGTTATGGTTTATGTGTGTAAGTGGATTTTGATTTCAATGCACGTTTAGCTAAAGTGGTCAGCTGTTATGTTTTTTTTTAATCAATCCAAATAATTACTTTGTAAATATACTTACTGTAATTTTTTTTGAGATTGTTTCAGCTATTACAGCGTGGCAGTATTCGCTAGCATCCACAGCTTATAAGTGGCCACTGCTGACCAAAAAGCATCTTCATGGAGAAGGTTTGAGCATTAACCACCACCTTTGCCCAAAGCAGGTTGGCGATTTCAAACTTATAATTAGAAATTGTAAGATCAGGTTTCCTCACGATATTTTCTTTTATCATTACTCAGTGGTGTCGAAATATGCTTAGAAAGTACATATGTATAAATCCGGAAAAAAACACATTGGTACTTTGTCGTTGGTACGTTTTAAACCCGCAGAGAAGTCTTAAGCCTCCGCGTCAACACGACGTGGCAGCATTACCACTACATAATTCCAAACCATTTTAATTCTCAAAAAACAAAATCGTTCCCCAATTAAACCAACCTACTCATAAGACTATTAGTCTATTACTTAAAGTAAAGACCAAATGGACACACACGATTATATGGATGTAACTGGATATTACCCTAAATCCTCGCTGGGACCATTAGACTGGACAAATGGGATTAATTAGAGATCCCACTTGGCAACTTGCGACCTACTTAAACATAACGCCGTCACAAATTGGCAAAGGTATCGATATCCGAGACGTGTAGGTGTTAGGGAGGCCTTTTGGTAGATAAAAGATTTGTTTCCTTGTTTGGATGAAGGTGTGAATTGACGAGGAATTTCTTGATATTAAATGTTTTTTTTAATTAAGTTAGACTTTAAAAAGTTAGAGTTACCATGTCAGCGATGTATTCAAAATAGGTCAAATTAAAAGTATCCTTAACCGACAGCATGCATGAAAAGACTGATGGCTATTGATGAAGTGAAAGAGGTACGTAAAATTCGTAGCAATTGGTGTTCCATCAAAATATATTACCAAGACGAAATCATTTTACTTCTGGAAAAAAAAACGATAGAAATATTACGGTGTATGTTTTCGCGTTCTATTCGTGGGATAGATACTCGAAACTGAAAAGTTTCACAACTAATTATTAAGCTAAACAAAACTAAGATTATTAATTAAGATAATTAATAGGTAACTAAGGTTGGTCTTCGTCAAGTTTTCAAAGAGTAGGTACTAGTTTAAAATAGATCACGATTACACCTAACTTACTGCCGAAACTGCTTAGAAATTAATCTATCAAAAACGAAACCAATATGTCGACTTCAAATAGTGTTTTTTAAGCAATGAAATGTCGTATATAGTCCTAATAAAATACACTCGATTGCTTAACGAGACTAAATAAAATGTCTTAAAAGAACTTACTATTTCTATACACCGATAAAATCACAACTATATACATAGGTATAAGGTGTTCTAAATATATCTGTCACGGTTTTACTGGGAGGTAGTGTTGTGTTTGAAGATTACAATAGTAAATATAAATTATTGATTACGAAACTTTTTTTCATACAAAAGATCTACGTATGCGTTTGTTATGAAAGAGCTATCTCTTTCACTGTCTCTGTCGCTTCGTCAATGAAAACAATTGTTATCAATCGTTTTCATTGACGAAGCGACGATGTACGTAAGGCAGTTGTCCCACCGGCAACGATGAACGAGTAACGAGTAGAGCTAGAACTAAAAACGAGTGAAAACAAAAACAAACAAGTGAAGCGAGCACTCGCCGGCAGTGTGAACAGTCAGCGATCAACTATTTGTATATGCATCTCTTTTGTTTACACGGAAAGTATATCTATTGTACGTTTCTTGAGCGAGAAAATAGCTGATAGTTAGTCGTTCACTCGCCGTTGGTGGGACAACTGCCTAATTGTGAACCACTTTATGCATAGTATAGTGAATGTCTATTTAACCTTTTTACGTTCTTAAATTGAAGGAACTGGATCGGGGTACAAAATTTCTTCACTATTGTAATCTTCAAACACAACACTACCTCCCATTAAAGCCGTAGCAGATACATTTAGAACATCTTAAAATATAAAGTAGTGATCATAAAGTTGTATCCAGCATAGTAGCGTAAAAATATTCGCGATATTCCAATGTATGAAGGAAATAGTCTTATAAATAATCGTATAAGGATGTAATTGGAAAGCGAATGGAAATACATCAGCCGAAAGAAATATAAATAACCTTAGATCTAGGGGCGTGTAGACAGGAATACGGAATTTCAAAACTGCATGCATGGATGGCGGTGGAGTGTTTAAACGGGATAGTGTGCTTGCGTGATTAGAACTGGTATGTGGATGACTTCCTAACACGATACAAAAGAAAATAATTTAGGATTGAAGTGCAATTTTTTTTTTCAATTAATAATTATGTTTTTCTGCTTACTCACATAATTATTTGACGAGGAACTAGACTAGATTCAGAGGAGACTAGTACAGTCGCAGCGCGATAGTCGCCGCGTTGTGTGTCGCGGAATGCTGCTCATAAATATCATTCTCTAGAATAGCTTGAAACTAATCGAGTTCCTCGAGTTCCCACTTTCTACATAGTTTAGTAAGCATATTATACCTCTTTTTGCCCTGTAAACATATTTAAAAAGTTTAAGTAAAACTATTAATATATTTCTGAAAGTAAAAACTATCCCAAAAATTCTAAATCACACGACCAGTAAACTCGTCAACAAACAGCAAATTCAAACGGGCCACGATCCCGAACTGCGGGAAGCCCACGGGAAATGTGGTTTTATGCGAACGCTACACAAATAAACTGGTTTTAAGAAACCCCCAAGACTCGGTAAAACTTGTCCGGTACCCGTACGTAAAATGCTTTGGAATTCAACGCGTGGAACTGAGTTGCATTCTAGTTGAACTTACAAAACTGTTATACTGGTATTGATCTTTAGTACGGTGGCCGAATAATTAAACTGGGCTCTTTGATCTTTTTGTTGATCGCAATGTTGTTTTAAAGTGAGGAATGGATGGAGTCAAGATTTGTTTCGGTATAGAAAATAGTTTGTTTAAGGTTTTCTGGCTTTCACTCTATTGCTGAAATGTCGTAGAGAGGTTTAAAGGCGGAAGCACCCGCTTCTTAAGCATGAGTGAGTTCAAAATGTGATAAGTATTTACCAATGTGACTTCTTTATTTTATTTTATAAGATTATTTGTATTTGGGAGTGGACACTATGAGTGCTTTTCTATCAGAGATGTGCTATGTAATTATGCTACTAAGATGTAACTGTGTGACCAAGCTGTGAAACTATTTGACCGTTTCCACTGATACTACCAAGATATGTAGCTGTGCGAGGAAGATGCGCAGCTCGAGTATACGATGTATCGATAGTAGGAAAGCCATCCATAGTACACATCCATAGCACGCATCTTTCCATATAAAAACCTAGCTTAGCTGAGTCCGTTTCCACCAGTGTTAAGCTATGTGTACCAATGTATCATTGGTGATATGAAATATTATGATCATTGTATCATCGGTGATATAGAAATGTGCTATGCTATATCATATAATATATGATGATATATCATATCATAATTATATAGCATAGTATATCATATCATATATGATATATCATGTCTTATATCATATCATAGCACATTTCTGGTGGAAAAGCACTCTTATAGTCTGTTGTTGTTTCAGAAAACGTTTGTGTTTATGTGTCTGAGATCAATAGATCTTCCAGTGTTGTGAGTGTCCTATTGTGTATGGCTGGTCAGATACTACCAGGTAATCTCGAGGTCGTTTACCTCGTGATACTCGTGGCGTATATAAAACATGTGTTCGTTCGATTGTGTGTTGTCGTTGCCTAAAGTATGGTCATCATTTTTCTAATGTTGATGGTGTCTTAAACTTGACTGCACAGTTGGCGTTGTAGTTGGGCAACTGGCTGCCGTGCAACGTGTAGCGGTTTCGAAGTCTGTGTGTGATCCACAAATTATTGTTTCGGGTCTGGGTGTCATGTGCATGTGAACTTGTCTGAAGAAAATCCTTGTGTGTGGCAAAGTTTAAAAAAAAAATCATAAATTTTTATTAATGTTTTCGACTCTCAGCAATTAAAAGAGTTTCATCAAGGACGTAAAAACAACTCTAATTGCTTTGTTTTTAAGTCAAGTTTCGTTTGTAGAGAAATTAATTATTATACCTATTATGTAAGGTATAAAGTTGACGAACTTTCTTCGAAGCGATGTGAGCTGCATACTTCGAATAACTCGAGTGTTTACTGATAAACTTTGGAATAATTTTGAATAATTAATTTTGTTTACGTTTTGGTGTCAGTAAGGGAGCTATTATTAATTTTAATGCTTTGTGACTTCGTCTTAATAATATAAGCGTGAGTATTATAGTAGTAAATGTTTATGTTTTACTAGTAAATAGTAGTTAGCAGTAGATGTTTGTGAAAAAATATTCAAAGGAAGGAGATATTTTTTTTTAAAGTACGGACTACAAGAAGGTTTGCAGATTATTTTAAAACATTACACACGTTTTTTTTTTTCTTACGGACACAAATACTTTCGAAGATCGCTTGACGTAATTACTAGGTACATGTTATACTTAGGAATGACGTATTTGCTCCCGCTCCTAAACATTGATTCATTTTATTTTTAAGCATTGTTATCTTATATGAAAAATATGTGTGACAAAATAATAACATTATATTTTCTCTCATTTTCATTTTCTAACTGACAGACTAAATAACTATTTAATTTTCATATCCCGTCATCATCCCTTATTATAATATCCCCCAGGTTATAAGGCAAATCTCTAAGTCGAAATTAATGCTCCAAGCAACGAGATTGGTAGGGATTTGGTAGCTATTGTGGATACAAACTGGTTCCTATATAGAGAGAGTTTAGTCTATCTACACTAGCCTAGGTACATAGATCAGAAGATTATTCATGTACAATTGTACATGTATATTAGGGAGCTTTTCCACCAGAGATGTGCTATGCTACGTTGCTGTGGATGCGTTTGGCTTCCACCAAACAAATTCGTCACTCTACTAAGCTATGTTTTTTATGTGGAAAGGTGAATCTATGGATACGTGCTATGAATGTGTTCTATGGCATCCCTATTATCGATATATCGCATATTTAAGCTGCGCTGCTACATAGCTTAGTATCAGTGGAAACGGTCACATAGTTTCATAGCTTAGCTATTACATCTTCGTAGCATAGCTACGTAGCACATATCTGGTGTAAAAGCAGCCTTAGTGTGGTTCCTGAATCTATTTAATGGTTATATTGTATGGTAATGTTGGTTGTGGGTTTCGATTCGATGAACTTTAGATAGGAAGTTTTTGTTATTCTTTTTTGAAACTTGGTAAAGGTCAGGTTTGGGTAGGTCGTTGTATCATAATATAATTTTCTTTACTCTTTGAAACAAATTTTCCTATATTTTCCAGGAATTATTTTTATATATTTTTTCGTCAAGTCAAAGCTTCGTATGTTTCTCCAAACAGCACGCTACTGAACGGTATTATATTCCTGAACAAGCGTCTACTAGCGATAAAAATCCTATGCTATCACCCAAGTCAGCTCATACCCTATCTATATACTAAATTTCATCAAAATCCTTTCAGTAGTTTCAGTGTGATTGACGAACAAACATCCAAACAAACAAACTTTCACATTAATAATATTAGTGTAATAGTGTAATCCCTAGCTTAAGAACTTTTCAATTCAAAACACACTAGTACTTCTAGATTCACAAAAAGAAGTCTTATTTCCATATCAATGTAGCACAAAATGGAAACACAGAAAAAAAAGTATGTCAATCTTGTCAAAATTTCCCTAAGCCAAGGATATAAACAAATAATAGACACTGGATGTGGCCTCCTCGTAATTATTCAGCGTACCAAACAAGTATGGCATCTGAATTTCAATCACTCCCTTCGAGATTTCGTTTGGCCAGAGAATGGCGGTTTTAATAAGCATATTAATATCTTCCGAGGTAAGCCCCAAGATTTGTGTGCTCTGTATAATATTATCTTTTGTTTTCTCTTATTCTTTGTTTCTTTTGCGAATTAGGAGTTCTTTTATTATGATTAGGAGGATTGTTGGAAAGCGCTTCTTGCATTATCGAGTTTTATATTTAAATATGTTTATTTATTTTTTTATTTAATGTATTATTGGACCATTTTGAGTATTCGAAAATTTCTCAGTGGTAGCGCGGCGTCTGGAATTGTGCCCATTATAATTAGGGCAATAGGCTCAGCTCTATTACATGAGGCTTATAACACAAATGGTGAGAAGTGAGTGTACATTTTACAGTGGCATTACGTGTCGTAATGTGCAAAAAAAGGCGTGTCCTCATAAACCTGCTGCAGTCTCTCTAGCGGGTTGTCGGGGCGCTGGCTCAAAGAGCAGGAATAGGAACGGGTGGTTTTCAGCCAGTAAAAGTCTGATACTGCCTCTAGCCTCACTCAAAGCGAGAGAAATCATTGGACGATTATCCCCACTCAACAAGAAAAAGGCTATAATATGAAACTATAAAGATAAGGAATCACTTTTCCAAAAAACTTAAATGCAAATTCTTATTTCTCAAAAAATATTTAACATCTGTCCCCCATCATATCGCAAGCTCTTACATAAAATTTAGCTAATTCATCAAGAAAATGTCCGTAATAAAATCATTTTTCAATATCCATAACACAAACGAGTCTGTGTAAAGTGTCGCCAGTCATTAGAAGTACAACAGATTTGCGTACTGAGGGAAATCTTCGTCAACACACCGCACCAGACAACAAAACTTAAATAAAAACTGTAAAAACAACATGTACACCATCCATTGCTGATTTTGAACCAGACATACTAAGATAGGAGAGAACAAAACCGGCAATGGATGTTGATGAAAGTGAAGTGGTCGATAAAGGAATGTAGGTTAAGAGTGCCCTTGTGCAAGGTGAGAAGTGTTTGCAAAGCAAGCTAAGCTGTCTAAGGAATTAGGAGCCCCTAAGTATTCACGGACGCTGAATAAGTGCGCGCTTTGATGTCTTACAAACTGATGTTTGTGAAGTGTGCAGTACACGAGTAATGGCTTAAGTATGTACGTGCTTCAATAAAAGAGGTGATATGAGAATGGTATATTGTGCGGAAGATGGAGGTGCTTTGAACATTTTGGTATATTCTGAATATTTAGGATGTTTAGGATATTTGAGGTAGTTTAATTTAGTTTAAAGGATTTGTGTACACATTATGTGGCGATGTCAATCCTACCGTTCTTTTACACAATATAATGTACTTGCAACTTACTTAAAACTTTTTTTGAGGGGTACAAAATCATCCAATGACTTCTCCCTTTGGAGACGGGAGAGGGAGTGTCAGGCTTTTACTGACTAAAAATTACCCCATTCCTACTCCCGCTCCGATAAACCAGCTCGGTAGTCTGCAGCTCAAATTACTGTACTTAAACAAAATTTAATGATTTCATATCACTTCTTCTTGTTTCCAAAATAGACATTCAGAAATTAAACAAACCTAGATATTGGATTCGATTTATCCCTATTTTGTATTTATACTTATTGCATCCATGTGCTTAAGAAGACAGTTTAATAACAGCCCCGAAAAGAAGATTACGTTAAACTGTAGAATCCAGTGACGGTTACGGCGAGACAGCGAGGCAGTAATTCGTTAATTGAAGCCAGTTAAATGTGCAACTCATTTGCATAAGCCTTATTCGGATGCAATTACGTGTTCGCATAGAGACTGTTGAAGATGGATTGTGGAGATTAAATTGGTAACACTATTTTAATTAATGTAGTGATTAATAATCTTCCAGTGCAATGCGAAATTATTGAATAATGTTTGGAAAATCTACTATTTGTTTACAGGGTTCTAGGGATTTCGAAATGTATCGTAGGGTTTTTTAGATTACGACTTTCGACGATGATAAATAAAATTGTAGAATTAGATATATTATTAATAGTTGCCCCACACGAGGTTTTTTTCCTGCATCGTGGGTACGTTTATAAATATACAAGATCACATACAAATCACACCCAGACCCGAAACGATTCGTGGATCATACAAAGAGTTGCTCCGTGCGGGAATCAAACCCGCTAAACGTTGCCACTCGCGCCGAGCATGCAGTTAAAATCACATGTTTAACATAGGTTTTTGTTATTCTTAAATCGTTTTTCCAGTTATACTATATACCCTTCACATCTCGATTCACTTTTTGAATCATGAAACATAATGTTCTAATTACAAGATAATCCATCCCAATTCATACCACAAACACTACAAACAAAACAAAAGACAACATCCCATATAATTACATATTACACTATGCACTAACACTAGGATTTCTGTCCAGTGCTAGGGGAGGTCTAGAGCTGAGCTAAAAGTAAATTATCCTGCATATATTTCCCAGGGGTACCGGACAGTGTCGTACTCAGAAAGTAAAAGTCGGTCCTTAGAGCGCGGTTGCAAACTGTACTAGTATATAATATGTATGTATTTCTCATTAGGAATTATTGTAGTATTTTTATTTTGTAATTGTATAATATAGGTGTATTTGATCGTATGATTGTGTTATGTTTCGTCGTATGAAATGGTCCTTCGAGACAACATAATTATTTTTTGTTCCATCTTTGTAGTTTGTATGTTTATAGTTTAAATATGTATATACAAACTACTAACATGTTGGTCAGATCTTTTTTTCCTGGCTCGTAAATTTAAGAATAGAAGAAATTTGAACTTCAGAACAAGTTTTAATCTCAAAAATGTGCGAAGGGGTTTTTCTATGTTCCGTATTATTTGACGAAAACGGTTCTTTCATATGTTTTATAATGTGCCAGATGCTGTCACAAGTTAAACCTAACAGTAACCAAAATTATGAAACGATGTATTACCTCAATACCTTTCGATTTTAGATCTTTTCGATCGACGATTCCATATTCCGTAATAAAATAAAATACAAAGAGCTACACAATTAAATACTAGATGAGTCATAGTTTGCATACTAGCACGCGTCACTAATAAACTGCTATGGTCAGTTATTAGAGATGATAGGATAGCAATAATACGGACGTTATCGTTTGCCTCTTCCAGTAGTACGCTCAGCTATTCCTTAATAGCTTTGTATTAATGTGCTGCTGATTTGAATAAGCCTTGAGTGGTATTACGTATGGATTAAATGAGAAGTGTTAGGCATTTGTTAGAAATTAGAAGGAGTGTATGAAAGCCATTAATTTTGTTGCATTTCTGAATCCTTGAAGAATATCAGAAATCAATTGGCACTTAACACCGTTTTTCTAATAAATATTAACCTTTTTATCCCCCACTATTAACCAGTTACTTTACAAAGTCAAAGTCAAAATTATTTATTTTAAATAGACCGGGAAGGCACTTTTGAACGTCAAAGCAAATATCACAATATTAAAAAAAAAAGTTTGTTGGTCAGTTCTCTAGTGAAGCTATTTGCTCGTTAAAAATTCAATGGCAATAAGCATGCGACCTAATTACTATACGTCAGGTAATATCTGTCATATTCTCTACTACTGTTCATATCTTCAACATATTATTAGGTATTCTACCACCAAAGTTCTCAGTATCTCCCTATAGTAATTACATCTGTCAAAGTTTACTAATCCATGTCTATCGCAACACGTAATGCGGCCACATGTGCATTTATATTAAGAGCAACACAAACGCCTAGCGTTGACTTAGCACTATTGGTCTAATTGCTCCCTACGCATGCTCCGCTCCATTGCTTCGCTCGGCTAATGCAATATAAAGTGATTGCTTCTTAAGCTGTGTTGCACGTTCTAGAAAATTTTAGTTTTGAGCTTTGTATGTCAGTTTTGGAAGGAATTAGGATTCTATTTTATGTTTATAAGATTAATTAGCCAGCAATGGCGGAACCATTCACTGCTAGACATAGGTTCCTTTATTACTAGTGATTAAATTTTTATGTGTTATAAGCCGGTAAACGAGCAGACGGATCACCTGATGGTAAGCAATCGCCGCCGCCCATGAATACCGGTTACGTCGGTTGTTTCACGTCAGTTTTCTGTGAGGCAGTGGTATCACTTCGGTCGAGTGGGCCCATTCGTGCCAAAAGCATGGCTCCACAAATAGTCGTAAGTAGTCAACTCATAATTTTGTACTAAAACTGAATAACCTGTATAGGTAACAGTAAAAGTACAATATTCTCTGCCCACAAATATAGACAGGTAGGTAGGTTTAAGCACATTATATTATTAAATTATTGCCACTCGCATACAGAAAACAATTTTTAAAGATTTACTTTGAACATTGGTTTGTGAAGTTCAGTTTTAAACAAAGCCCGATGTTGGATGTAGGATTTTATCCTTAAAGCAAATAAACCGGTCAGGTGTGCTTTTTCTATGTAACACTACTCTGTATTGAGGTTTACGCTAGGTTTAACGAATGAAAGGATTTTGTGCTGTGTTTCAAATAAATACGAGTCCATAAATTTTAATGGGCGTCTGGTTTTCTATTTCATGACTTTTGGTAAAGTAAAAATGATGTGTTCTTGTTCTTCTTCCTTAGCCTTTTTTACCGCCCGAGAAATTTTCGAAAAACCGAGAAAAGCCCAGCAATATTTCGCCCGAACCGGGAATCGAACCATGCCAACCATTGCCCGGCAGTCACACTTGCAACCACTCAGCCAACGTGGCAGTCTTTAATAATAGCTTGAACGACTGACACAACCCATTTTATATTAAAATTTTATTTGTTTACATTGCAGACCAAAAACACCCCGTGACATTTCAAACCACGTAAACACAACAACAACAACACACAAATCATCGTTAAAAATAAAATAAATTAATAAATACACCACAACGTTTCTCCCTAAGATCCGCAAATGAAGTACGAGATGCTATGACGTCACTTCGGTTAAGAGTCTCAAATTGCCTCGCATGATTAAATGTGGGGATTTGCGAGACGAATGCTCTGCCGAGCCGTCGAGACGAATCACCATCGCGTTTGTTACTGACATTATAATAATATTTACTTATTGTCATTGTCATTTTGGAGGTTATTTTTAGGGTCTTTGATCTGGTGATAGGAAGAACGAGAATTGTGTTTAAGGTTCTGATTCTGATGGTGAGACGAAATTTGTGAACCGGTGATGACCGTAGATTTTGTCTATCCGTATACCTATAAATGGCATTCAGTCTGTCTTTGTGCTGCAGAAAAGAGCCATTCGATCAATTTATCATCTTAGTCCGAGGCACTCTCTTAGGGAACTATTTAAAGAAATTAATATATTGACTGTTCCTTCTCAATACATTTATGAAAATGTAGTGTATGCTCACAAAAACATTAATTTATTCAAAAAGTATTGTGATATACATAATATAAACACTAGAAGTAAAAACAAATATATTGTTCCCACTACTAGACTTAAGAAAATAAGTGGTTCGTTCAGATGTCAATGCATACGCTTTTACAATAAAATTCCCAGCGATATTCAAAGTTTGAGCCTGAATAAATTTAAAAATGTCATTAAAGAAAAACTGTATAGTAAAGCTTTTTATAAAATTAAAGACTACTTAGATGATAGTCAGGCTTGGGAGTGAGCCGCTATAATGTCCACACAGGTCATGTTGACATGTTTGTAACACAAGTTACATTTTTATACAATTTGACATGATATACATTAATATCATTCGATATTTTTTTGTTTTCACATATTATTTTTAAAATTGTTAGTTTGAGGACCGTGCGAGAGTTTGCCTAGTCATTTCACTTTTAGTTAATTATATTCTGACAGTGTGAGCATTTGTGTGGCCTACCCAAATGTTCTTTTGGTAGGTATTGTTCGTCGGATCATTCAGCAACAGCCGTCAGCTGAGCTCATTGTAAACTGACACATGCGTGCTGCCATCTGAACAGGTCCGCTCAAACTGCTGTGGTTCTTTCCTCAAAAGACCACTACAGAATAAACTTGCACGGTTCTCCGACATCTTTAATTGATTTTGTCTGGACTTTAAAAGAGACTATGACCTCTGAGTTTGTTTCGGCATTTCTTCTCAGAGTAGTCAGATAGGAAATGCCGGCCTCATCTAGCTATTTGAAATATTGACGTGTAAAAGTGTTATTTTATAATCTATTTACAGAAATAAATATCATTTATCATTTATCATTTATCATTATCATTTATGGGTCATCATCGTCTGAAACAATAGCGTATGTCAATTCTGCTGGACTATACAAATCTTCTGTAGAGAGAAGAATTTGTCATAATCACGATGATTTGGGCTGGGTTTGATAGATGTTGATAATGATTGAAAATTTCAGATTAAAAAGAGACGTATTAACATTTTGCTCCAAGCAATAAATTATTATAGCAATCAGTGTCAGCACTACACATACGTCATAATATTAAAGACTAAAATATACACCCAAAGGAGCTATTAACGACTTAAACGAAGTTATATTTCCACCATCATAATCAAAGGTTATCTGAGCCACCGCCACGTATGAGGTGCCTACCTCCCATGTAACTCTGGACGCCCTCCTTTGCAAGTTATTATTAAGGAAAATTTAATGCACCTCCTTCGAGGATGCGCCGTCGGCAATTAAACCTTAGTTATGACTTCGTATGGAAAACTTGTGGAGAGATACGGAGGTGTATTTTGAAGAGAAATGGTATTGTTTGGCAATTGTATTTATTTTGGTTTAGACTGTGTTGGTGAGATCGAGACTTCATTTCATGCCAGGATTCCATAAAATAGACATTCTAAACTTGTGATTGCATGCTACTCATACATGAGTGCGGGTTCGAAACCTATCAATGGCAGGTACCATTTTTTCCTAGTTACTTTTACTATATTATTAAGACTATTTAGACACCACTGGCAAACGGTGAGGGAAAACATCGTGAGAAAATATGGGCTTATAATTTCTAGTTATAAGTTAGAAATTGCCAACCCACGCATTGAGCAAGCGTGGCGATTAATGCTCAAACTTCTCTATGTGACAAGAGGCTATTGGTCAGCAGTGGTCACTAATAGGCTATTGATATCAATAGCTGTTTTTCTATGTGTATGTGTATAATTCAATTCATATTTTCACAGCTGTATACCACATAACTAAGCTGCTCGTAAACTGCACCTTCCAAAATATCGTCCCCTATGTCTCGACCGGTCACCGACACCAGTACATCGCAGTGTATTTTCAACTGCTCCCCACTTTATTAATATAGAGGACTGCCAGTACCCTCGTGTGCCTAGTCTCCACACTCATATCTTACCTGTTCATATGAATATATTGTTAGCAATTTCCATTCTACTAAATACTTAATTATTGCAATATTTTCTACATTTACTGCGATTCCTAAGCCATGTTCTAAGTGTGGGAATTATTATTACAAACGTCGAAAATCACATACATACATAACCTCACGCCTGTCTCCCTGGGGTAGGCAGAGACAATGGAACGCCAATTGCTGCGATTCTTACATACCTCTTTCGCTTCATCAACGGTCATCAGTCTTTTCATGCATGCTCGTTGGTTAAAGGTACTTTTAATTTAAAAAGTAGCAAAATGACATCACTTCCAAACTCGAAATAAAAATTGGATGGTCATATAAACGGTTGTTTCGAGTAAAAAAGGAACGCATAACCTTTAATTAGATAGAAATTACTTAAGAAAACTTAAAGGTGAAATATAATTTCTAAACGTTCCATTATTAAAGCGACAAAACGATACTAAACACAAAATTCTCCCAGAAACAGAGCTTAAAATGAATCTAGTCAAAGACCTAATAACTAAGCCTAATCAGAACATTGAATACGAATAATAACACAAAAGAAAATAAACCTAGAATTTTAGACAATGTAGCGCACCTAGATTTTCTACACTACCTTTAAATAAACATAACAATAAGGTTCATCAGGGGAAATTTGAAAATCAACATAATTCCTCATTGGTTAGCAAAGCACGGTTTCAAAATGGCCGCCAATATTCAGGGCTGCCACATTTACATATCAACGGGCACAACGCTACTTTAATACTGAGGTAACTGTTTACGCGGCGGTTTGCGTTGCGTTAGCAATTGCCTTTTTCGTAGGTAAAAATTTGTTTAGATTAAAATTATTACTGGTGTTTTTTTAATGTTGTAGGTTTGCAGTGTGTTTTGTCTGTACGAGTATTTGATATAATTTTAAATCTTTATAAGAATGTAGTATGTATTTATTTTTATTTTTTATTTTTAAAACATTGAAAATTTTGGATTTAATCACTTTTCTATTTGATTTTTATACAAGACAAACCCAAGACTAAGCATACGTCTATTGCCGTATATACAAAAAGTATTAATAATAATGTAATGGCCAACTTTTTCAGTGTTTTAAAGTAAAACTTTACTTCTGCCAGTGGCTTCGCCCGCGTTCCCGTGGTATAAAAAGTACCCCATCACCCAAGTCAGCTCATACCCTGTCTGTTTACGAAATTTCATTAAAATCCGTTCGTTAGTTTTAACGAGATTGACGGACAAACATCCAAACAAACAAACTTTCACATTTATAATATTAGTGTAATGTAATAATATTGCAGGTCCTTATGCCACACAAAAATAAATTAGTTATTTCTAAAATGGTCCTTACGTACTACTTGACCTTCAGTATTGTTTGGGTTGAATAAAAAATCTTCTTAAAGACTATTTTTAAATACTCTTTGTTTTCCAATAAAAACATCAATAAATAAGTTATTCTGCTAACCAAAAAATACTCTATAAATACAGATTATGAACAACGCACAGTGAATTTTCAACTTTAGTTGTTTGAGAATTGAATTCTTTTTCGCGCAATCGAGTATTTAAGATGAAAATGGGAGCCTGAGTGGCTTGCACCGATGCGTAAGCTGCTTACGATTTTTATTTCTTTCTATTTGAAAATGTTATTTTCTGCGGATCGTATAAAATTTTTGTTGTAATCTTTGATCCCTTTGTTGGTTTAATAAAAAGTTATATCAGAGTGTGAGACATTCAAAATTCGACTTTAAAGACCAAAAATAATGTTGATTTTTAAGGAAAACTGAAAAATGAGTGACTTGGTGGTCGAGCGGCCAGAAACACGATCGAGCAGTAGTACAGACCCTGCAAATAAATAAAAAAGTGGCACGTTATGTGTTTGTGTATTTCAAATTCTCAATTTTTAAAGTACGATTTTTGAGTTGAAAAGTTATTGACTTTTGCGCTTTCTGAAATAAATCAGTAGAATTAGTTCAAATAGAAACTACAGATTAACTAATACTTGGACTCTCATTATAATAGCAAACTAACGCGTATTTACCCATTAAAAAGTAAAAAGCAGTAATAATAAACAGATTGAAAATAATAAAATTACTGCAAACGAAGTTTACGCGTTCGCTTGAATTTAAATTTTAAATTTAATTTAATCTCATTTCCCAAGTAAATGATATTAATGATTTAGTCAATTTATTGCGGCCAGCTCTGTATTAATTTTTTAATACTTATTTGGACGATAGGTTTAAATTTTGATGGTTATTTATCGAAAATTTTACTCGATTACGGATAATTGAGTGTTAATTTTTTGATAGCTACAATAATATGTTTTCACCACTTATGTTACTTTTAATTATAATCGAAGTATAGAAGTGAGTTCACTTCTACTTTACTAATACTGGAAACATAATATTAGTAAAGAGGTTAAAATCCAAAAACTCAATTTTACTTTTTCAGGGCACACACTCAAATGTCGACTACCAAAGATTTAATATAACACTTCACTCTACCTGAGAATCAAACTAATGTTCTCTGTTCATCGATTTTTTTATGAGACAAGCCCGCCACAACCTCCCAATCCGATGCAACTCATGTCAGCCAGAATCTACAGTACAACACCGGAACACTGAAGAACTTCATTCAGAAATTGCTAACTGTACAAACCTCGTGGTGTAAACTACCAAGCAGAAATGGCACCACTTCAAACACGCTGTATAATAATTAACAACACCCTGGCTACTCCACAGACTGCATTAGAAATTGCAATCTTTAAGCCTAGTACACATGATGTGCACGGCTTTAAGGCAGTATCAACAACGCATGTTGACGCAGTTCTGTACCAAGCCTTGTTTACGAAAACGTACTGTGCTCGATTGTACTACATGTTGTGTTCACTTGTCTGCGCGAATGTACTTAATTATGTGTACTTAGTTGTATAGATGTACAAACAAGTAGATTTTAAGCTAATTGAATGTTTGTTAAAGTATGTTGTTCGAAAGTTTTATGGGATTTAGAACGGGCGTTGATTTTGTTTCAGATTTTGAGAATTGTTCTGTACGTTTTCGACAGTTCTGAAAAGCTTTACAGAGAAAAAGTCGTCGTTGAATCTGTAGTTTTTTAAAGTATAAAAATATTTTTTGTTGTTCAGATATTTTTCTCTAGATAAAAAACAATGTCATTAACATGACTTACCATCGGTAATAGCGGTCGTAACGATGCTTTACAAAAAAAAAATCTAAAATAAAAACAAAATAACTTAAAAATAATTAAGTGGCTCTAAGGACCAAATTCGAAACATGTGTTCCACTGTCTTATATATAAAATCCCATACTACGACGCAATTAAGAGCAAAGACTCCTAATACAAAATTATTATTTATCTTCCAGGATTTTAATCCTAAAAGTGAGTTTTATAAGTTGATACTTAAGTAAGTGGAACGTTATTCGAATCGCACATTGTTTATTCAAAAACTTTTATGATTAAGTCGTGAAATTGAATTTACCAAAAGCGGTAGGACGCGCCTCTGTGTGCTCGTACATACAGCCAGAAAATTGTGTGAGAAAATGTAGATTTTTCGTTGTCACAGGTTAGTGTAGAGATAAATGGTCGCATTTGTTAATGTTTACTTGTCTATTATGCTTGTGAGATTGTGAGATAAATGTAAATTAGGTAAAGTGGGAGTTTATAGTGACTGCGCTCTGCATAAATAATTCCATATGATTGTATTGGGAAAATTACCTGAAATATCCTTTCATTAATTGTTATTATTCCAAGCAAAATATTATTAAGCTAGCAATGTTCAAATACTCAAACGCCACTTAATTTTAAGACGCTCTTAAAAACCTATCTGTAACTACAAAATTACAAAGATAGCGTGATATCTAAAGTACAACTTAAAATTGAGTAGCCTTTCAGTATTCGGGCGTAAGACTAGTAAACTAGCTAAGTAACTTTACCTTGCTATAAGTAAGATATTAGTTTTAAAATTTTGAAAATGTGTCTTATACGTATCCTTACAATACCTCATTTTCTTTACAATTTGTAAGTGTCTTATAGTCAATAAGTGTCTTATACGTATTTTACGTAGCAGTAAACGCAAACCTTTGGCTTTGAGCCTTGTAAGGTCACTTGTTAGCCATCCTCAAGGACCGTGTGTCCTCGCATCTCGCAGTAACTTGTTTATTGGTTCGTATTTGTCAATCCAATCGGTCGGTGTGTGTCAATAAAAATATTTTCGTAATCCCGCGCCGATGGCGTTGTTGTCCTATAAAAATATAAAAAGAAAATGTCAAGGAGAGTGGAGAGTAAATATAGAAAATGTGTTCCACTGTAGCTATGATTTCTATTCGTTACTCTTATGAGGGTCAAGATATGATGACAAGATGGCGGCGAATATACGTCTAGGAAAGAAATATGTATTAAAGTTTTTGGTTATTTATTTATTTCTTTGATGAATATCTGCATTCGAGCACAAACCGTCCATGAGCGACGCTGTTTGCTTATCATCAGGTGATCCATCTGTTCGTTGTCTCATGTTCCATAAAAAAATCACCATCGATAGCTAGTTGCAATCCAATATTGGGCTATTGACTTTCTTTATCCTGGCCTCCTCAGAACCGGAGCTGCGGATTACTTAGCGGATTTATCAGGGCTCCGGCTCGAAAAACAGGAGTAGGAACAGGGTAGTTTTTAGTCAGTAAGAGTCTGACCCTACCACTCGCCTCGCCCAAGGCGAGAGAAGTCAGTGGATGATATTCCCACCTTAAAAAGCCTCCTCAGAAAGCCTGAAATGTTCAAAAGAAACTTAAGCACAGGCATGTATCCTGTTTTCCTAAACTAACTTTATTCTGACTACCTCATACACACACAAACACAGTTTCCTAAAATACCTAAATAAATCCTAAAAACAAACAAGTTTGCCAAACTTTTTGACGAAATAAAATTACCATAGCGTCGCGTCGCACAACTTATTACGCATCACATTGAACAAAGCCAGCGTTTCTCAAACTTCTTCCAATTTAGAAACTGACGCCTGCCGGGGCTGACGTGGCGGATGGCGGATACATAGAATTTTCCACTCAGTATACATGTCAAATGTCTTTGTGATTCTCAAAGTTTAGCCCGCACAGTGACGTGGTAGAGAAATGATGAATGACAGCGGCTAATGAGAGCTACTGAAGTTACTCAATTATTTCGACGCTGAAAGGCGTGTTCATGTTGACTTTGAGTTGTGTTTTTTGAGTGGAAGTCAACCCTTTGAGTGGGAAAAGGGGTGCGATCTTCATTTTGCGTCCTTTTTAATAAGTATAGGTATAGGGTGTTCATTTAGAAATATTTTTAATCAATTGATTTTTTTTTCATACGTAGTCATAAGTATGTTTTTCAAAGTCAAGTAAATAAGGTAAGGTAAGTATGGGAGATCCATTGCCGACCGGACTGATACCACGGCCTCACAGAAAACCGACGTGAAACTACGTGCGTTGTGTTTTGTAGTATGAGTGAGGTCATCGGAGGTTCAATTACCCTTCTTCCCAATCAACCCAATACCCGATTCCCCAACAACCCTTAAATTCTAACCCCTAGAAGAGCGGCAACGCACTTGTAACGTCTGGTGTTTCGAGTGTCCATGGGCGGCGGCCATTGCTTACTATCAGGTGATCCGTAAGCTCGTTTACCGGCTTATATAGGTACCATAAAAAATGCTCTTAATTAAGACAGACATGAATAGCAAAATTGTCCTTACTAATTTATTTCTAGCAAGTTCATGTCCAACAGTAGCATTATCCTGTAGCTTGCAAATGAGAATAAAAACAAGCTTTAGCTTAGCTCACTTAGAGACATAAAGTACTAAATGCTATTTAAAAGTACCGGGACTCGGTTGAAAATATTACGACATTTATTACTCTTACACATAAACCACCGACGAAAATGAAGTTAAAAATGGGCAAATGTTTTCAGGATTTTTGTATTCATAATTTTTCTATTTCAAATTGTTAACTTGACCTACAATCATTCACGTACATATATAGTAAGTACTAAGACTGCATGGTTGGCGCGATGGCTGGGTGATCAGCTGTCGCGTAACGTGTAGCGGCTTCGATTTCCGCACGGAGCAATTCTGTGTGATCCACAAATTGTTGTTTCGGGTCTGGGTGTCATGTGTATGTGAATTTGTATGTTTGTAAACACAGTCACGACACAGGAGAAAATTACTACTATTTTCTTTTTATTTTCTTAAACAAAAAGTCCTTTCGACGATATAATGATTTGAAATATCGCGTGACGTATATTAAAAAATGCAATTTTACTTTTACCTGACTCCTAAATCAAAGACACTTCGCCTAACGAAGCAGTCACAAAAAAATAATCAGAATTAAGAAACAAAATACAGAGTGTGACAAAAAAGAGAAACAACCTAATAAACAAAACACAAACTTCATCCATTATTTAAATCCAGCAATAATTCGAGGAAACCGATGTGACGCCGTAATGGAATCACTCTCGATTCATTCCAGAGAGAGCCAGCCCATGATAATAGGGATGACGACAGAGTAACAAAATTAAAAATATATTTAGTTCGTCAGAAAAAGAAAAAATATTAGACACGTATTTTTATTTTGTCGTATGAAATACTTAGATAGAACGATTTAATTATAAGTGAGAGGTATCTACGTCATTTCTAAGTATAAAACGTACTTAGAAGAGACGTCACACGGTATTTTAAATACATATCAACGGTTGACTTTCTAAGCGACATTTTTTTCATAGATCATTTGATGGAAAAAATTCGCTGATTCAGAATATCGCTTATAATACCGAATATAACTCAATATCGTAAAAAAAATGTCGCTAAGATCAATTAGCATTCCAACCGTCGATATAATAATTATGTCGTCGAAAGTTATTGATAGAAAAATCGTGTTTAAAAATAATTTTCATTAAAAAAAAAATAGTCGTCGTCCCTATAATGCTTCGGAGTACAACGTCACAAGTTCCCAAAGTTTTGGGCGCGGACCGTGAAGTTTTTTTTATTTGTAAATCGTCAATCCGAAAGAAATTAACATTTTTTCTCTTTTCCATTCTGACAGCCGACAAGGATTGCGTTCTTTTATTTCCGCATTCTTTTGTTTACAGAAAATGAGGTTTTGGTATTAGTGTTTTTTTTTCTCCTGTATAATAAGACCTGTTCTTAAAAGTTTTTTTTAAAGAACATGAAGGTTTTTCGCTTCTTAGAATTGGAAGTAATTCTCTTACGTTTTTTCACTTCTTGTTGATTTTGTTCGGGAAATGTTTTAGGGAGAATTCAATTGGGTGTTTGTAACTTAGCCCTTATTTAAGTGTTGGAGAAGTGAATGGAGGGTTTTGCATGCTTTATGTGGTATTATTGTTTCTACTTATTTACAATGGTCGATTCTTTTATTCGAGATAGGATCGGTATACAATAAGTATCGTTTTAATACATTTTTAGTTTTTTAGTTTCCAAATAACGCTGAATTACTTTAAATGTATTTATTAATCATCAAAATATCTGTTACATTTTAGTTATTTATTTATTCCAACTTTAAACAGCATTTTTTAAATAAATCTTGTGTAAACCTAGAAATAGATAAGTAACAAAATCTAAAATTCGCATTTTACAATACGATCAACCCTTTTTTACAAGTTTCAATCTCATTTTATCATTTACTACTTCAAAACATTACAAAAAAGTATGAAAAAAATATATTATAAAACTGTAAAAATAGTTCCAGCATCCTACTAGGTTTCAGACAAGCGGGAGCGCTGACTTCCGATCCTACCGACGTCACTTCCGCAGCGCCCCCTCGCGGGCTGCGAGCCTTTGTTGACTGAAAATTGCAAAATGCATGTAAATAATAAATCCTTTTCGAAAAATGAATTGTTTTTCCATAAAATTTTTGCTCGCTTGAATGTTTGTCAGAATGGAATGTTAACTGGATTCCATTCTGAAAATGGAATTTCAAATAATTTTATAGTTATTTGGTGTGTGTTTTAATTGTTGGTGATCGTTAAAAAATTGATATTGGTAAAACGTTTTTACTGTTATTAAAATTATGATTAATCATACATAACATAGAAAAATAATAAGTCCTATTCAAATGTAAAAATACTGCTATAATAATTATTATCGTACTAACATAACTTTGTGAGGGGTGATCTTTCTGAATTAAACAAAAGGGAAGATCTTCCAACCAAGCTAGCTGATCATGTATGCAGATTACAGCTACTAGTCAACAGTCGATAATTTTTACTGATGTTAAATTATCGTGTAATTTTTACATCTGCAACGTAGGTATCGTCGATAGTAAACGCCGGTGCGTTGTGTGTGCGGTGCGTTGGCCTTTTAGAAGGTAGGAATTTAAGGGTTATTGGGGGAATCGAGAATTCGAAAGATTGTGAAGGGGGAAATTTGGCCTACGCTAACCTCACTTACACAACGAAGCACAACGCAAGCGCTATTTCACGACGGTTTTCTGTGAGGTCGTGAAGGGTATCACTCCGATCGAGCCGGATCATAACGTAGCATGACTCTCCCACACTTGAAACATCCCAACAATACCTTACAAGTAAGTCAAAAGTCACCCTTTTTAACCCCAAAACCACAAGGAAAAAGCTTCTCAGGTATCCAGTCCTAAGAACGTATGGTCATAACGTACAATAAAGTTTATCGCGGTGTCGAATGGACCGACAATGAAAGCCGCGACGGCCATGTGCCATAAAAACTGACCGTAACCCTCGCCCGCCTGGTTTACTTCACAAACGTGGCTAAATAATGAAAGGCTGTCGCAGGGTTGCTCCTTACCAACGTGATGTGGTGATAAGCTGTAGTTCGGATTTTGGTTGGTTTGGCCTTTGGTTGAGAACAATGTCATTAATTGTTTGCCTATATTGATGGTTGATGTTAATATTTCAGGTCTAGTGTATGAGGAAGGCCCAGTATGGCTGATACTCGATGAGGAGCTGTGGACTACCTAGCGGGTTTAGCGAGGCTCCGGCCCGATAAGCATGAGTAAGAACGGGATGGTTTTATTCAGTAAGAGTCTAACACTCTCGCTTTATCCAAGGCGCGAGAAGCCATTGGATGATTTTACCTCATTAAAAGAGTGATATCATTCTATGGAAAAAAATATACATAATTGTGTATTTCGATACTATTTCTATGTTATTATGATATTCACCATGTTTATTTATGTCTATGAAGAAACTTTCCGTCTTAAGTTCTAATGTTAGTGTTAGTGACCATGTTCAGTTTAAAAACAATTTCTATCATTTTATTTGCAACATTGCTACAACAACAGTCAATAAAATCTTTCTCTGACATATATTTTATAGCGCAAAAATCTCTCCCTCACAATGCCAAATAATAAACAACCTACAAAAAAGTCAGTACAGTAACATACCTTGTTTTACGTGTACAAAATCCTTAACCCAACAGTACCTATTGGCCAGTCAGCTAGCCCTACATTCATAACGCTTGCTAGAATAACAATGGCGGCCGTATACCCGGCTGTATGACATGGTCCAGTATTTTATTTGTTCTCTCTAACCTGGTTACGACCTAACTTCCTTATAGGTTATATAGGTTAAGCATACATAAATACGTCACATCATAAGCTTTTGTGTTGAATTTGTTAGTGATATTTTTAATTTAAGGATATTTATTACTGTTACTACTTATACTTTAAACGTCTGCGGTCACACATACGTCATCAACAGCTTATTAATGGCCACTGCTGACCATTTTCGAACTGGAGCCCTGGTAACCCACTAGGATAGGATAGGATAGGATAGGATCGGCATCTGCCCTACTGGGCCCCGTTCGTGGTGGTTGACGTGGTGACTACTCGGTTGATCCGTGGAGCGGGTAGCAATCTTTGAGTGATCCACAAATTCATGTAATATTTAGTTACATTTCTGTGCTATTACTGAGAACTGTATTGTGTAACTACTAAGAACGCTTATGTATTACGGAAAATCGTAAATACTTACTTTCTCATAAAAGCCACGTGCAGAACCTACACGTGTGGTTACAATCAATAAAAGCCTTTCTTAATAATCGTTTCTAAGTAAATCCTCTTTGGTCGCAAGTCTGACTACTGATTAAGGGGATTCGGTGTCGGTTTTCCGTTCAGGTTGTGCAAATGTGGTCGTCCTATTGTGGTAATTGCCGAAATTATGTTTTTATTAGTGACTAGTTGACATGGCAAACTTCGTACCGGGCTCTTGGTGTTTTTTTCTCACCTCTTAAACCTTTCTTGGACGTCCACAGATGATATAAGACTAAAATGAGGCAAATCAGTCCAGCCGTTATCCGGTTTTAGTGAGCCTAACATGAATTGATGGAGAGAGAGAGAGAAGAGATAAAATGGATCCTGGAAATAGTTTTAGCACCAGGCTAACTTGGTATTACATAGGACTCAAAACACACTTAGTTGCAATAAATGCTTTGACTTTGACTTTGAATGTGCTACTTACATTTCGGAAATTAAAAAGCGTTTACATTTGTAAGTCAAGAAAATTAACAGATATTTTCCTAAAGTTATACTCGTACCTAATCTTGTTAGCCAATGCTTTCATGGAATAATAATGAAATGCCCTCTGATCTTCAAGACTTATTCCAGATAAAGCAAACCCAGCTTATGCGATGCGCGTACAAAGAGAATTAACATACAAATAGTTTGAGAGACGTGGTGTTGAACCGGGCCTTAGATTTGGCTTTTTCAAAATATCAGGATTAAAATAACAAGGAGTTACGTAAGGATTTCTATTCAACGTTTTATATTTTGGGGCTTAAATTGTGTCTGTCGGCGGTGTAGATGAAAATGTGTTTTTTTTTTACTTTTTCTTCATTGACCATCTGTTTTGAGTTTGTTTTTAAATCTACATAAGATTGTATCTTTGAATTAAGTGAGGAGAAGACTAAAGTAAAATATATTTTGCCACTACCGCTACTCTTCCAGTATCATGAGAGCCTACTAAATGGTTCACATAATATATTTGCCGGAGACCTGGCCAGCTGCAGCGCTTTTTAGTGCGATTTTTAACCCAGCTAAGCGTGAAGATAATGAAAAATCGTTTTATACTAGTATAAAATCGTTTTATATAGTATTTTATGTTTAGAAAATCCGAAATTTTAAATGAAAATTCCAAGTTCACTCACCGGAGCTTCTGAATACTTAGCGGGATACCAGAACTCTGGCTCAAAGAGCAAGCAGGAGTAGGAACGGGGTGGTTTTTAGTCAGTAAGAGTTTGACATTCCCTCTCGCCCCATTTGAGGCGGGAAAAGTCATTGTATGATTTTCCTCCCTCAAAAAAAGGGTGTCCGTGGTCACAAAATAATAACATAAATAATGTGACCTATATAAACTAACTCTAACTATTTATCTATATGCTCTTAATATTTCAATAATTTATGTTGTATCCTTGTGAAATAATTATGTAATTCACATTTGCAGTGAATATCTGTCCGTGGTTTTTTTTTTTTTTTTTTTTTCAGGGGGGAAATCATCCAATGACTTCTCTCGCCAGGGCAAAGCGAGAGGGAGTGTCAGACTCTTACTGACTAAAAACCACCCCGTTCCAACTCCTGCTTGTCGAGCCGGAGCCCCGGTAAACCCGCTAGGTAGTCCGCAGCTCCGGATTAAGCATCAGCCCTACTGGGCCCCATCTGTGGTGGTCTGATGGCTCTTTGAGGCGCGCGCGGAACGCAACGCGCCGCACGCACGGGTCTGGTTCTGGTCGGGCGGCGAGCTACCCTTGCTCGCCGTCCGCAGACCCGCACTTACGGTGGCCGGAGATCGTCACGCGATCCCCGACGCCCGGAGTGTCTTTCGCGTCGGCTAGGGCGTGAGGAAGTTCGTTCCCTCACGCGTCCCGCCTCCTCCTTAGCTAGCATAACTGCTTCGCAGAAGGAGGAGACGGCATCCCAGTCCCCCTCGCTCCGCACCATGGTCTGAACCAAAGCCGGACGCGAGAGGTCGCCGTCGCCGATCACTTCCCTGAGGGCACGGCGGTGTTCAGCCCACGCAGGGCAGACCGCAACCGTGTGTTCCACCGTGTCCTCCGGGCGGTCTTCGCAGTGATGACACCCGGGCGTTTCCTCCCGCCCAATCAAAAACAGGAACCTACCGAAACTCCCATGTCCGGTAAGCACCTGCGTCAGGCGGTAGGTGAGGACGCCATGGCGCCTCTCTAGCCACTCCTCAAAGAGGGGACTTACCGCTGCAATGACAGCGAGCCCAATCTGTCCGTGGTGTGATCGCGAACCGATCTATCTTAGCTCCAATTGAACACCGAATACTACCTCCAGTTTTCGTTGGGAAGTTACAGGATGTTGCTTTTTGGGGCTATAAGTTAATTGATTGCTCCATTGTGAGTTTTGTTCATTTTCTAGGTTATATTTGCTACTCTGTCTTTATCAATACTACGTACAGAAAAATATTGTGGTACAAAACATATATAAGTACGTTACAATCATACCAACCTACAATTAACCAAAAAAATACTGATTTGTCAATGTTTTCCAAAATGAATATTTTGTTATCTAAGAATATTTTATACATTCTATTGTTTATTTTTTTTTTTTTAACTTTTCACTGCACTAGAATTTTCTCCTGTGTCAAATTGTGTGTTTGTAAACACTTGTGTGTACAAACACACAAGTGTAAACACAATTTCACATACACATGTCAACCAGACCCGGAACCATAATATTTGAGTCACACAAAGAATTATTCCATGCGGGAATAAAAACCGCTACTCGTTGCGTGGCAGCCAGTTGCCCAGTCACCGCGTCCACCGTGCAGTCTTTAATTTGTATTAGATTATTTTGTCAACAAACTATATTAATATGAAACTCAATGGAAATATATAGTCTAAATCTTTAACTAGTAACTTAATTATAGCTTAGTATTAACTAAGTACATTTTACGAACTAATGAACATAACGCAATTTATCTATTTAAGATAATAATACAATGATGTATGTTAAGTCATTATTCAAGTACACGCGTAAAGTAAATTAGGTCTTACATTAATCAAGTAAGATTCATAATACTTTATACTAATAGAATAAAATGTGACTTAGAGTCTTTGATCGATTGAATTTAGTTGTGGGGTTTTTAGATATAAAATTCAATATAGTAAAATATACTTAATATATATTGCTTTAGGTCTAATTTAATATTAAATAGAGCTCTTTAAAAAAAAAACGCTAAAATATTTAACACTAATCAATCCTTATGTTTATCGGCTTACTCACGTAACTATTCGACGGGGACTCGACTAGTTTCAAGACATGCTAGAGGTTCCAATGCAAGAGCAGTATTCCGCGATACACGACGAAAATTAAAACAAAACAACTATTGAAAAATATTTCAATAATCGAATAAAATTTTCTTTATTCGATTATCGATACCTTACACGTTGCATAACCCTAATTTAGCACAACTCGTATAAAAATGACGGCCCATCCTGTATAAGAACACCTGTGCCCGGATCACGTTCTTATTAATTCCACAGAATAGAAATTGGATTCCCTTATTGAAGTAACGATTATTTCAAAGGTTTTCATTTCGATTCTCGCGTCGTCGAATAATTTATTCCGAATATAATTGTCGAGTGGATCCACTGCGTTTTTGCCAGTATCACTGATTATAATCTTTTTGGAGTTTTCTGGGTGATGTAAATTGGTGTTTATTGTTGTTGATTTAGGTTTCCTTTTTGCGTGGCGATTATAGTGATAATGCAATAAGTATTGTGTTTTAGTGTTATTTTTTTATGACCAAACCTTTGGTAGTTCTTCGTGGTTATTGTTCTGATTTATCTAACACATTGAATACCATCCTATTTTTATACTACGTATTGAGAACGAAGCTTAGGGGTCTTCTGATAGTAGGAAGTCACCGTAGCATGTGTATGCCCCTGCAACAATATTAAGCCCAAATTTCCCGAAGGTGGTAATTGCCTTTACGAAATCATTTACGTATTTCTAGGGATTGTAATGAATTCGTAACTGGGGCAGACAGTGCGAAAGAAATTTTGATTCCGAATTCTCAATAGTAACAAATCAGTCCGTGTCCTAAGAAGTATTAAGTCAATAGACTCGGTAATATTAACACGAGGGTGCCAATTAATTACATAACTAGAAAGGCTTTTCCAAGAAAACCTGCTGTGTTAGGTAATACTATGTTCTTTTACTATGACTCTAGAAACTACCCACGCGTCTCTTTACTGTCACATAGCAGTGATTTGTAGAAGTTTCATATTGTTTAAGTATTTTATGTAAACGTTCCTGCACATAGTGCTGCCGCCGCGCTGCCACCGCGCGGCCACCGCGCCGCCACCGTGCTTTTCCCTTTGTTTGATCCACTTCACTACCTGGACTGTACGTACGTTCGTACGTGACCAGTAATAAAATGGAAACAAGCTCGGTGGCGGTGCCACAGCAGCATCGCGTGCAAGAACGCTAAGTGTCAGCTCAATCTAATCACCCTGGATTTGATGATTGGGTATCATCATCGTTCTGGAAGGTTGTATCGTTCTGGAAGTGCAAACTTTGTGGTAAGCAATTACACTCATTAGTGGTTCTAATGATGAAACGCGAAACGCTTGAGGCGAGGGGGGAATATCTCAAGTAACATTATAAATGCGAAAGTAAGTTTGTTCGTTTAATCAGTACGTTTTATTTACTTTACCAATCTTACGAAATGTTGTATGCATAGTTAAAAGAACAAGAACGCATAGGCTTTTCAGGTTTTTTCATGGAAATTTTACTCAGGTAAGATTGCAGGTAAAACTATGTATTTTAGTTAACCTTCTCTATTTTCTACCTCGTCTCCATATTTCCGATTGGATTCTAATTCAATACTAACAAGGTGGCCCGTCGCCACGTGTCGTTGCACTACAATACCTGACGTAGGTGTTAGACGAGGCGGTACAAGGTATCTGTATAGAGTTGAGAACACCGCTCTTTACACGATAATTGATAGTGGGTGTTATTGTGTGAAAGTTAGAGAGGTGGTTTTGTTAGGGGGTGTTAGGGTTTCATTATAATTATTATTTGTTTTGTATAAAGTCCATGAGAAATAGATGTATACTCATTTTATGAAGATCAATCAGCCCGTGATAGTTCTCTGCAGTTGGTTTATAGGCCTTCTATACATAAGTATATTTGTCATAGTCTCCATACAAATATTATACTCTATATAAATATTATGTATTTACCAAAATCTTCAAGGACTTTGTCTCTATTAAAAGTGTAACATTTCATAAGTCAATTCTAATTCAGCTGCATGGTTGGTGCGGTGGCTGGGCAACTGGCTGCCGTAGAACATAATTATTGCGGGTTCGATTCTCGCACGGAAGAACTTTTTGTGTTGTTCTCAAATTGTTGTTCCGTGTCTGAGTGTCATGAGTATGTGAACTTATATGTTTGTAAACGCACTCACAACACATGAGAAAATTCTAGTGTGGGACAAAGTTTCTATTCAAATAAAATGACACCTGCTGAAAGAGTAGACGAAGGGGAAAATGACTGTTCTTCTAGCCGTCACTACATTAGCTTAGCACATACTTAGGTATTACGCTACATTATTATTCTAGTGTACCCAAAACATTTTCCAGTCAAAAAGAGTTCGAACCAATTACGCATAGGTTTACTGCGCTCCTTCGACCCGATCAGGCATATAACTAAAACAAATGTATTTTTAAATTGAGTATTAATACGGTTGACTTCATCCGTAAATTAATCAACCGTGTATTAGCCACTTGAACGGTTATTTTTGTATTTTCAAAGAGATTTTTATCCCAATTATTTTTTGGAGAAACTTTGATGTTTTGAATAATAATGGATGGCATGTGTAATTGTGTATGGAATTTGATCATGCCTTTTTTAAGGTAAAGGGTACGTTTCTTTACCTATTGTATTGTAATTAGTTAAATTGATCTTGGTATCTTTAGCGCCATATACGTGCTCGATAAACTTATTGGACAGATACTTCTTGTAAAGTAGGTGTACATTGTATAGTGGCATTACGTGCCATAATGTGCACCTCTGCCTACCTCTTCGGGGATATCTGGAGCTGGGTGGTTTTTAGTCAGTAAGAGTTTGACACTCCCTCTCGCCTCACCCAAGGTGAGAGAAGTCATTTGATGATTTTCCCCCTCAAAAAATATTTCGGGGATAAAAGGCGAGACGTTGTGCAAAACTTATCAAAATTCAAAAACATTCAAAGCGTAAAACAAAAATATAGATCACGAAAATACGACATCATTTACGTTTGTAAACAATATGAAAACAGATTAAACACCTAAGATTATAGCGTTGACCGTTAATATATCTTTAAGTAGACAGAATGGAGGCAAAGAAAACAATTTATATGTTGTGTGAGGTGAATAAAACATCAGTTACTGAGAAATATTACACATATAGCCAGATTAATGGTGTTAAGACGTTGCCCATATTGGTCCGGGAGCGCGGAACTTGTATAATTGGCTAATGTACAGCTAATAAGATAATGGGCTTATGTGTGCTGTGTTGTGTATAAAGGTATATATGTGCGTGTAGGTATATAAATAAGAGTGCAGGAGCTGGTAATAGTAAGGAAGTTTTAGTGGTTTTTTTTTTGAGGGAGTAAATTCTTCCAATGACTTCTCTCGCCTTGTGTGAGGCGAGAGGGAGTGTCAGACTTCTATTGACCAAAAACTCACCCCGTTCTTACTCCTACTTTCAGACAGAGCCCACTATGTTGTCCGCAGCTCCGGAAAATTTTAGTGGTACGTATAGTTTACGTGGATAGAAGCAACTTCTTCTTCACCTTATGAGCTTCATGATAATTTTATATGGGGCTTCCAAGGCTTCATCTTTGTTCCACCAAAATAATAGTAAATAATTTAATAAACAATAAGTTTTAGAAATTTATCTCTTACTGCTTTCTTATTAAGTAGTACTATAATACAATACCACTTAAATAACCAAAAATCATCTGTTATGAAGAATTCATCTCGTCTTAACTGAATTAACTTTGGAAAGAATATTCTCAATAACTGTTTATACTAAGAGCCCGGAAATGTTTCAAGTGTATTATTATAGGCTCGCCCCTATTATGTGGAACTGCTAACATAACATCTCACTTGTTATTCCCCCGGGGTAGGTAGAGCTCTTGTAACGATATACCCACTTATCGTTTCTAAGAATATGATTATGTATTAAAGCTGAAGCATGTTTGATGTGCAAATGTTTGGTAATTGCTGAATGAAAACTTTTTTGTTGGATACACGTTGGAATAAATTGTCAACTGGATTTTTTATACCTTATATTACTCGAAACTGTGGCAGAAGTCTTAAAATGATACATGACCATCAAAATAAAGACATTCGTCATACATCTAGACCTATTAGACAGATATAGTTCGAGGGCTAGTTGTACTACTAACCTTATAGTTTATTTGTAAAACTTGAATTTTAATTTCAAACTAGCAATCACTCAATCAACAAGACTCTCTTTTTATCAACATTAACATCAACAGCTTATTAGTGGCCACTACTGACCAAAGGCCTCTTCTCATACGAAGAAAGTTTGAGCATTAATCACCATGCTTGCTCAATAACTCTATAATTAGAAATTCTAAGCCCAGATTTCCTAACGATGTTTTCCTACACCGTTAGTCAGTAGTGTCTAAATAATCTTTTTTTTAATAAACTGACGAAACTGAGTTTTTTCCTTTTTATTAGTAGCTTGGCTCCCGGTCTAAACCTTATGTAGTCTTGACACGCGGTTGTGTATCAACCGATTTAGAACATGGCAGCCGATGGGAATTATTATCAAGCGTTATTTTTTATACGCCATGACAGATGATGCAATTTTATGGGAGTTATAGTCTTTGAGGTGTAAATTCAATATGTCAGCGAATGGGAAAAGGTATTTTTTGGATATGTTTTTGTTTTGTGGTTGAGAGTTATCTATAGATGTAGATTTAGATCTGTGTGGATTTTGTTTTTAGAAATAGCACATCACTGGTGGAAACGCACTCTTATAATTAACTAAAATTCATCTTTTTCCCTATGTGTCTTCTTGAAAGACAATACTTAGCTTAATTTCATCATGAAGTTCACGGTCAATTAGGTTGTTGTTGTCAGTTGTCTTGTAGGAGTTGTTAAACAAAGTCATTGTTAACTGAAAACATTGGGAAGCTGATTTTGAACTTTACTATACATTTATTTATACAAGGTAGTGATTGAATCTAACTTACAATTTGTATACGCTTTATCTAAGTCCTATGAGAGTCCTTCAGAGATGTGCTATGTAGCTATGCCAAGAAAGAAGACTGGCAAATGATTTTTTTCTGCCAGCCTATAAGTTAGTTAGTTTTTATTTCTTCTGAGTTCTTATTAAATGTAGATTTATTTGTCACCAAGTATTCTAATAAATAAGAACATGTATTGAGAAAGAAAATATATAACCACAATCTTGCATTAGACCACCAACAATTGACAGTACTAAAAGCATTAAACTGCTTTTCCTTCATTTAAATTATTGTCAACCACTTTCTAATAACGCGAACCAAAACCCAAGCAATGACAATGATTATAAAATATTATTTTTATATCCCCCATGACGGACAGAGTATTAAAGCGGACGGCAATATAGGCCAGCAGGCGTTTATTCATTTTTTACTTTCATGGGACCATTGTGCAGCCATGTTGTGTGTATGGGGTTTTTGGGCGGCTGTTAAGGGCCCCATAAACGACTTAAGTGATCTATATTTAGATGTTGCTATTGACGGTAGTATGAATATTAGATAGGCTCTTGGTTTAATGTTTGGGCATAGATATGGATAGATATGGGTACAATGTTTTGGGGTAAGAAGGTTGATGTTATAAATGTTTGGATTAGGTTAATGTTGAAGTTTTGTTCAGTTACTTTTGAGCTCCTAGAATACTAATTGACTAGATAAAATAGACAGACTCAATGATGCAATATTTTTCAATAAAAATAATATGATATGGGATCCTTTTCAAGTATTTTGTCAAAGCCTTGTAAGGAATGCAGCACTATCTATTGTTACGATGTTGCAACAGTGATGACCCGCAGGTATTTAATATTTTTATTCAACATTTAGTCGCTAATTTAAAATGTTTACGGTAGGTTAGTTTAGGGTAGGATTGGGCTCGTGTAGCTTATTAGTTTAAACCCCTAAAATTAACTTAAGCTTAAAATAAATGACTTAGCGGTACTTATTTAAATGTGAATCTAGCGTTATCCAACATTTCGAGATTAAAAACTGCTAGCCTTTACAAATTTTTGAACACAAAACCCCTAACAAAGTAAGTTCCTCTTCACAATTAATCACCAATACAACCGCATATTAATAAAGAACAAACTCACTCATAAGCTGAAAGCCGGCGAAACTTCATCTAAACCGCCCTGAAAATATCTCAACTCAAACCGAAAACTCATCAAATCTTGACGTATTTAAGGCTGATATAAAAATGTTCGACAAAGGCGTAGGCGCTGGTAAACTTTCACAATTAAGCCGTCGTGGTATCGTATCGTTCGACTTTTGTGAGCGAATTTATTAAAACCTTGCTCATGATATTTTGTTACAGGTTTTGGGATCCTTTGAGGAAGGGTGTTTGGTTTTAAAGATCCGTGGAGTACTGGATGTCCATAGGCTTATAGAAAAATGTATACAGTGTAGGTATTTCATGTTAAAATTCTGTAGATTTACTAACATTTAGTATCGTGATTAAGGTTACGAAACAGATTTAACCTCTGGTATATAAGACACAATAGAAAATACATTGTATCTCGCGTCGATACACGTTTTGGGTACACGATGGATTTAACATTGATTGCATTATACTGACAGTTTGTAATATTTGTAGTACACTTCTACTATTTTTTAGTTTCTTCTAAACCTTTGACACACCAAATCATACCAAACGCATGAAATTATTTGATTTTATCAACCAAATAAAGTTTATTAACATCACATTTACGTCGTTTCCCAAAAATATTCATCCCTTTCATCCTTACCGAGTATAATTATAAACAGAACCATACATACAGAGTGGGGTCCCCCAAGGCTTCATCTTTGTTCCACCGAACTTTGACGGTAAACAATAAGCTTCTAATTAATTTCGTTTTTCGAGGTGTGCGTGCGACTCACAACTTTACTAAATATAATATTAATTTCTTGAATTTTACTTTAACATAGGGAAATTTAATTTATGAAAACACGCTAGTATTATCAGTTTTGGAGAACATGTAACTGTGTTACTTCTTGCGAGTTGTTTTCGCGTATTTTGAGAGTTTGATGGAGAGAAACGTGTTTATTTATCATGAAATTCGGATAGAAATGTTCGTTCTTTGATTAGGAATGCGCTAAGTAGAAGATTTAGTTATGTCGGTTGCCTTTGGTGGGATGGTTGTCTATCCACCAACATTAATTACAAGTTCGACATATTATCAATTATATTCCATGTCTTAGTATGTATTAAAGACTAGTTGACCTGGTAAACTTCGTACCGCCTCAAACATATTTTTCTCACTTTTTAAACCTTCCCTGGCGTTCCACAAATCTGTTGGTCCAGCCGTTCTCGAGTTTTAACGAGGCTAACGAACAGCAATTTTTATACATAGAGATTATACCATATAACTATACAGGTAAACCTTGCATGTGTTTAACACGTAATTACCATGAACCCTATTTTCTATTGTGTGTTCAAGTATAAATATCACGATTAAACATAATTTTTATTTCCCTACGTCTATTTTTGAGCTAGTACCCTTAAGGTAAACTAATTGCTACAAAGGGAAATTAAGATCTTATAACTAATGAAAAAGAAGGACGTCTAAAGCCAATCTCTCAAAAATATAAAATTTGTAATTTTCTCTCGAAAATAATTCCCAAATTTTAGCCGGAAAAGTATTTAACTTATCTTGATAACGAACACTGAGGGCATGATCTAAGTGTTTCCCTCAGTAAACGGCACCGCAACCCTTAGCTTAGACGGTTATACTAAGAAAATTGCTGTAATTTCGGCGCAAGTAATAATTTTAAGTTGATTGAGAAAAAGGAAAGGTTCATGGTTTTATTATTTAGGGTCCTTTGGGGCTGATAAGGAAAAGTTTTGATGTAAAATTAGGTTTTGGTTTTATAATCTTGAATTATATTGTTTTTGGGGTTTAGATCGGATCTTTTGATGATAATAGTAAAATGTAGTAATGATTGAAGAAGGATATTTTTTATAGAATAAGCCTGCAAACGAGCAGACGGATCACCTGATGGTAAGCAATCCCAATCTAAATGTAGGTACATAAAGCGCGAAGATGTTCTCCAAAAACTCATATACATTTCTACATGCACGACTCCCTTTTGGGTAAGCAGTGATAATGTAACACCAAATGATACGATACGGCAGAGACGCCAATTGCTACAAATCTTACATACCTCTTTCGCTTTATCAACACTCATGAGTCTTTTCATGCATGCTCGTCGGTTAAGGGTTCTTTTAATTTGGGCCTTGTTTAATATATCGTCAATCTGGTAGCTGTATGTCTAGGGCGCCCTCTACCGATGGCCCCATTCATATCCACCTTGTGAATTTCCTTCGTAAATCTGCTTTATTCAATTATAAGATATTCAAAGAATAATGGATTAAGGACAATATTCTCAAAATGAATCTCGGTCCATAGAAATAAGAACACAGTCGTCATTACAATATTACTTCATAAAAAATAATCCGTTTTTTTTTCCAATTCCGGATGGTTTCCACGGATAATACGCAATCAGTGAAACAATTAAAGCTTGGCCGAAAAGGTCGGGACTTTTATTTTTTTTTTCAACCCTTTTACCTGATCCCCCGCTAATAAATCCGTTGAGGAAAATTTTGGTGCAAGTCATAAGATGTTGGAGATATCTCATAGTAGCAAAAGCGATTGTTGATGAACAGGGTCTTTAAAACAGGTGGGCGTTTTAGGGTTTTTCTAAATTCACAGTGTGTTGAGAATCTAGGATCGATCAAATGTTTTTTTTAATTAATAACTTCTCACTAGAGTTTTTTGTATTATCATTATTACAAAAAGGCTTGCTTCAAACTAATTTGTATAACTGTATAAAAAGTGAGTGAACTGTTTTTTCGACGCTGTAATAAAAATATTAGTCACAATATGTTTTTATTTTGAAATCAGTCACGAAAATTCAAAATTGGTGATGTCATAATGTACCGTGTTGTTTTTGCTCACAACTTTGTATGAGCATAATCACTTATAATTCAGTAAAAATATCAGAGGACAGATGACTCCTCAAAAACTTATGATATTTTGGATGTGTGGTAACGGAAGTTTTACATAATTATCTCTATATCGATAAGGGCTGTTCAAACTTGTTTTCCTGCTTCATTGAAATTCGATAAGTAGTAAATTGTTTCAAATTATGATTGTAAACAATTTGATTGTACGAAGTTCTGGAAACAATTTCAATATCAGCCCATTTGTAAAGTTCGGCAAACAAGTTTATAGGTAATTTTGGGTTCCTATCAATTTCCATTATTGGCACCGCACGTTTAGAACATGGAACATGCGTTATTTAGTTATGGTATGTTAAGTAGTTAATATAAATTGCCAATAGTATAGCAATACTATTGTTGTAATTGGTTTAAAATCGATAGAGAGTTTCTGAACCAAATCCGCCGCCAGTATTCTCTGAAGGTAACTCAAAGTCGTCTACATAATATTCTTTTCTTTCTTTCTCTTTTTTTCTCTTCTTTAGATTCTTCAGAGATAGAGCTGTTGCTTTCTATTGGCACCAAATGTATCTTAGTCGTTTTATCGGTTTTTCTCGTATAATACTCGCAAGAAGAGCAACAATGCTATTCAATTCAATTCACAACATCGTAATGAACTCGAGTGCAGTACCGTACACCATGTCATTGGTTATGAAAATTATCGCGACCAATGACGAGCAATAATGAGATTGAGTTCACGTCAAGAGTTCGAATTATCACTTACGTAATAGCCTAGCAGGGGTGGTGACAAAAATGTAGGTATTCTACTCTACACGGCTTTCATACACACACTTTCTATATGGCCTACACAGGCTATTTAAAATCGCTTATCCCTTGAACTTGCGCCATACAAACTGGAAGGAAACGCCGACAAAGCGATATAAATGTTTTATTGTACTTTTGTAACTGAATTGCATATCAGCCTTCGTGTTTTATTAATAACGATGTGCCCAGCGCTGGGCGTGGGCTTATGTGAGCGTATTTTGTGTGTATTGGTATTAATATCAGTGGAATAATTAAAATAACAGGTATACTTGTCAGTGTGAGCTCGGATTTGTATTGAAAATTAAACGGATTTGTGTTTTTGCTGTCTGCTTTTGTTGAGGTTATTTTTTTATGGTATAAGCCGGTTAACGAGCAGTCGGATCACCCGAAACACCAGAGGCATTACAAGTGCGTTGCCGGCCTTTTGGGCGTTAGGAATTTAAGAGTTGTTGGGGAGTCGGGGATTGGGAAGATTGGGAAGGGGGTTAATTGGACCTCCGGTAACCGCACTCACACAATGAAACATAACGCAAGCGTTATTTCACGTCGGTTTTCCATGAAAGCCGTGGTATCACTTCGGTTGCTTGGCGATCATTCGCGACGAAAAACCATGATGCGACTTACAATAAAGAATGTAACATATTCAACATATTCACGGGTCTTAAAGTCACTCAGAGGTTATACTTATTTATTTTACCAAATCTAAAATCTATACTAATATTATAAAGAGGTAAAATTTGTAAGTTTGTATGTAGGGGTAATATCTGGATTTAATGATCCAATCCTAAATTTTTAGTAGGAAGCTACATTATTCCTGAGTGCTATAGGCTAAATTATTTTTATAACATGTATATTAACCGAGCAATCACAACTTTTGTCTAGAAAGTCGGACAGAAATAGCTCATAAAACAGAAAAGCTTGGCGACTATGGCCAAGCTTGCAACCATGGCCAAGCTTGGCAACCATGGCCCAGCTTGGCGACAATGCCAAGCTTGGCGATCATGGCCAAGCTTGGCAATCATGGCCAAGTTTGGCGACCATGGCCAAGCTTGGCAATCATGGCCAAGTTTGGCGACCATGGCCAAGCTTGGCGACCGTGGCCAAGCTTATGACAATCATAATGACATTGCCACCTTAGCGTTCAGTTTCGTTTCGTTAAATTTCGGTAATCTTCGAAATTACTGATCCGATTCCAAAAATTATTTTACTAACAGGAAGCTACAATAGCGCCGAGTGTGATCTTAATTATGTTAAAACAAGAAATTTTTCGCGGACGAAGTCGCGGGCAGAAGCTAGTACTCAATAAAATTATGCATCTGAATTGGAGACCTACTTAAGGGTTTTTCTCGACACATACTTACTCCATTACTCCACATAATAAGTATTTTTAACTACATCCCTACACAAACAAATCCGTATTCCAGAAATCCCCCAGAAATCCCTATATCCTAAGAAAGTTCGAGATTTTCCGCAGATTTATCATGCAGTGAGCCTTAAGAGTAAGGCGGCGTATATATAAATTTTGTTTATCACTAATAGGCGAGTCCAGAGCGCGCATGGAATATAAATATGGGCACTCCATTGTCACTAAAGCTGGTAAGAAGTGACTCTTAGTGGCTTTGTGAATTTAGATCCTGGATCCAGTTTTATTTTGAGTGACGAGCCAGTTTTTATGTAGGTTCTTGTGATACGTGGTTATTAGGGTTCATTCTTGTTTATTACGTAATGCCGTGGTGTATTTTGGAGTTAGTGGAAAATAGTGAAGTATGCCGTAGATTGTTATGATGGAAACTGTTTAGTTGTGATGGTTCTAGTTGTAAAATTAACTTAAATTAAGAAGGAGGGGAAAATAAATTAAAACATTTGATTAAGGCATAAATATTTTGTAGTTTTTATAAAGTGTAAAAATAAAGCGGGTTTAGTTTTGACTGCACGATTGGGGTGGTCGATGGGCAACCAGCTGCTGCGTAGTGTAGCATTTCTATACGGAGCATGTGTATGTGAACTTGTATGATTGTAAACGCACCCACGACATAGGAAAAATTCTAGTCCTAGGCAACGTTTAGTTTAATAAACCTCTACCTTCGATATAACTAATACCTAGTTCTTGTATTTATCTTGTCATCACAGTTTACTCAATTTATGCCTTTCGTGTAGTAGCTACCTAGAACGTAATAGGTCACCTAGGTACCATTTGTAGACTAATTTTCTTTAACACTAATGTAAAAACGTACCCAAAAAAGGTTCTAAGTCTCACTTAAAAGGTCATTAACTAATTTAAGGTGATTCTTTAAAGTTATAAAGTTTTTAGTATCGTTGTCGTTATTTTTTTTATGACAAGACTTTATGACGTCGTTGTAGAAAATGGCGCCCGCCCTTTATACACTCTGTTTATTTAATTAATTTTTATTTATTTTAGTAATTAACTAATTATGGACGGTTGTTACATTAGGTGTGGTGTAAAAGTAAGGCAGTATTTTTTATTATGTTGGTGCTTGGTAGAGTAAATAAGGTTTAAAACGGAGACTATGTTTAAGTTAGCTGTGACTCCTCTGGTGTTGCGGGTGTCCTTGGGTGTCGTTGATCGATTACCATCAGGTAATGCGTCTGCTCGTTTGCCTCCTATTCCATAACAAAAAAAGTACTAATGATTTCAAGAAAGTGATGTTATTAAGGGAAATTAACTGGTTTTTTAGAAACTGTTCTTCTCAAGACAATCTCGTTACAGGAGAAGATGAACTAATTTTCCACTTGATCTTTTTAAAACAGACTTTTAAATGTATTCATTTAATTGTCTCACAAAGAATTCCCAACTTAAACCGCTAGATCTAGGAGGATAAGAAATGAATAGAAACCACGTTCCTTTTTTAAGAGTAGAGATACATCCAGTGACTTTTCCCGTCTCAAGTAAGGCGAGGGAGTGTGGGATTCTTATTGCTTTTCAAACCGAAGTCCCGGTAACCCAATAGGCAGTCCGCAGTCACCTGGCAGTCAAACCCAGTCCCTTGAGACAGCAATTTCAATAAAAAAATAGTAAGTAAGTTACGGTTGGATTGCGTAAAAACTTAATATTTTACGAATTCGAATTTTCTCTTAAATATCGCAAATTAAATATTTATATTTCAAAAGCATTTTACTCAGAAATAATATTCAAGAATTAACTTACTAAGGTACATAAAAATAAAATGGGTATCAAAAAATATCTTTCACATTAAAGCCCTCTAGGGCTGAAGGTGTGCCCAAAAGAAAAAGGGTCTGGAACTTACGTACGACGATCTCATTAAAAGTTTTTCAAGAGAATTAAATAACGCCTCCGCAACGAATCCGGTTACAACGCGAAGTTTAGCCAAGTTTTTATAAATGTTACTTGATGTGCGCCCGGGTTCGTTTACATGCTGCTTTTATACGTGTTTTCATACTATTAAAAGGATTTTGGGTCTATGTAGTGTGAAATTGTGAGCAGCTAAATAGCTTTTATGAGTAAAACTATTTTTTGTCGCATGATGGTGAGATTAAAGGACTGTTTGGAAACACAACCTTTATGTTTGGTTATCTTTAAGTAAGACTATGAATAGCCTTTATCAATCTATTTCTGGAGTTCTTTCTCGTTCTTCTACATAAATTCGAAGCTAAGCATCTACTTTGGAACCAAACTGACAGACAATTCAATTTGACGTTTCAAAAGTGTCTAATTAAAGAATAATTAAAATAAATGCTTTGACTTTGACATCACTACATAATATAAAACAAAGTCGCTTTCTCTGTCCCTATGTCCCTTTAAAACTACGCAACAGATTTTAATGCGATTTTTAATAGACAAAGTGATTCAAAAGGAAGGTTTTTTATATAAAACTTGCATAATATATCACCATTGCACCCATGCGAAGCTGGGGCGGGTCGCTAATTTATTATAAAATTACACCACATTATAATAACAACACAAACTACAAATGTTTTGTTTTAATTCAATTACATTAACTTTAGCGTTGTATTTGATATTTGTAACCCGCATTGCAGGTTAAACATGTACATTGAAATGAAATCGTGACGTAATTAAATATGGAGCACTGAAGCTTCAGTGATCATTACCGATGTGGTGCTATTGTGTCGGGTAAACTGATTGTGATGGGTTTATAGAGGAGTGTCCAATTCTGTGTTCATAATCGATTTGTAGGTAATGTTTATCTACGAGAATGATGTTTGTCATATTTGAAAAAAAACGAGTCCTGGGACTCCTAGGGTGTTTTTTCACCAAAAATGTGCTATGCTACGTTACTTCAACGAATCAACTTACCAAGCATTATTCCAAACATCGTGATGTAATAATTGCAAAATACATTACAAAAATCGGAAAACTTTCCTCTACATCTGGCCCAAAAATCGAACCTTAGGTCCTTTGCTGGACAATCACATATACGACCATTTGAACAACGAGGCAGTAAGTTTTAATATTACAATATGAAAATGTACTTGGAAGAAAGCAAGCAAGGAGACAATTGGAAGACATTTTATTCACTAAAAAATAGAAAAATAGAATCTAAAGATAAAATAAAAGTCCAGGTACTATCAAATAAAAGATTTCAATTGGCGACCTGGAAGCGGAGCATTCATTATTCAGCCTCTTAATGCTTCGGTAATATCTACTCGAACTGTAAAAGCGAAACACGACTTATCCACCATTTTACCCCACTTTAGGAGTGCCAAAAAGAACAAAATCGAACGATAACATTGGACAAGTTTGTTGTAGAAGGTCCACTGTCCGTGGTTTAGTCAGCTTTAGTGCGGTAAAACACCTTAATCTTAGTAAAAAATCAAGAGAATTTTATTTTAGGACTCCAAACTGATTATATTACCAATATCAGCCATAAGAAATCTCTGCTGTACACAAATTCAGTGATGTTTTCTATCAAAATTAATTTCTACATATATCTGTGTGAGGAAGATACGCTAAGATCGAGTATCTTAGCGTATCGTATCGATAATAGGGAAGCCATCCATAGCACGCATCCATAACACGCATCTTTCCATATAAATAACATAGCTTAGTTGAATCCGTTTCCACCAGTGCTAAGCTATGTGTACCAATAATTATGATTGGTGGAAGCTAAACGCATCCACAGCAACGTAGCACAGCACATCTCTGGTGGAAAAGCACCCAGATTAGCCCCTTCTAATAGTAATAAAAAATATATCAAAAGATTATCCCCATTTCGCCTTCTACATATTCCTGTCCTATCCACCATCGGTGAAAGCTTGTTCGGTTCCGTGTTATCCATTCATGAATTGCTTAGCCTATCTAGTACTAATGGACTTGCAATTTTAGCGGCAATGTCCTCAATGTGCCTGTTCATTGCGGATTTACTTTTTGTATTGAATGCAATGAGTGGAATTAAGGGGGACATGGTTTAATGGCCTTCTTTTTGCGTCGAGTTGTCTTTGTATTGTGTTTTTGTAATTTTTATTTCTTGTTGTGTTTTTGATGTTGAAGTTAAGATTTATTTATTTATCAACATACTTACATTTTTACTTACGGGTTTTACCTAATACGGTAGAGAAGCTTGTTACATTAAACAAAATTTATTAATAGTATCCTTAAACAAACAAATATATAATCAATATATACTAACTACTAATAATTAAAAAATCCTACAATAAAGAATTATCCTAATAACATATTATCGAACACGCTACCCTGGTGAAGTGTGAAAATGTAAATGAGTAAACCACTTTTCGTTTACCAAGTTTAGAATTTTAAGATAGTAAATGTAAAACTATAGTGTAAGTATTTTGAAAACATCATAACATTACTTTGTACCTTACCTCATACAACATAATTGACCTCATAAAATCTACAGACAAAAAAACTAAGTATTTTCATATTTTCTTCACTAACTTAATTTTAAACTACACACATTTCTGCAGTCAAATAGAACTAGAAACACAGGGTTATAAATAAGACCCCTTTGTTCTAAAAATACGAGAGTCGGACTCGTCCAATGAGGGTTAGTTTCAGGCTAGGATACGTTACGGGTCTCCAAGGTGTCCTAAACCTGAAATACAGGAGATACAAGATCCTAGCATCATGTTAGGTAAATAGTATTTCAGTTTGCACCTAAATTTCCTGGATATTTCTCTAGGTATGTAGTTTAGAGATGTATTTTGAAATAATGTGATGGCTTTTAGTTTTCGATGGCGAAAAGTATATACAACCTTAAAGAACCAACTTTGTTTTTAAACTAACTCTGAAATTGTGATCGGTGTGTATGATTATATAGGTTCACCTCCTATTGGATTTACATTGAATAATGTGTGCACTTTTATCTAATTTTTGAGTATAATAACCCAGTATATGGAGTAATGCTATCTTAAGTTTTTTATCGTTTTAAGCGCCAAAGTGATCATTAATCAATCAGTAGTACAGCAAAATATAGCAAAAATCATCGAATTTATCACATCGAGTTCTTTTCATACACCCAATTACTACTAAAAAACTATTTACGGTACCTAAGTCTTTATATATTATAGTAAAAAAAAACAATAGTATACAAACATAGTTCTCATATCAACATTTTTCACCCGCTACCCGGGTAGTAGAAAATAAATAGTGCTCGTTCGCTCGGTAATTAGGTTAGACGGATAAATTGGCGCCCCGGGTGTTATGTGCCCGGCTAACGAACGGACCAACCGGGTATACACGGGCTAATCAGTATGCTCGAGCACCGGGCAGCAGTGACCTTGAGAAAGACTTTTTAGATCATTGCTGAGTGCCTTACTGGTGTAGTGGTTGTATATGCGAGTGACGAGCACGTGATTTTGGATTCGATTTCTGTGGTGGGTTCAGGCAATATTTACTTTTGTATACAATAACATGTTCGTCTTTTTGTCTCACGGGGTTTGGCAGAAACTACAGGACCCATTTCCATTTTAGTTTTTTTCTGAGGGAGGGGGTGGGCATCATCCAATGACTTCTTCGGCCTTGGGTCAATTCAATTAGCCAGAATTTTTTATATACTGCAATTAAAATTTGGTTTAGTCAATGGGGCTATGTCGTCCCACTTACCGAACTATGAATAGATACAAATCTAGTCATAAGTCAGCGTCTCCCATGCCATTTAATAATTCCATGAAATGTAGTATATAGTAAAGTACCTAATAAAATACCTATCCAAGTCACAATAGATTTAACACAAGCGTTCGACTCGCAGGAGCGTGGTGGCGTGACATCCAGATAAACATGTGACCATCTATCATCCAGTTTGTGGCTACCAGCCAAAAAGTATCGTGCACAAACTCAGTTGGCTGCCCAACCACCCAACCACGTCCAACCAGCCGAGCATTGGAGCACTGTTTTTCTGGAAATTTACAATTTCACACACGGCAGAACACGGTGCCCTAATCTGAGTAGACTTGGACCCTGGAGATAGGATCTTGATTAATTTGTGGAACAACCACTATTTTGTTTTGTTTGTAGACTTAATTACGATGCTAGTTGTGTGTGTGTGGTCCATTTGGTTTTAGTTTGGAAATATTTATTGGTCAATATGGAATTGGAGGGCTGAAGACTGAATGATAAATCTTTGCTCAATACGCAATCGTTATTGATTAAAGAGTTTTCTATTACTAGTGATATAAATGTGTACATAAAGACATATTTCACAGTACTGCAGTCTTTTTTAAGGAGGCAAAATCATCCGAAGGCTTTTCCTGTCTTGGGTGGGGCGAATGCGAGTGTCAGACTCTTGCCGACTAATAATCACCCCGTTCCTACTCCTGCTCTTTGAGCCGGAACCCCAGTAAGCCCACCAGGTAGTTCGCAACTAGGGGTACTGAACTGTAGTCTAGGATAAATCCTAAAATGTATATATGTATGTAAACATTATGACGTATATAGTTTCATTATTATAGTTTTCTTAGAAAGCAAAATCAATTCCGATCACAATAAATTCCCAACACGGGAATTATACAAGCACCTTCTATATTTAGCAATTACTTTGCGATCAATAAATCAATCAACTTCAAAGCTGTAAGTAATATTTGACGGCTTTCTTCTTACGTATCGTTTCGGATTACTTATATTTAGAACTGATTTTTATATAAACGTCTTAGGGGTTTTCTACCTGAGATGTGCTATGCTACGTTGTTGTGGATACTTTTGGCTTTCACTAATGGAAACGGACTCAGCTATGCTATGTTTTTTATATGGAAAGATGTGTGCTATGGGTGGCTTCCCTACTATCGATACATCGCATACTCGAGCTGCGCATCTTTCTCACACAGCTCTATGTAGCTGCATCAACGGTCACTTAGTTTCACAACTTAGCTATTACCTCTTCGCAGCATAGCTACATGGCACATCTCTGGTGGTTACATCCAATGTTCATAAGTCACTCTTCATAATATGTTATTTTTGGGGAGTTCACACATGCTATTTGTGCATATGCTTGTGACCTGTCTACAAGCTGTTTTAAGAGCTTCGACCTTTTGTTTAGAGAGACGCTCGGCATTTGACTGTTAAATAAAAAAAATCATCATTCTAATAATTTGAAACCATCGACGTCTTAACCTAAACGTCGATATGTGAAACCTTTTTGTCAGAAGTAACAGCATTGCTACACCTACCTACAACATTGCCTGCTAATATATTACTCTAACATTAATCAGTGCCCATAAATTTCCCCTTCAAAACTGGGACGGAGCAGTAATCTCATCACATCGTGTATAAGCCGTGTTACTCGGCTAATCCATTGAAACGGTGACACAGTGCACGCCCGGATCAGTAAGATTGAACTGATGGACTGATGCAGCCCATCCAATGGCATATTAAGCTTTATTTTCTATGTGTTAATGTTTATTTTGCTGTGGTGGTGGGACTGTCATTTTTGTATTCTTGGTTCGTGTTTCAATTTGAGAAATGTATGATATAGGAACACTACATATGACAAAACGCATGTCCTGTCTACTCTTATAATTCGAGTATTTTATTACTAAAATATTCCCAACAATTATCTTATGTGATTTAAAAAGCTTAGTGCATGATTTGCCATACAAAGTATCCAATACTGTGCTAAAGAATTCAAAGCGGAATTACATCTTTGATAAAACCTGTCTTGCAATAAAGTATGCATTTGTATTTGCATTAGCAATTGCGTAATGTATTCTCTATAAATAGTATATGTTTCTTAGAATCCGAGAGTGACTATATTTTCCTTAAGGTAAATGCTTAAGTTTGATAATTAAGTAGGTACCATATACGTATGTGTCTATCGAGATCTGTTCTCCGATTGATGATCCGTTTCTTGATACATATGTACATTGACTGCACGGTTGACTCGGCAACTGGCTACCGTGCAACGAGTAGCGGGTTCGATTCCCGCACAGAGCAACTCTTTGTGTGATCCACAAATTGTTGTTTCGGGTCTGGGTATCGTGTGTATGTGAACTTGTATGATTGTAAACGCATCCACAACATGGAAGAAAACCCTAGTGTATAATTATATTAGGAAAAAAATCTCACTCTTTGTAATGAAAGTAATATTGTTTTAACAATCTAAAAAGTTACTTAAGAACTAATTAAATACATTGAAATCCTTACCAGCCGCCATATCCCACAAGTTATAAAGACAAGTCAAACAAAATTAATGTTAGGAGACTTTAAACTCAGTACGGAATTACTGTAACTTAGTAAGTTATTTAATCATTTAAGTAATAAGCTTATAACTTGAGTTTATTGTTCGGTTTTATGAAAATCAAAATTTTAAGTTTTCGGTGGTCGTCAAGTATTGAGTAAGGGGTTACAAGGTTGGGAAAATGTAGCAGTATTATTTACATTCAGAAGTCTTTGTACTGTACCCTTTCTTTTTCTGACGGAGTAACTTCATTCAATGACTTCTCCCGCTTTGGGTGTAGGCGAGAGGCAGTGTCAGACTGTTGCTGACTAAAAACCACTCATTATCTGAAACTATACTTGGTGTATGACAATAAATAAGTTTCTTTCTCGTAATATGATCTGGCGTATAGAGTTCGAAGCTAAGCATAGTGCTCAAGTCTGCAGTTAGGTGCACTGACTATAAGGTGCAATGGCAATGAAATTAGCGAGCTATGATTTGGCATCGATGACCAAAGAGGGCTTGTCAAAGAATGTCTTGGAAAACGTCACATTGGTACTAGCCGTTAGTAGATTTCAAACAAGCACCCTCGTGCATAAGAAGCAAGCATTTTAATCTTCTTATGGCATTAACAATGATAAAAAATGATTTAAAAAGCATTGGTATTCATTATAATTGAATTTAAACATGCACTCTAAATCTCCGCAGAACTTTTCAATGATTATATTACGCATGTCAAAAGTACCTATACCTTAATTAGACACCAATTACGAATCTCTTCCCTTCTATTTCTGACGTAGAAGTCAGTAATGAGTTAATTCATTAGAGATATATTAATGAGGTATGATATTTCCTCTCTATTTTATTTTGATAACATTTATTACTTCACTGATATTGAATTAATGAGTTTAAAATTAAATACGTCAAAGGTTAGATGGATATAGTCTTTATTTGGCCTGTTAATTTGTAAAGATTATTTATAATACGATTATTTCTTATGCTTCGCACATGCTGAACTGGTGCCTCATTTGAGCACAGGCTTGGGACTCCATGTAATCATTTCAGTACTATAGTAGTGATACAAAAGTCATGCATACTCTGTATCCTTGACTTTTGTGTGAGAATAAATGTCTTCCTTTCTTCCTTTCTTTCTTTATTTCTTTCTTTCCAATAGAGAGACGGTATTCAAAATTATAGTAATTGAAGATCAAATAATTAAAAGTAATTGAAGATCAAATCAAATTGTTCAATGAATAAAACATTTTGCAATCTATTTGCATTATAATTTTTTTTTTTTTTGAGAACACAGGTGACTTATCATTCAAAATGATTCTATATAATTTACTCTATTACTATGTTTTATTTTATTAACATCCCACAATCGCTTAAATTAAACAAATAGTGCAGTCCAATGACCAGCCCTGTAATAAAATATCTGTTATTGAACACGTGTTGAGATAACAAATACATAAATAATTACATATGTACTAATTTCTACCATTTCATGACAATGATAGGAACATTAGCTCATCAGTGAACTGTGACAGGTTTTGTATTACCTATAAAAATATTATTGTACCGTTTTGTTAGATAACCTTTTCACCTCTATTCAGATAACAGGCTATAAGTGCCAAACAATTAAAAAAATATATAATTTATCAAGTTGTTTTTGTTTTTTTTATGGAATATGTGAATTGGTGATAAACGAGCAGACGGGTCACCTGATGGTAAGCGATTGGTGCAACCCATGGACACCCATAACACCGTAGGAGTTACAGGTGCGTTGTCGACCTTTTAAAAAGGAGTACGCTTTATTCTTGAAGATTTGAAGGGGGAGGTTTCTATAATTTTAATGGATACTATAATATATATGATGTATTATTTTATTATTTACAACTAAGAATAGAAAAGGGAAAGCTATTGTTCACACAATATTTCTTCAAAATACGTAAGTAAAATAAAGCTACAGATGACGACAGATAAACAAAAAATATAAAAATATGATTTGGGTGTATGTATCGTATATACTTAAAAATGCATGTAGTAAAAAAGTAGATACTTAAATAACGGTAAAATGGGGTGAATAGAAACTCAGGGGGTGAATAGAAACAAATTTTTTATTAGGATTATTAGTTTGTTTTCATATTTTTAGTTTTAATAGAGCATTTTTGGTTTTAATAATGAATTAATAAAAAATATTTAAATGGTGTAAACAGTTCTAAATTACGTGAAAACACAACAAAATGTTGTTCCTATTCACCCCTGATTTGTTTCTATTCACCCCGTTTTACGGTATTACAAACAGACACTCCAATTTTATTTATTCCTCTATCTAGACAGATAGACGATGCCTTCGATTTTTCTTTACAAATACTCTCATTCGCTTTTTTAATTATGTTGTGATGATCTTAAATAGCTATTTTTTCAGTCTTAATAATAAAATTATATCTATTCTTAATCTCTTAGTTTTAGTTCATATTTATCTGTAGGGCTCCTTAGACCGAAGGGACTTCTTTCAAATGTTGGAGTACAATTCTGTTCGCCCAGTGTAAAGCGACGCAACAACCACGCAAGTCCTGCTTTTACTTGGAGACGGGCAAATCGAACACCTGAAACGAAAATAAGAAAGGTGATTAGTATGACAATATTGAGGGCAATCTCTAAAATAAAAATAAAGGCATTCATCACAGGGGAGAGATATCGTTAGAGGAAACCTATTCATTGGTTATACGATTTATTGTGTTAGCTCTATCTACCGTATAAGAAGACCTCTTATGACTTAATTTGAACCACATATTTGGCATCATCTTGGCTGCCAATATAAGCAAAGCAAAGCAAAAGAGGCCCAGTAGTTAGGCCAAAAAGTGCTATTCTCTTTGAGCTAATTTGACCACTCTTTACAAATACTGCATTATAATAGCCGCGCCGCATGTCCGTAATATTCCTAGACAACCTACAACATTACAGCTCTTTTGTGGTCAAGAAACATGAAGCTGATCCCACAGAATTTAATACTTGATTAATCGTTAAAATATTTAGTTGTATGCTTCTATGGACAAGTACTACGTGTAGTGTTATTTAAATCCAAACAAGTGATGTCCATACTGTGTAATTCAGATTGGGCCAAATTTAGTTGCGGTTAGAATTGGGCCCAGACTTTAGAAAATTTCACTATCTGTTACATAGGAGTTGATTACTTGATTAGAATCCAGTCATTGCATGTGAAAATATATGTGCTATAAATACATTTACTCATTGTAGGGGGAAGGAAAAGGGCAAGAGGAACAACTAATTGTTTTCTTTTTCTGATTTGTATCGGACATATTTCAAAATATTTAGCGCCTGTTTCACTATCTTCATATAATTGACAAATACTTCTGTCTCATAGTGGAAATTTCTAGATGACATTGCAACTTGCAACAAGTACTCAGATTGATACAAGTTCCTTTATCGATTGTTTGGTATTCAAACTACTCATATAATTAAACAACAAAGAGACTACTGACATGAATCCTTATCAAAAAATATTATCTAGACATTAGTATCTTATCAAATTTGTAATTATACCTTTGTTTGGCTTTCATTATAATATGAAGTTGACAGACAGCATTATTATGCAATAAAAAATTGTTGTGAAATATAAAATTTTACTACGACTAGTGGTTTAGCAGTCATTTTGAAAGGCACTGTATTTCCATAAGACTATAATCATGAACATAAGAACGATACGCATCTGATGCAAAAGGAGGGTAACAAAACTTACCAATGCAAATTCGGTTTCCTTCACCAAACGGCAAAAACACGTATTTTGGTATTTTAGAAACATTTTCTGGAGAAAACCTGTCTGGATCAAACTTATCAGGCTCTGGGAAATACTTCTCATCCCTGTGCATTGCAAATGGCGATATCATTACGATTTCATCTTTCTCTATAGCTACTCCAGACGGCAGTACTGTATCTTTAGTACAAAGTCTCTGTATAACTCCTATTGTGGGATACTTCCTCATCGCTTCATTCACACATTGGTCCAAATATTGTAACTTCTCCACTTCATTATAAGTAAACTCTTCATTGCATTCGTCAAATACTCTATCAATCTCTTCATGCACTTTCACTAGCACTTCTGGATTATTTGAAAGTTCTAGAAGAGTATAATGCATAGTATTAGCTGAGGTATCAGTACCGGCAAGGAAGAAGAAAAATGCTTGAGCAGCCAAAACTTCTACAGTTGGTTCAATACTATAATTTGTTGAAAAGTCGTGCATAAATCCGTGGAGCTGTAAGCCTAAGCAAAGGTCGATAAAATCATGCGTTCTAATAGATTTTCGTTGTCTTTCTTCTAGGACAGCTCGAACAGCACCGATGAAAAATTCCTCATGCTCTCCAAACACTTTGATGTTCAAAAAATCATATAATCTTGGGCTCGTATTCGCAAGCAAAGCAGCAATATTTGAATACAACGATGGCTTTAGAGTCTTCTGCGTCATCTCCAAGAACGGTGAATCCATAGCGTTCCGATTGTTCTGTGTATCTATACCAAACACTGATGCTCCGATAGATGCCGTTGTATATGTGTATAGAATGTTGAACGGGTCTTTTCGCAGATGGATATCATCTTCAACGACTTCAACAAAGTCTCGAGCAACCTTTTCTATGATTTTGAACATATATTTCAACTTGAACGTTGTAAAAACTGGACTTAGTTTTTGCCTCAAGAGCTTCCATCTTTTAACATCATTCATGAACAGCAGATTGTCTGCTAATAGATCATGTGGACCGAATTTGATGCCGCGGCTGTGGAAGCTTTGGAAATCACCAGCTAGAACCGCTTGGACGTCGTCAGGGTGTTTGAGAAGGAGCGTTGGTGTAGTCCCAGCAATAGTCCCCACATATAACACATCAGGATGATCATTATAAATGTCCCTCAATATCTCCGGCATAGACTGCTTTCCGAACACGAACTTTAACATCAGATTGAAGTTGGTCTGCACTACATTCTTCTTCTTCCAATAACTTTTGTTATAAAAGTTTCTATGTATCAGCACATAACACAGGATTATAATAGTAAACACGAGTGTGAACAACATTGTTTACTCGATACGCGACGCGACGCACTCTCTAAGGTCAACTTGCGACTGACTGATAGCGTCGCCTCTACCGCTATATTTAAACGCACCGATTTGAGAATACGTAGAGGTGTCAACATCTGAGATATGAGTATCTATGTTTACTTCATTAAAAGAGTCTATTAGCATAATCATGTACTTATAGAAATAGTTAATTTGTGCTTTATTTTGGCCAATTAACCAATGGCTTTTAGGAAAGATATTAGAAAAAAGAATTGGTTAGTAATTTGTAATTATGTACTTAATGACGTTTGTATTAGAATTCATAATTCTATGACTGTCGTTAGTAAATCAGTTGACACAACAAAGTATTGCTAAGCACATGTATGGCTTTGGTGCATGCTTAGATTTGTTTGGTTACATGTAACATTGAGTCTGCTAGTATCTAGTGTTCAGCAATAGGCTCGTCTAGTATTAGTACTACTAATTTCTTCAACTTCTTAACTATCTTTTTGTCAAAAGCACATTATTTTCGGTATGGTTTTCCTCAATCTTTATTACGTCGAGTTACATCACACTTGACTCAGCAGTTTAGTAGCTGCGTACTTAATAAATAAATAAACAATAGATCATGTTAGTATGGGTTATGTACATAACTATGTACGTAGTGAACCTGTTATATGACTCACATGCCAAACGTGTTCTGCATGGCATTATATTTTCAATGTCTAGTGCGTATTGCATCATTCTTGGCCCCCATTTTATATTACATTGAATTGGAGCCGTCCGGTGTGACGTTAGATACTTCTGGTGTATGTACTTTGAAACTATAGTAAAAAACTAGACTATGTTGTTGCTCCAGTAGCTCCAAGTTCGACTGTCGAGCAAGCGGCCTTGAGTTCGATTCGAACTAAGCATTTATTGGGACTTTTTCGAAGTTTTGCCGGTAATAGCTGGGAGTGAATCCAGGATCACAAGCTAGTATTTTATATGACATTGTCATCATAAATAACATCGCTAATATTCAGAGTGCCTTGTAATTTGTATCTTCTATTAAATTGACCTTTATTGGCCTTGATTGACCTCTTATTGCTCTGAATGTACCGTTATTATTACGTACTTGTAGAGCTGATATTCTGGTTTGATTTGCAGCTGGTCTAATTCATAATTTATTCACCGAGTTATTAAATTGCTTTTTTGAATTCTCATGTTAATCATTTTTAATTAATAAAAAATTGACGTAGTATTGATTCAATTTACTTTTACTAAGCCCTTTAGGAAATTACAACAGTAATGAAAATATAGATGATACCTTAGCTACATTTTTGCTTTAGTACCGAATATCTAAAATAACCCTTTTAGAACATAGGTGTCAAAATATATTAACAAACATATCAAACATGTAGGTATGTATATACCTGACGTAAATATGGAGAGTCATCAATATTTGCTTGGAATTATTTAAAAATAGGTTTGAACATGATGTAACAAAATATTAGTATTGAATAGTAATAGTAAATAGTAGCTTTGGACTAATTTAAGCACGAGCGGTTAGTTTCCTAACGCAAAACATAGGAAATAATGAGTAAATCCATTAAGTATATGGGAAAATACAACTGATATAGTTTTTTCTGTTCGTGTGCCAGTCAGGATTGAACTGATTGCATGGAACTTACAAAATGACTGAAGAAATTCTTAAAAAAGAGAATCGCCCTTAATTTTTATTACCGCCTCATTTTTTTTTTTAGTTTCTAACACCTACGTAATATCCCTAAAATCCTCCTTCTCCTACGTCTGAACAGCACTATGCTGAAAACCACATCAAAACCGGTACAGCCAAACGCGAGATAATTGCGCACAAACATATATACATACAGGGTAAACTCAGAACCTCCTTTCTTTGAAATCGGTTATGAGTACTTTGCAAATGCCTCTCATCATTATATCAATGAGGTAGTCACATGTTCGATACTGCAGTTATAAACTTCTTTCTCTATTATGATCAGCTAATTGCTATCATTAGTCCATTGACGTGTTTAGTTTAATGATAATTGTTGTTTGATCTCTATAAATATTAGCGGTTTTAAATTATTTATAGAACGTATTATGTAGGCGGCGATAATTGACATCTTACGTATTACGAGGCACACCTTTTATATGGCGAAACCTACTATTTTTTTTTGGGAATTGTTGGCAAACGAGTCACCTGATGGTAAGCGATAAGCGCCGCCTATGGACACCCGCAACACCAGAGGAGTCACAGGTGGGTTGCCGGCCTTTTAGAAAGGAGTATACTCTTTTCTTGAAGATTTGAAGGTCGTATCGGTTCGGAAATACCAGTACGACGCAAGTTCCTATTAATTATAGTCATGTGTAATACATTACATGACTCCACAATATTCAGAAAAGTTAGAAAGACCAAATAGGTCTTAATGGATTGAACAATATTTAGGCCAACTCGAACCCAAACTCATCAATAAACGAGTGATAATAAGTAAATACACAAAATAATATAATATGAACTATTTTGGCCACATTGCGCGTAGAAATCCCGACAATCTGAAGAAGCTGGTAGTAGTTGGTCAGGTTAATGGGAAAATAGCTCGCAGTCGTTCAACCAACCCTTTGGCTAGATGCTGTAAAAAACCTGACAGTTCTACAAGCTATAAAGACCGCAGAGGACAGGGGCGCATGGAGGATGGTCGTACATCAAGTGACGCGTGCACCAAACTAGTCACAAACTTTAGTAATTAAGAAAACTACTGAGAAGATTATACAAAAGTTTAAAATACTACTGCCTCCCACGTTAGTCTAAAATTTCTCAGGAGTAGCACGGAGTCTGGAATTGTGCCCTATACCAGTACCTATATGGCAATAGGCTCACCCCCTATTACATGGAACTTATAACACAATTAGTGAAAAATGGGTGTACATAGTACAGTGGTAGAGTGCCACATTCATCTGCACGTAACGTTCCGCAATTTGCAGGTGCACCTCTGCCTACCTCTTCGAGAATAAAAGGCGTGACGTTGCATATTAAAAACTGCTTAAAGGCATACCAAATCCAATCCTTTCTACATCCCAATCCTTTCTAAAATACATAGCCAAAAATTCTCCAATTATAATACAGAAGTCAAACAAAAAGATATCAGGAAAGCAATTTTGATTGGAGTATAAAAAGTTCCTTTTGTTGAACAACTTAGCTTGGCTTCATGCCAAGTTTCATGTTACATTTTTATCTCTACACAACTTTCATTTAATCTGTTTCGGCTTAAAACTTCAACGTTTAAATGTAAGTGGTTGTTATGTATTTTTATGGCAATAAAGTTCTAAGTCGCTTGGCTGAAAATTGATTGTGTTAAGACACAGAAGATAGTTTGGGAGAAAAGCAATATAAACTTGATTGTTACTCACAACCCTATCGTAATGATATTAAACATAAATGATTTTTCCGATGAGGCAAAACAGAAGACGTAATTTTTGACGATGACAGATGACAAAAGTCGCACATGGACGATAGAAGTACATGCACATGTGAAGTTTACATGCCACTAAACATGCATGGCAATTGGGCAGAAAGACCGCCAGCCACGATCACCTCATCTGGTCGGAGGATACTTCTTTTCTAAGAGAACTTTACTCATTGCGTCTGAAAATTACACATACTGAGCAAAACCCCTTCTGCGGAAAAGTGGCATTGAATAGCATAGGCATTCCATTCAATTTGGAAGTCGTTGGTAGAGGCCTATGTTATGTTCAACAATGAACATCTTGTAACGGAAATGACGAAGATGATTGATGTCCACCTACACAAACAGACTTTAGTAGCATAACTGCTTAATGTCAATATCCCTCCTTTTATCCCCGAAGGTGCATATTACGGCACGTAATGCCGCTATACAATGTACACCCACTTCTCACCATTTGTGCTATAAGTCCCTGCTGTACTGCTAAACATAAGCCCATAAAACAACTAACCTACCCCTTCAAGGCCACAAACACAATACATTCAAATGTATAACAATAAAAAGCATTCGCAGTGACCACAGAATCTGGGAGAGTGACGTGTGAAAGTAATATGTGTCGCTCTTGAAGAGGGTAACGCTATACTTTTGTTGGCAGCCGATTTTCATTACTGTCAGCTCGAACACCTGTCTGGCTTAGACGAGCTTTGTCGTGACACTGGCTTGAGAATATACCATATGATTCCTAAGTTTTTTTGAGGAGTCGTTCGCTAATTTTAGGTTAGGGGATTTGTTTTTAGAAATTCAGTCAGTCAATGTGTCAGGTTTTGATGAGAAAAGGTCTTCGGTAGGAAGAAATATTTCGATTGATTTAATAGTGTGTGCATAGTCAGGTAAACAACAATAAAGAAAGAGGTGTATGATCTTGGTGATTATTGAGTTTATTGACGTATCTTATCATATTCCCTTTTTTCCCTTTGTAGTCAGCAAGTACATTCTAATGTTACTGACATGCATACGCAGATGAGTTTAGTGTCGATATGCTAGTTAAATAAGTGAATCGAAAAGTTGGTATCAAGGGATTAATAGTTTTTTAGTAAGTAAGAGTCTGGCGGGAGAAGTCATTGGATGATTTGCCCTATTAAAAAAAGGGATTAGTAGTGACATACAGTAAATTCTAAATACGTCGACACGTCATTTATCTAGGGGCTCTTTACAGATAGGCTGCAGCAGTTTTAGAGAGATAAAAAATCTCCCATTATCTAGTATTTCTGCCCTTCCTTTTGTCTTCAAAGCGTCTTTTGAAGAGTCCGGTAAACCTAAGTTTAGAAGTAAAATCAAGTCTAATTTACTTTCTAAATACTGTGTAAAGACTTCAAACACAGTGTTCCAGGGCCAATCCTCGTCATTTGGAGCATTCAATTAAATATAATACGTCCGCCCTAATCATGATATGCCTAACAGCTGTCAAACCTACTTCAGTATTGAAGCATCGTATTCAAAGTTTGACAACCTGGGTCGGGCACAGGTTTTAGATGATCTGATAGGCATTGTATGTGTACCTGTAGCTGAGTAGATAGATATTTGAACTTGTTATTGTTTGGGGCTTTGCTCGTGGTAATGTGAATTTTGGTAAACACAACGTCACGCCTTTTGTCCCCGAAGGGGTAGGCAGAGGTGCACATTACGGCACGCAATGTACACCCACTTTTTATTCACCATTTGTGTTATACGTCTCATGTAATAGGGGGTGAGCCTATTGTGAATTTTGGTAAAATTGACAATTAATTTATATCAACACTAGATTTTGTCTTTTTAAGTTAAAATTGGAATCTTTTATATTAAAATTGCCAATGTAGACAATAAGAATAATTGCCATTATTATTTTTAACTCAAATATATGGGTCCCGACTGTGTTAATTAAATTACTTGGTATGCTTCTGAATCGAACTTGTTTTGTTACTTTTTAGTTTTATTACAGTTGTTTATTTTTAATTTCATTTATTCACCTATTAATCATGTTTATATAGCTCAGTAATATTGCTGATTAATTCACAATAATTTGTCAGTGGTGTCTAAATAATCTTAGAAAGAACGTATAACGCGGATGAAGTCACATTGGTACTAACTAGTACTACCTATAGCAAATAAGTAAACGAGATTTCCTAGTCAAATGAAAATTTCCATCCATAAATTCGGTACGGAGCATGAAATGATAATTCTCTATTTTCTAGTCCTGTCCCGTTCGAGCTCTTGGGAATTAAATGTGTCAATATTCATACTGGCGCGTTTTTTCTTTGGCATATTCTTCTCTCGTCACGTTTGGAGTATGAATCAGTTATGTAGAGCACGGGTAATTTTATTTTAATGGTCTGCAGCCGTAATGAACATTAATATGAGAGAGTCACAGAGTGTTAAGTGTTTTGTGGTGTGAGTGAGGTTACCGGAGGCCCAATTACCCCCCCCGATTCCCAATCATCTCTAACGGCCGGCAACGCACTTGTAATGCCTCTGGTGTTTCGGGTGTCCATAGGCGGCGGCGATTGCTTACCATCTGGTGATCCGTCTGCTTGTTTACCGGCTTATACCATCAAAAATGAACATTAAACTGGAAGGTATAGTAAGTTATTGTACGATATATCTACTGGTACCTCGTTGGTAAGTTTTAAAAATAATTTAGTCTTTTTGTCATTTGATGTATATGGCAATAATATTGTTGCGAAATATTGTTATATTTCTGACAGCAACCTTACATAAACCATTAATCACATGATTGCAAGAATCTTGAAGATTTATAAACACTTAAAACACAAGAGTGCACACTTCCGATTAGATAATCAGCAGAGATACTTATGGACATAAGTAGTTATTTACTTGGAAAATTCCTATTAAAAGTTAGTTACTACCTACTTGAACATAAGTAATTATTTACTAGGAAAATTACCATTAAAATTTATTTAGACCACATTACATAAAAGTATAAGACAATAGCATAATAGTGATCACCTTGATTTTGTTGTCCTCAAGATTTTTTCTTTTTCTATCGCATTGACTGAATATTAGTTTCTCACATACATTGTTCTCACATAATTGAAGCAATCGAAACTATGTAACCAAGAATTTTATTGTGAAGCTGATTGAAAAAGAGTAAGTAATCTATGGAATTTCTTGTTCGTTCATAAGAATCTACACTTTGGAACGAGCAAATAGCCTCACTAGAGGACTGACCAACAGACAGACGTTTTTAGTATTTGAATATTTGCTTTGACGTTTAAAAGTGCCTTCTTGGTCTATTTGAAATAAATAATTTTGACTTTGATGACTTTGACTTCGTCCCATTCATACGCTAAGAGCCTCAGAATCTCCGAAGCGCACATAAATATTTGTGCCCCGGGACAATGTATGTTTTTAGTTTGTTTTCTCATGTTTTGCAAGCTTTGAATAATTATTTATGAAGTACCTCCTCTATGTGAGGGAGGTTGGTCTTTTGTTTTATGGATTGTAAAGAATAGTACATTCTTGTGTTGACTTGTACTGGAGATCCGGACTTGTTTGTTTTAGTTGGTATTTGGGAAGATGGGGGATGGAGGGTTGAGGCGCCTGATGAAAATGTTGGATCTAAAGATACTGCGTCATAATTTTATTTAAGGTTACGTTGTAGGCGTAGATAAATCGATGAATTAGAAGAATGGACTGTGCTGTAACTCTTAAGATTTTTTATTGTGGTTCCATTATAACTTTCGTGAGACATACTAAATTAATTGTTATGTTTTTCTTATAGGCGTACTCACGTAATTATTTGACGAGGAACTCGACTAGTTTCAAGCTAGAGGCTCATATTTATACAGCAGCATTCCGCGACAGTCGCCGCGTCTTGTTATTATAATTATTTTTTTATTGGTTTTGTAACAAAAACGACGTTTCTGAACTCAATTTTGGATCAACCATATTCGTTACTTTGTTTCTTGTGTTCATTAGTTGTATAAACAAACGCTCAATTTCAGCGTTTCAGCCATATATAATTTTAAGTCTAAATTATACAAGGACTACGCACGGAAACTAGTATTACAACGATAATTATAAATAATAGCGACCCATCCTTGAGCATAATAATAATAGTCTAGTATTATTATTAAATTATTAACTAGTGTTAATATAATCAGCAGAACATTGTCGCCTACAGTCTGGAACCACTTAACTGTACAATCTAACTCGTAATTAAAAACTAATATTGGCTGTACTGTACAGCGTTCTAGAGATCGAGTGTATCGACACACTAAATGCTGTGTAGTATAAATTTTAATCAGCCTGTAGTTTGAGTTTTAGATCATGTTTAATTTGTATGAAAATTTTGTTAAATTACACTTTAGCTGTTTATAATCGTCTTTTTATGAATGACTAGATATGATATGTAGGTATATACGAAGATGACATAAAGATGTTCAAGTGTGGGAGAGCTATGCTTCGGTACGAATGGGTCGGCTCGAACGGAGTGATACGGTACCACGACCACTCAGAAAACGGATGTGAAACAACGCTTGCGTTGTGTTTTGTTGTGTGAATGAGATTATGGAAGTCCAAATGAACCCCAATTTTTCCAATACCCGATTACCCAACAAGTCTTAAAAGACCGGCAACGCACTTGTAATGTCTCCGGTGTCTCCGGGTGTCCATGAGCAGCGGTGATTGCTTACCATCAGGCTGACCGGTTTGCTCGGTTCGATAACCGATTACCGATACATCATTTTTTTTAAGGAAAATGAGATAGGATTTTGGAAAAGAATGGCAGGTATAGGAAGACGTAATAAAGCACGAATGTTACGTTTTTAATGGATCCAAGATTAAGCTATCGACTAACTAAGCACTTGCAGATAATAAGACTTTCTAAAATCATTCCTTTAACCTTTAAAAACAATAACATTTATAACAACAAGTGTCACGTTGAACATTACACTAAAATCCTCAGTACTAACCACAAAACACACTACTACTAGTAAAAATTTCACCTAAAATCTTAAAACAAAACTCCAATCAAACTCCAAAAGAGTAATAAACCTAAAAACTATAAGTAGCAGTGTACAAATTACAATAACTTAAAGTTGTACCGTTTGGCTATGTACCAGGAAGATGAAACTATCGGCACACTTGCGCTAAGTGTGGCCCGCACTTAGACGCGGTACAATTTATGTGTTACTTAGCAAACTGGATGGCCAAGTTGAAGTTCGGCTCTGAAACTAGCGGAATGAGGGGAAATTCTTTTAAAGTTTTTGGAGATTTTCGTTTCTTGGTGTTTGCTAAATTTTTGTTGATGCATTAGAGGTATTTTATTGGTTAATTTGGAATTATGTGTTTATAGGGTTTTATTTTAGTTATGAATCATTAAGTTTGCTAGTAACAATGTTGGTTTAATTTTAAGAAATGAGTCGGTATCTATAAAGTCTTGCATTTATTCTGGCAAAACCTTTTATAACAAATAAATTTAAATTAAGATACAAATCTTGATTCTAAAAGTTTTACAAAAAGATTAACGGAATCTTTTTAATATTTTAAAGACACGTAGGCGGTAATAAGAACATCAGATTACTTTAGCAAACAACCAACCAAAAAAACAAAACCAAAACACGATCGCTTACAAAAATTTCCACCCGCCGTTTGCACAGCCCACACACAAGTGTTATCAGATGGAAAAATAACATTGGAACTTTTAGCGACCAGCAGTTTAAGTGCCTGGTTTGCGACCAGCAACTTGGGTCGCTGGCTGGTTGTAGCGACATGCCACGGGTCACACGTTCGCGATACTCCCACAAAACATACCGGGATCGGGGAAAAAAGTTCCTATACCGAACCTTTTCAAATATTCCGTTAGTTTTGCTGCAGTAGAAAGAAAGTTATAGTTGAATTTTTGGAATGTATTTCGTTTTCTGTATTTATTGTTATGAGGTGTGTCTGATATGAGCTTGTTGCTCTGTTGCTGTTGCTAAATAATATTACGTCATATTAATTGGGTTATATTTGACTGAACTTTGGTTAGTTCTTCAGGCATAGTGACATTCATTGTGTAACCTCGTCTGCTCGTTTACCGGCCTACCTTATGCGATAGAATGAGCTATTGCCACAGATTGTTTTTATGGGGGTGAAATCATCCAATCCTTGGGTAAGGCGAGAGCGTAAGTCAAACTCTTATTGTATAAAACTTCATTCCTAATTCTGCTTGATAGTCCGCAGCCCGCAGCGATTGCCACAGATTGGATAAAAATCTAAAATATGCGCCATTGTCATCATATACACACATACATGTCCTTATCCCAGGCTACTGATGCTCTTCGTGTCTTTTTTTTCTCTTCATCCTCATCGAACGCCAGTCCACCATAAATCAGAATACGTTTTTCTATTCGGAAATATTACTACAAATACCAATAAGCACTACATCCACTACAAATCGACTTACTATCGTACATAATACTCATTTCGAGTACCCTCAAGCATTCGAGCTCCTTTACAAACATGATGTGACTAATATTTTTGCTTACGTCGGTCACATAGACCTAGTCTAAGAGCTGGCAGCTTTGTTTTTCTCCCCTTTGATGTCGGCGGTGCGCGCGATTTGCTGTTCCTACTTAATTAGATATGTCTTTGAGTTGCTCCTTTTTGTCCCACTAATGGTTATTGGGATGCTTGAAGAAATTGGGCAGTCTCTTTTGAGACTGAACGTCCTTTGACCGACTTGAGGTGGCCTTTGGTTCGTTATAATTAAATTTCTAGTCAAATATGCTTGTAGGATTATGGAGGGTCCTTGTGAAGTGCTTAGTACTGTAATAGTTGTTTTGTGTCTGGTTTTAGAAGGAGAATGGTTTCATTAGTGGCTCTTAGAGTAGTAGGCCTTTTTATCAAAGTGGTTGCCTTTGAAGGGATTGTGAAAAAAATAGTAGCAAGTTAAATTCTATGGCTAGTCCATTGTCTGTCGGTTGAGAATCAAACTATATAGAGACCAGATTACTAAACTTGCAGCCACGCGACTAAATAGTCTCCACATTCATTATACATATATAATTCTTTTAAACAGTATTGGAGCAGAAATAAAGTGAACGCTAATTTAAACTTTTTTGCAAAACCAGGTATACAGCTATTTCCAAAAAATCCAACAGTCCTCTACTGCCGTAACTCCCAATATTCAGAGTGCTATTAGGTCGTAAATCATTTGCACAAACATTCAGAATTTGCACAAACATCTGTAGATCACACAGTTACTTCCATTTGGCTTAACCAGAACTTGAACCAGTGAGCAAGGAAACCGAATCTCAACATTTTGGACACTGAATATCTTGGGATTTGAGTAGTTGGTCAATTGGAAGTAGGCATTCAATTTTATGATGTTTCTTTTAAGATCTTCTCAAATAAGCTATAAAGAAGAAATGCTCGTTGTTCACTAAATTATGCATAAGACTAAAATTTAGTAAAACATTTACTCTGGCTTCAATTTCGACTAATCTTGAATCTCTGGGAAGACGAATTAACAAACTCCCAAATATCAAATCACGAGCACTTCTGATTAACCCCTACCAACACAACATAAGCACATATCAATTCAGCTAATTCCAATCCCAACAATTGTGAGGAGTGTGGAATAAATTTACTTTCCCTCTTTGTTTTGCATTGAAAAAGATTTCTTTGAAAATTTTCGACGCTCAGTGCTAAATCCGTATGAGCTGCGCAAATTAGATTGCGATGGCTCGAGGGAGGTTTAAAGATAGATCGTTTGATTAAAGCGGCTGAGCTAATGTTTACTCTATCATTAATTAGGTGCTGTTACTTTCTTCAGACTGAAAGATTGTGCCTTTGGCAGCAGATTATGTGAAGGAATTTCTATTTGAAATACTCGTAATGATGTGGTTTGTACTGGATTTTTGATTGAAATTTGAGGTTTTATTTTAGTCTTACTCATTGTTAGGGTTTTCTAATTGTGTATTTAATTTAAGTGAATCATTGGTTTTCGGTTTAAAATCTTCTATTTGTGATTAGTTGAAATTTTATTTATTTTTAACAATTACATAGTTCTGAACACACAATAATAATTTGACTATATGACACCGAAATCTACCATTTATCGACACTATCACTGCCACCGTCACTAAATAAATCTTTACAAAATGACCTCAGCAACAACTGCCATTTACAAAATGACCTCAGCAACAACTGCATTTTTTATTGTATAAACCGGTAAACGAGCAGACGGAACACCTGATGGTAAGCAATGGCCGCCGCCCATGGGCACCATAAACACCAGAGGCGTTACAAATGCGTCGAGCCGGATCAGCCGGATTCGTGCCAAAGCATGGCTCTCCTTAACCTTCCTATACAAAACAGAAAACATGAACTCTTTACTTTACTAACAACCCTAAAAAGACTCATAAAATTGTTCATACAAAATTGGCCATAAAAAGTTCACACTCCATTCAAAAAATATTACAGAAAACAATAACACAAGAGCGTTTGAGAGAAGTCCACTCAAACCAGGCGATAGTTGACCAATAGTTGAAGAGGCTTTGTGTTGTATGAAACAGAATACGTTATAGCAATCACTGCTCGAAACTATTTGAATTGCCAATGAAATATGAACATTGTTTGAATGGAACCTATCACAGAGGAATTTACATTCTACACTTTATTGGCTATACTTGTTTGTTGTTCTATGGTTTGATTTTGGGATAGTGGATGTGGTGAAAGTGGGTTTATTGTTTAAAGAGTTTTTGATGGGAGATAGGACTCTAAAGTATTATCTATATGGTTTATTTTTCTTTAGCATTTTATAAGTAAGTACTTATGATGAGCAGGTATAGACCTGTCTTGTGTTGCAATGCCATTAAAAAATAAATCACAGTGAGCTGGCTAAATGAAGCCGTACAACTCTGCCCTCCCTTGCAGGAAATAACATATATGATATCTCTATGCAAAAACGAAACAGCAATCGATCATAATATTTACGAAACGAATTAAATAGGAATCGATCCTTTGATTTCCAATCGAGCGAGTATAAACAAAAAAATCGACGAATCTCTAATTGCCTCAAAGCGGGTTATTTTATTTATTTAAAACACACTCAGCCCTCTGCTTGCGTATTGACGGTCTTCGATCGAGTGCAAAACCAATTTAACGGTACATTGCAATCCTTCCTTACAACTACGGTAATAGAGTTTATTTTTCCGTGTTTTATTGAGTTTTATAAGTTTGTATATGTCTGTTGAATAGATTTATATTCAATTTAACTTTTCGCTGTTAGGTTTCCATTGGTTACAATAAATAAGCTCGTGATAGGTCGTTTTGTTGTTACGAATGTTTGAAGGTGTTTGGTCGCGGGTTCGTGTACGTGATCCAGAATTTTATTGGCATTTAGTGTTTTAGGTTACAATGGCTTTACTGATGTGCCTTAATTTCTTTTGGGGTGCTGTTGCTGAATTTGGCTATTCATTGTTTTGTTTTGGTCCTTCGATACAAAAGACACTTACTACAATAACTTACATTATTATTACAATGTAATGTACGAATGTTAAAAAGTAAGCAGTGTGTACCTTGACCACTTTACCCGTATTACAGAATCCAATTCAGATCGATTAACTTTGATATTGTACACAAATTTCGTACTCTTAAGTTTCAACACTAAAAAAGGGCCCATTGCATCCGTAGTGCTCTCTCTCCGTGGATATCGTAGTGTTCTCTGCTAAACTTGAACTTTGAAACTGCGATTTCTATCCTATTAAAAGGAACAGGAGCATAGTTCAACAGTAGAAGGTAAAGGGCCCTTGATAATGATGAACTAAAAACAACACACAGGTAAAACCGAAGTAGTCAGATGTTGCCGAAAAAGTGTCCTTTTACCTTTTTATAGACCGTTTCGCAAAGTATCTAGTTACTTAGGTTTAACGCCGGGTAAACGTACCTATTACTCTAAATAAACACTGGGGCGATGGCCCAATAAATGGGACCTGAATGACTTGGGTCTACAAAAATGTGATAAAACTTTATATAGGTCAGATAGTGCGTCTAAATATTGAGTACTAAGTCGTAATTCTAACACTTTATTTTTATTTTTATTTAAAACAATGTTTCTGCGTACATACTTGTAAAAGGTTCAAAAGGTTGACTTTATTTTTATTTAAGTATTTTTGATTTGTAGAAAATAAATCCTTTATGCTTTCTTCCTTTTATTACTTTCATACGTGTGAAAATTAAAACTTTAAACCATACCCCATAAATGTCTCATCAAATAAAAAAGCGATAATGTCGCAGCTTAGTGACGCAACACGTGTAATCCTATGGTCAGCGATGCGTTTAATATTGTTTCACCCCCTTCATTCGTCAATTCATGATTATGGGGTAGGGTTAAATAGCGGATCTCATCAGGTGCAAGCAAACATTAACTTCGTAGCGGTCAAGCGCGTGTGACCACCACTGTACATTATATAGGCTACACAATACAGGTGGTCAAGTGTGAGTGACCCCCATTGTACATACTCACATACATAGGTTACACAAAAAGCTATACAAAGTACAAACATTTCTAAATTAGGAATTTCCCTAATCTAGATTTTGTATTGGAAGTTAAGTGGAACAGTAGTACTCGAACCAATTTAATTGAATTATTTCAGTTCACTCACTTTGATGTACGTTTGGCATAGTTCGAATGTTGCTACTGTTGTTTTCCCATTCATTCCTATTCAATCAGTTTTTATTAGCTTTGTGTTTTATTTTTGTTGGTGTAAGACCTTTATTATTTAGAAATATTTAATTTTGTGATAAATGATAAATGAATGATAAATGATATTTATTTCTGTAAATAGATTATAAAATAACACTTTTACACGTCAATATTTCAAATAGCTAGATGAGGCCGGCATTTCCTATCCGACTACTCTGAGAAGAAATGCCGAAACAAACTCAGAGGTCATAGTCTCTTTTAAAGTCCAGACAAAATCAATTAGAGATGTCAGAGAACCGTGCAAGTTTATTCTGTAGTGGTCTTTTGAGGAAAGAACCACAGCAGTTTGAGCGGACCTGTTCATATGGCAGCACGAATGTGTCAGTATACAATTAGCTCAGCTGACGGCTGTTGCTGAATGATCCGACGAACAATACAAACCAAAAGAACATTTGGGTAGGCCACACAAATGCTCACACTGTCAGAATATAATGGCAAACTCTCGCACGGTCCTCAAACTAACAATTTTAAAAATAATATGTAAAAAAAAAAAAATATCGAATGATATTAATGTATATCATGTCAAATTGTATAAAAATGTAACTTGTGTTACAAACATGTCAACATGACCTGTGTGGACATTATAGCGGCTCACTCCCAAGCCTGACTATCATCTAAGTAGTCTTTAATTTTATAAAAAGCTTTACTATACAGTTTTTCTTTAATAACATTTTTAAATTTATTCAGGCTCAAACTTTGAATATCGCTGGGAATTTTATTGTAAAAGCGTATGCATTGACATCTGAACGAACTACTTATTTTCTTAAGTCTAGTAGTGGGAACAATATATTTGTTTTTACTTCTAGTGTTTATATTATGTATATCACAATACTTTTTGAATAAATTAATGTTTTTGTGAGCATACACTACATTTTCATAAATGTATTGAGAAGGAACAGTCAATATATTAATTTCTTTAAATAGTTCCCTAAGAGAGTGCCTCGGACTAAGATTATAAATTGATCGAATGGCTCTTTTCTGCAGCACAAAGACAGACTGAATGTCAGCAGCATTTCCCCACAGGAGGATACCATATGACATGATACTATGAAAATAACTAAAGTATACTAATCGCGCTATATTTACATCGGTTAAATTTCTAATTTTTTTAACGGCATATGCTGCAGAGCTGAGCCTTTTCGACAACTTATCTACGTGTGGAGCCCACTGTAGCTTAGCGTCCAGAGTTATACCTAAAAAGACAGTTGAATCTACAGGGTCCAACTCCTCGCCCTTGATTAGCACGCTGGTTTTCACATGTCTAACATTTGGTGTTGTGAATTTAATGCATTTAGTTTTTGATTCATTAAGTAATAAATTATTGGCACTAAACCAGCGTACTATTTTTGAGAGAGCACTATTTACATGATCACTGACTAATTGTCCACGTTTGAGTTTAAACAATAAAGATGTATCATCAGCAAACAGTACTATCCCATGGTTATCCTTCACAAGGTAAGGTAAATCATTAATATAAATAAGAAAGAGAAACGGGCCGAGAATTGACCCCTGCGGAACACCCATCCTAACAATAGACCCGGAGGAAACTTTTCCGTTAATGTCGACTCTCTGAATCCTATCACTCAAGTATGAAATAAGAAGATCCAGAGAGCTGCCCCGTATTCCATAATGGGATAGCTTCCTGATCAGTGTTTCATGAGAGACACAATCGAACGCCTTGGATAAGTCACAAAAAATACCCAATGCGTCGGCCGAGTCCTCCCATGCATCATAAATGTTATTAAGAAGTTCAACACCGGCATCAGTTGTTGAACGACCCCTTGTGAAACCAAACTGGTTTCCATGTAATAATTTATTTCTATTAAAGAATCTTTGCAACTGATGTAGAATAATTTTTTCAAAAATTTTACTGAATGTAGGTAGTACTGAAATAGGTCTAAAGTTAGTGGGGTCAGAAGTACTACCCGATTTAAATAACGGAGTTATTTTACTATTCTTCATGAGATCAGGAAACACACCACGATCGACACAGTTATTAAAGATTAGAGCTAATACGGGTGCTACAATATCTATTACAGAGCCGGTAATGTACACAGAATTACCCCACAGATCTGCAGTCTTTTTCTTGTTCAAGGTATGGAACGTTTTGACAATATCTGTATAATCTATGTGTTCGAAAGAGAAGCCTAAATTGCAAGCTGCAACATTTTCTTTTAGTAAAGATTCTGCAACTGTGGGAGATGAGTTCAAAGACTTAGTAGTGGACACAGGAACGTCCGAAAAGAAGTTTTCAAATGCAGCTGCGACTTCTGCATCCGATTTAATTACATTATTATCAATTATAAGACTAAATTCACTACTCTTCTCTTTAGACCTCCCTGTTTCACTGTTAATAATACTCCAGGTCGCTTTAATTACATTGTCACTGTTTTTTATTTTAGAGCTCAAGTATAACGATTTTGCAATGTGAATACATTTATTAATTTGGTGACTCTTTCTGTGGGTGTTACATATCGTAAACGCTGAGTAAGGGACATTTGACAGGGACCAATCACCAGTGCTTCGTCTGTTGGGTCTGCGATGATAAAAAAGAAATAAATTAAACAATCGTATCGTCACCAAGCCTTTTTATCCCCGAAGGGGTATGAGAGGTACACATTATGGCACGCAATGCCATTGTATAATGACACTCAGTTTTCAACATTTCTGTCACCATGTAATAGAGGTGAGTCTACTGTCATATTCTGGACATAATTGCAGACCGCAGTTAGCACGGATGCTACTACTGAGAGATTAAAAAAAACAAAAGTACATGGAAAAGAATCTAACCAAGTAATATTTGCCCAAGGCGAGAGAAGTCATGTATTGATTTTCCCTCCCTAGAAAAAACTAAGTAATATATCCTTAGTAAGCTATTGGGATACCTGTGGGAGGAATAGGGGTGATAGAAAACGAATTACACACACCAATATATGTACAAAATAAATGATAATATACATACATTTTGCAACCAAAGCATTCTAGAGTAACAGTTGATTGGCAATTACAGGCATTACTACTAATGGTCGTAAGGTAATAGCAGCGTTAACATCAATTGTACAGAATAATTACTATTACGTTATAATAGACGTCTAAATGGTTTATTGTAGTACAATTATATTGATAGCTGTTGTTTCAATTGTGCGATTAGGACACCTAAAACATGACGTCACCTCTTTAAAGGAAGGTTAGGTAGAGATAAACAATATCATCAGCCTATAAGTGGCTCCTGCTCACCAAGGCCTGCGAAGAAGGTTTGAGTATTAATCACCACGCTTGCTCAATGTAGGTTGGCGATTTCAAACTGATAATTAGAAATTATAAGCCTAGATTTTCTCACCATGTTTTCCTTCATAACTCGGAAAAAGTCACATTGTTACGTATCGTTGGTAAGTTTGGAACCCGCACGCTTATGCATGAGAAGCGGGCTTCTGAAATCTGTAGGTCATCATGATAAACAATATGGACATATACAATTAATTGTACTTGACTTGAACAATACTTTTCATTACTTTCCAATTATGGATCCAACATAAAAAGAGGTGAGCATATTAACTTATACCTAACCCTACGAAGAAATTTCGTTAGACCGAATAAACGTACCTAATAAATACTTGCCCAACGCTTAAAGCCATGATATAAATTCTTTATACATATTAACCAAAGAATTAGAAAACAAATACCCCTTTCACAAACAAGGGCTTAAAACCACGACAAAGTTTAGGTACACGCTAATTCCCCATATTCATGTCCCAAATTCTCAAGTAATTCTAGTCGCTCTAAATATTCAACCTAATTTGAATAAGATCTTTGTTTCCCAAATTATCTACAAAACGTATGAGTACAGTGACGTTCACAAAAAGGAATATTTTATTCAGATAGTATTATTTTAATTTCAATACATATCGTCACGCCTTTTATCCCTGAAGAGATAGGCATAGGTGCACATTATGGCTCGTAATGGCACTGTACAATGTACACCCACTTTTCACCATTTGTGTTATAAGTCCCATGTAATAGGAGGTGAGCCTATTGCCGTATACCGGGCACATTTCCAGACTACCTGTTACTAATGATATTTTTTTGGAAAACCGAAAAAATCTCAGTAATACTTCACTCGACCTGCGAATCGAACTCGAGAACCCTGGTTCGGCAATCGCACTTGCAACCACTTGGCCAGCGAAGCATTCAATTTAAATACTTTTATATTAACTAGTTTATTAAGTTGTTTGGCAGTAGCAGATTAAAATCTTGTTGTCAACCTTATTCTCTCCCCAGGTATCATGAGATCCGATTAAGAAATTGCACATTTGACATAGACCAAGCAGCAGTGCTCTTATGCTCTAGTAAATCTGTACCCTTAGTACGAGTTTGCTTTACGTTGAACGAAAATGAAACGAGAGCGCGTTCGGCTCTTTGATTAGGCGGTACCAATGAACCAACCAATCAGAGCGCGAATGCGCTTTCATTTCGATAACTTCTGATCCTTTTGAACCAATAATAATTAGTAATTAACCTTCCTAAGTAGGAGGTTTTGAATTACTATGTAGAGGACCAGCATTGGACTGTTTTGAGCTGTTGATTGTCTCATGATGAACATGAGAGTGACATCGTCATCAAATTCCAACTTTCCATCTAACACAATTTTTCCACGTGTTTATCTATCTAAAGCAATTTAAGACCCTAATAAATAAACACAAGAACAATACTCGTACAAATAACTAATTAATCAACCTAATTACAGCAATGCTTTATTTTGGCACGCAACTGTACTGTAATAGAACGTTAATTTCTCATATGCTACACAGCCGAGAGTCAAACTTTGGAGCCCACAGCTGGTGCACCAAGATTCCGATGCTAATGAACTGAAGTTATACCATAAAAGCATATCAAGATATTTGCATTTTGAGTAGGTTTCTTCCGCGAGCCGCGAGCGTTGCGACAGAATCGAAAGTTACACTTTAAAGTGGTTTTTAAAGAGTAAAATGTGTAATTTCGGTCTATTAAAAACTGTGTTTCCCGAATAAAATATTCTAAGTTTTAATTCTATGTATTTATTAAGCACTGATGTATGTTTTCATTACAACAGAGCTTTGTAAGGTCACTGGGTGCCGCTGGATGCAGGTCGCTTTCAACCGGCGTATCTAGAAGTCATTGCCGTTGAAGTCTATAAGACGACGTCTTATAGCTGTACTGATGATGATGATTACTCAATCTTGTCTTTAAAATATATTTCTTTTTATTTTCCATAGCACCCGTCCACACACAAACGTCGTGTAGACCTACACACCACCACGACATTCGTCAGTCAACAGTCTGACTAAACAATGACTTATCTTTTCAAACATATAAGAGCAGGTAAGTGAGTTGACCAAACATGAATTTTGCACTTCACATCCAATCTTCTGAAGTTAGATCAGACGAATGATGACTGCATGCATCGCATTGTGTTCCGTTCCCTTTAAACTTGCCAGCTTTTAGTTAACAAGCTCTGGATAAGCTGAATCTATTTAACTTACAGCTAAGTTTTTGCTGAACTTCCCAGGAAACTCCAGTTGCTTGCTTCAGGAAAAACAAAACAAGTAAAGAACGTCTTTGTAAAAATTCTTAGTATCTATTTATCTCTCGGAATTAGTTACGATTCAAGCTAAGAGTACATTTCATTTATGTTGTTGATTTTTTTTTATTTCCATTTATGTAGTAGGTTGTTTGTTATTTATATTATTTATGAAAGCACTCATGTCAATGCTTATAATATGTAAAAGTCGTAAATACACTGGTATAAATATATTTTACAAGTATTTGTGCTTCATTGAGAACTTCAAAAATAGAGTAAAATAATTTTTACCTGTAAAATTACACGGGACGAGCTTACTATCTCAAAAGTAATAAAATAGGGTAGATTACTACGAATTTTTATTTAAATATCCGTCTTCTAGATTATTTAAATCCTAAGACACGTACATTTTATTTTCTTACGGAATTTGTTTCCGTGAGAAAAGAAAATAATACATATATACAATATAAGAAAATATACTTTCGAAGATAATTATATCGATTTGAAACGTCGTCGCTTGACGTCACTTATAGATACATTTTATACGTAGAAATGATATATTAGTTTATAATTTTAATAATAAAATATATTTCCTATTTATTTTCATATAAAGAAAGACGTCGTTATGTTATGTTGACACATCTACATTTGTCTTTGCAATGAAGCAATCCAATCTCACACAACTGAAAAGATCGAACAAACATTCCCTTCTTCGTTCCCTATTTAGCGAAAAACATGGCGTCGTTTTAACTCTCCAGCTAATTGGATGCTGTTTACGCGGAACTAATTAATACATTATCATTACGGGACAAAATCTATCTGCTTACAGTAGGGGGGATGATGAAGAGTTACTGATTGGAACTTGTTTGGTAGGGGAAGCCATTTTGTTCAACACTCCAAGGGGATAAAGGCGTTTGGAAGTCAAGTGACTTTTGAGATCTGTTGGCCTAATTTATAGACGTGACTTTGAACCAATTTTGGATATTGGTAATTGAATGAGCAGTTAAGTTTTATGTTTAATTTGAATGCACGGTTGGTGCAGTGGTTGGGCAACCGGCTGTCGTGTAACGTGTAGTAGGTTCGATTCCTTCAAGGAGCAACTCTTTGTGTGATCGACAAATTGTTGTTTCGGGTCTGGGTGTCTTGTGCATGTGAAATTGTATGTTTGTAAATGCACCTACGATACAGGAGAAAATCCTAGCATGAGGTAACGTATTTTTCTTAAAAAAAAGAAAATAAAAAATAACTAGCTTGAACAAACAATAATGTTCTTTGAATATGAGTATGTAGAATAATGTAGCTTTAAACTTTATAGGATTTAAGGGTTCTGAATGCATTGGAACTCTTCCAAAGTTAACTGGAGCGTGAATGAATATCTTAAACCGATCCAAAACAAAACTGCTACTGTCTGTGTCCGTATACTTGTCAGTCTGCACTGATAATAATATTCAGGCAACACCTATATAAATAAAAGAGAAAAACTGTTAAACTAAACATTAGGTGTAATTTCTGATAGGTATAAGTGAAGAATTTGCATGTGCCATTTGACTGTAAATAAAGAGTAGCAAATGAAAACTCTTGTAATATAATCAAAAACTTGTTGTTCAATAAAGTGTGAATACACAATATTTTTATATAAAAAAATTCACACACTAAGATTTTTTCTTGCGTCGTGGGTACATGGTACAGGTTTTACAGACATACACATGATACCCAGACCCGGAACAACAATTTGTGAATCATATAAAGACACCGTGCGGGATTTGAACCCGCTACACGTTGCACGGCTACTGCGCCAATCGTAGAGGTGAATTAAACGAAGTAACCATAAAATTAACAATAGTTATCTTTACTAGCCTATTACGTAATGAACCTTGAAAAGACTAAAAATAAAATCAATTGTTCCGAAGCAACCGATTTTGTATAAAAGAACATCTTCACTCAACGTCCTATAGCCACAAATCCTTACTTACTTTCCGAAGAAAACGCCTACGTACTTCATACAGCCTATTGTTATTGGGGCCGCGTACCTAAGGACCTATTAAGAGTTGGTCGTTAAAACGAAGCAGATAACTCCTTAATTGCTAAGAAACCAAATTCTTATCTCGTCGGATCTTTGTAAAAAACTTTTTTACAGATAATGGTCTGAATGGCTTTGTAAAAGGTTTGAGACAGGGCCTGATAAAACGTGAAGTTTTCTTGTATCTTTTGATCAGTTCAACCATAAGTTTGGTGGGAGTTTTTGACTGATGATTTCTGGAGATACGCGTTTGTATTTTTGGAAAAAAGTGCGTTGTAATGGTTCAAAATAAAAAAAATATCATGTTTGATTTTTTATTTATTTCGTTGTGGGATTCAAGACAGTTATTCATGTCTGTAAGACGGTCCAGACTTCAGTGTTTTCATGGTTGTATCTACTGTAGATCCTGGCTTACAGGAGTAGTAGCAGTACGGGAGTAGTTGTCCCATTAACAATGCTTGATTTGTGGCCGAAGTACATCGATTCTCAGAAGAGGTAGTTTTATGTGGAAGTGTCATTATAAAGTGAACGAATTATACAAGAAGAAACTTGATTCCGAGCTAGCATTGTCAATTTCAAAATTGAAAAGCAAGTAACGACATTTCAACAATTCGACACCACAATATTCATATATACTCTACAAACTTACCGAAAAAGAAAAGAATTGATATTTATTTTTCTGACATCATCCGCTTCAAGACCCAGTTGTACTCGTACCAAGATCCAAAACGATTCACGTCACCGATCCTTCCCATTTCATATAGAGCCAATACCAAAACGTGACGACAAAAAAAATCGAATGCAAAGTTCACGCAAAACTTTTGTCGGGATAAAATATTCCTGAACCCACGGTTACACAAGACATCAAGCGATAACAACCAGTTTATCATGACCTCGTTTTGTATAATCTTTTCTTACATTCCACGGTCAGTTTATACTGGTCATGTATAGCAATGTGTGTGTACCTCAAAATGTTGGGCCAAAAATATACTTCTATATTTTCTGCCTAGAATTTTTTCGTTAAACTTAAAATGACGTAAGTGAGCCTACAGATCACCTTATTGTGGCCTCCCGTGACGTTATAAAGTCATGTATAAACTGGAAGAGATCACATTTTTCTCGTACCACGTTGGATACATGAACATATATTTTAGGCGTGTCGGAGCATAAATATGAAGAACTTATAAGGCAAGGTGTTTCATAAAATAAATAGACGTTACATATGGTGTTGTAGTTTTGAAGGAAAATGCGAACATTTTTCTAGTAAAAGGGGTTGAATTTTTGAAAGCGTAAGGAAGTATTTTTGATAAAATATTGTTTTCGAAAACACTGCCTGACTGACTGACTTCAACACATGACTAATGCTATAACAATTATTTTTGTAAGGGGTAAATCATTCAATGACTACTCCTGCCTTGGGCGAGGCGACAGAGAGTGGCGGACTCTTACTGACTAAAAACCACACCTTTCCTACTCCTAATTTTCGAGCTGGAGCCCCAGTAACCCGCTAAGAAGGCCACAGCTCCGGATTTTAAAGCGTTAGGAAGGGAATACTAGATGGCGACTTAATGGTAGTAACGCAGTAGTAACTACTCTTTGAAATTTCATAAAATTAACCATGAAGAAACTATTCAGTTTACTACAATTAGCTCATCCACTACACAACTCACTACTTCAAAATCATTACCCAAACAAAACAAAACCAACAAACAATTTTTACAACCACGAATCTTGTATCACAAAGCCAAAACCTCAGCAATATTTACTGGCGATATTTCCTCCAAATAAAATTTCCAGAACATTCTTGTAGTGTGAGCGAGTTATTCTAGTGTCGCCGGTTCGTGACCGGAGCAGTAATGTTCACTATATCCTGATGTTTATGTGAGCCACCGATCAGTCAAGATGCCAAGTCTATCCATTCAGGAATAGGGATGACGAGAACATTTTGTTTTTGAGGTTTATTTCGATTATTTTTGTTTTCTTACGGAAATAGTGACTCCTCATGCGGAAATCCTTAGCTCCAAAAAGGCTAGCAACGCACTTGTAAGTCCTCTAGTGTTTTGATGCTTATCACACAAAAAAAGTGTCGATGATAATATACCAATATCGTATGACGTCACTTCAAAGTATGTTTTATACTTAGGAGTGACGTAGCTAGCACCCACTCCTAAACTATAATTCGTTATAATACGTTACATTTTCTCATTATCTACCTGACGGGATAAATAAATTTTTAACACATTTCCATTGGGTTGACCTAAATAAAATCTAAGAATCAGAATTACATGTATTTCTAAATGTTGTAAGTTTATGATTATTTTAACCCTTTAACGGTTATAAGGATCTAGATGAGATAGAAAGATTTGGTTTCAGGTCGAAAAATAAAATTGCAAATAGAAATTTTGTTCCATTTTTATTGGTTTTTATTGGTGGGAAAAATATTCCCTCTAACTGCAAAAGGGTTAACACTATCAATGTAACATTTATTTTATTTATTTATTTATTTACAAATTTGCGTATACAACATTACAGCTTACGCCAATACGTTATACAGCCAAAAGAAGAAATTTAAAAAAACTAATACAATTCTTAACAAAAGAGATACAACATCAATCTGGTTTGATAATGAAATCGGAAGGTGGTTGATGGAACCTTGGGCTTTTTTATAATCGAAATGTGTATTTTTAATTTTTTTTAAACAACGAATTTATAAATGTCGTCATCCCTATTTCTCCATCGCTCGGGGAGTTAGGAAACTGGGACTTCCAATGAGTGGGCGTTTACTGCTGAATGTAATCTTAGGTTTGTTTGTTCAAGGTGATCGATTGTTGATATAAATTGTCTTCTTTTTAGTTTAAAGCTGTTTGTTGAGGTTTTGATATTAAGATGTATTTGGTTTTTTGTGCCTGTGAGCGTGGGTTGTTGGTGGGATGTTATAGATAGGTTAAAGGTGAAAATGCTAGAATAGGATTTAAGTGGGTTTTGCTCTTAAAATTGTCGCTAAACAACACTTCGTAAAGCTATGATTCCTAAAATTAAGATTACCGATGTTTTTACATAAAATAACACATGGTACGCGCTAGCTGTTTTCTTTGTACTTTCTTTGTATTATGTAATACTTTCTCTTTATCTCTTTCGTCAATAATGTTATATCTTTAAGTGTGGGTGATGCTTCGGTACGAATGGGCCGGCTCAACCAGAGTTGTACCACGGTCTTAAAGTTGCATTTTGTTGTGTGAGTGAGGCCCAATTACTCCCCCCCCAATCTCCGATTCTCCAACAACCCTTAAATTCACCTCTGGGGTTTCGGGTGTCCATGGGCGGCGGCGATTGCTTACTAACAGGAGATCTGTCTGCTCGTTTACCGGCCTATAAAAAAATCTTTATGTTGATAATTAATTAATTACCTCAGTCACATTGTAAACCTCATAAAACTCCTTACCGATCAAATCCGCAACATCTTGATTGGCCTATGTATCAAGTGTTCCTTAGAACTTAATCCCGAAGTACTTGTAAACGTCATTCAATGTCGATGTGAACGTTGCGAGGAACAAGGGTTACAAGTTATACAAAGATATATAATACCTACTTGTGTCAGTTTGTGGCGTCAGAGAGTCAGCGTCAACAGCAGAGAGGCGGAGATCAAAGATTTTTGTATTGTCTGCTAGTTGAAATGGCGGTGTTTGGAGAATATTTTTATGTTTATTCATATGCATGCATGAAGCATGAAGGTGTTTTGTCGTGCGGGAATGCTTTGGTTGTGTTTTGTCGGGTGAGTGAGGTTACCGGAGGCCTAATAACCCCCTTCACCAATATCCTCTATTCCTAAATCCCTAACAGTCCTCAAATTTTTAGGGCCATGCAATTGCGCCGATTGTTTATCACCAGGTGATCCATCTGCTCGTTAATCCCATAAAAAAGTGTCGAGTCTGAAGAAGGGAAGTAGGGGTCATTGTGTAGATTGTTAAAGTTAATTTTGTTATGACCCTTCATAATAGATTATTAATAGTTCATCAGGTTCTATACTTACTACTTTTTTATGATGGGTGAATAACATCATCTTATAACCTCACTCCCCTTAGGTAAGCCTAGAGAGAATGTAAGACTCTTACTGACTAATTACCAACCCGTTTCTACTCCTGCTTTAAACCAACCTTACGCAGCACTGAATTCTACTGTTTATGTTTCATCATCATCATCATCATCGTCATGAGCCTGTTCTCATCTACTGCTGGACATAGACCTCTCCAATGGCAAGCCTATGAGCTCGATCTTCAGATCTACGCATGCAACCACTACCAGCCTGTAATACCTTGCAGACGGTATGTACTTGTAGTATCTGCTACTTGTGACTAAAATAAAGTGGGAAATGCACACAAAACACTCACTTTATTGCAATCGAGGAGTTGACGACAAGGATCTCATTTTATGCTGAGTGCACTTAAGGTCATTGCAAGAATGGGACCGTTAACAAGAAGAAACCCGAGCTCACGAGTGGTTCCTAGTAAAATAGAAGAGTAAAATTTTATGAAGTTTCAGAGGGACACTAACTTCTTGGAAGTACCTATAGTTATTTTTGCTAATTAGGACCAGAATTAATGAGAAACTATAAGACTTCTGTTAGAGTGAGTGATAGAAAACGTACAATTAAAACTGTACATTTTCATTTTCAAAAAGTACATTTTTAACCAATTTCGAAAAAGGAGGATCTCCTGTTCTCCTGTACCTGTATGTATGTTTCTGCATGGTTATCTCACGCTCAGCTGAACTGATTTTGATGCGGTTTTCAGTATTTTTCTAACTTAGAAGAAGGTTTTAGGGATACTACCTGACTTAAAAAATGGAGGCGGTAAAGAAAATTGACGACTGTTCCCTTTTAAAAAAATAAAATAAAAAAAATTAGTGCTTTAAAAACATGTCTTAAAGATTTCCACCAAATTTTGATCTCTTTTTTCGATGTGGTTATTTTTCACATTTACCTCTATTTCAATAGCATACCTAATCTAATTTCTTCTACGCCTTCAACAAACTACCGCAGCAAAAAACGTCATCAATAATATCCTTCAACAATACAATCGTACTATATTTTATAGGACTGCGTTGAAATAAAAATAAATTATGCAATTTTCTTTACACCTTCCTTCCGCGGTGTGGCGGAGTGCAATCTAATTATGTGAGGCAACTCGCCGCTTGCGGGCACAATCTACTGACATGGATCGTGGCTAGTGATTGATGTGGCATTTCTAATCATTTAGTGGAAGGTTGGATTAGTTAAGTATTAAGTACTAGGTTTTGTATATGGAAAGATGCGTGTTATGGATGGCTTTCCTACTATCGAAACATCGCATACTCGAGCTGCGCAACTTCCTCGCAAACCTACTTTGTGGAGGCGCATCTTCATAGCACACTTTTTTTATTTGCACAGCTGCATATCACATAGCTTAGTATCAGGGAAAACGGTCACAAAGTTTCGTAAAAATGCCTTAATTTCATAATTTTGCCAATTTTGCTCTTAACGTTTACCACATGAATATGTTGAGTAGTAGTAGTGTTAAGTGAACTGTAAAATGTATTTTTGTGTAGGTCCTCAAGAGATTAATTTTATATGTATTTCTTGGTGTCTAAGCTTATATGCCTATACATTCCCATAAGCCTATATACTCAAACGTTTGCAGTTACAAGTTTTCACTAATTTCACTATACATAGTAATGAAACAGGGGTTTCTTTAAACAACCTTATCCAAAACTGTCTTCATTACTCCATGGCTTTTCTACAACCTCGAGTCGCAATGCGAATAAAAAAAGTTGTTTTTTATTACAACGACGCTTGTTGGTTCAATTTTGAAATTCAATTTAGATTTAAGTTAAAGCTAAAATGTCTTGGAAAGCACTCGGTTAGAAGACAGGTTTTAGAAAAATAATGTATCTACTTATGTGTATAGGTATGTACCAAAATTCTATTATTATAATTTTAATTAAGTTAAGAAAAAAATGTATGATATTATATCAATTTATGAAAGGTTTGAGCTTTTTTTTTCCTTTTTACTGGCTGAACCAAAATATCAGAAGCATATAGAGAGGCGGTCAGTTTGAGTTAACTACTACATAACTCATTACGTAATCTATAAGTTGTGTTTGAAGATTACAATAGTGAAGAAATTTCGTAAGTATAATTCCAGTTAATTCAATTTGGGAACATAAAGAAGTTAAATAAACGTTGACTCTACTCTGCATAAAATGATTTTTTTTATGAAAAAGCGGTTTAATCGTCTCTGTCGCTTCGTCAATGAAAACTATTGATAGTAATTCACATCGTGCGTATTACAAATACGCACGATGTGAATTGATGTGAACCGCTTTTTCATAAAAAAAAAACAGATACGTAGAATTTTTTGGAAGAAAAAAAAACCTAACAATACTCATAATTACACAACACTACCTCCCATTAAAACCGTGACAGATACTTTTCAAGCTCCTTATAAAAAACCCTTAAAAGACCCCAGACATTAAAAAACAATTTCAACGTTTATTGATCACAAATTGCTAACCAATAACTTACAGATTAGATTCAATTTACGACAGTGGTTTTTGGAATCAGTCTTCAATTTTCCAATTTTCTTAAAAGAATTTCTGTGTTCTGGGATATAGGCTCACGGTCTCACGGGCTCACAGGACGAAAATTTAATAAATTCCTCACAGTTGACGTTGAAGAAATAAATGACATTTAATGATAATAATAATGTATATTGAAAAATGAAGGAAAGTAAATGAGTTTCGGCTTTCCTTTCTTCGCCATGATGAGTTTTTGAAGATTGGAGGGTGAGGTCGGTGGTATATTATGGTGTGGCTATGTTTATTACGGTTAATCTGGTAGAGATTACTGCTGTAGGTTAAGTGATGCCGTTAATATGGATTGTACACTTGATTTATTTATTGGAAAAAGGTGTGAGATAAATAAATAAAAACAACGGTCGTTTTTAATTTGTATATTTACAGAAATAATTTTTCCAGCAGATAGTTCGAACCCCATTACATATTACTTGTAGTATACAGGGTATTCAATGGCACTCACTTTGGATACTTTAATTGCATGCACATCAGTTTTCTTCTTTGTGGAATTGAAGGTTGTGCCTGTTATGTTATATTTTATTGCCCAATTACTCACCTTCCCAATCCCCGATTCCCTTAAATTCATAACCCCTAAAAAGCTTGCAACGCACTTGTAACGCCTCTGGAGTTTCAGGTGTCCATGGGCGGCGGCGATTGCTTACCATCAGATGATCCGTCTGCTAGTTTACGGGCTTATCAAAAATGCCTTTAGAGAAAGAAATAATAACATTTTGCTTATCTTTTACGAGAACTATTAAACAAACAAACACTGACTTAAAAGCACAACGGAAATGTTAACAAAGTTCCCTACTTTCCAGCACTGTGCTTCACTCTCAAACTAGCTGAACAAAAATTTTATTTTCATTAAGTTTGTTTGGAGCATTTTTCTTAATGTTTTGTGTAAAATAAGATTTACTTTCCTATGCATTTTGTGGCGTCATTTTTGGCCTCGTTAGTTTACTGTGCGGTTTAAGTGGGACCTCTAGAATTATGCGCTGTTAATGTACAAAGGTAGTTATTTAAAAGATTTTGTGGAAAATCTTGTTAGGAATATGAAGATTTATGAATATTATACTGCAGCTCTGCTGTTATACTGTTAGATAGTTGTTCATTTTGTTGACAAAAGACTTGACAATTATCACTGTTATTTTTCTTAGTGTTTCCGTCTTTGTCGAATGACAGATTCGAATCACCATCTTCATTTAACCATATGGTATGGGATATCACCTAAGTGTGAGAGAGCTATGCTTCGGCATAAATGGGCCGGCTCGACCGGAGTGATATCACGGCCTTACAGAAAACCAACGTGAAACAACGCCTCTGGTATTTCAAGTGTCCATGGGCGGCGGCGATTGCTTACCACCAGGTGATATGTCTGCTCGTTTACGTTCGTGATTCATAAAAAATAAAAAATGTTTTTTCAGTGTTCTCAATTGAGATTTGTTTCCAACAACCAGAAAGCTAGTTAGCACGTATCAATGCACACATTAAACCTATCAATTAACCAAAATTAACACAAATATCCTTGCACCCAAGCGCACCCAGGTTACCAAGTACCACAGCTCTAAGTTAGAAGAACGTGCCTAAACATAACTAGACAACTTAACTAAGTGAACGCTAACGCCTGTCAAGTTGGTACGTGTCGCCTCCTCTCTGTCGTATGCTTAGCAACGTCTATGATTGCCGGTAATCTAAGGCATAATGTGTAATTCTGTGGTGATTAGATGTCTAAGAATCTATCTATATTTATATAAGTATATAGGTATATAAATAAATTGCCGTTCGTTAGTCCCGCTAAAACTCGAAAACGGCTGTATTGCTTTGGCTAATTTAGGTATTGAATTGAGGAATCGGGGATTGGGAAGATCGAGAAGGGGGGTAAACGGGTCTCCTCACACGTGGACCTCACACAAATCAAGCGTTGTTTCACATTGGTTTTCTGTAACTCAGGTAGACCGTAGAAGCATGGTTCTTCGACACTTAATAAAGCTATTGCTTTGTTCTTTAGAACAATGAGGAATAAAATGCCCAGTTACAACCAGGATATCTGTCAATTCTGAGAAAAAAGATAGGGTATAAAAGGTACCTATATAAATAGGAATATTATTGGAAACACTCAATAAATGGGTGTTTTCCACGAAAAGTGGCTCTGAATGTCAATAAGAACCTAATTATACTAATATCTGGTATTCAATAAAGATCTTTATTTATACCTGAATACGACCCAAAAACCTCACTCGAGGTCATTACTCCTGTACTAAATAACATGCTTTATAAACATGATATTATTAATATTGGATCTAGCGTATGTGTGTCAAACGTGTCAGTCGGCGAAGTTTGAGTATTAACTATGTGTTTAACTCATTAAGCACTTTAAGTGACGTACCAATGTGTGTTTGTTTGTTTGTCATCGTAATAGATGTTATCAGAATATACATACATCATTTGTAATAGATTTACTGCCTACTCAGAGTCATTTCAATAGTTTTACCTACAAAATCTTTAATAAGGTATCGTTTAAGTATTCATTAAATGACTCTGAGTACGGCAGTTAGAAAAATATGATAATAATTATGTTGTCGTAAACATTGATTAAGGAACTAGCTTCTACGGTATACAAGAAGAAACTATTTAGGACCTTTCAATGTGCCTGTATGTGGTTTAAATAAATGCTTTTACATTAAATATACATTTGCCAGAGACTGCCAGTGCTTTCTGAAGAACTCTAAAGATCCTATTGAGACCAGTATTGAAGTATAATTTTTAATTGAAATATAGTTGATTTTTGTAATGTCATTTACCAGTATTGTCTACTATCTGTGTTATTAATTTTTGTGCTCTAATTAAAATTGAATTGAAGTGAATTTAATTGAACTTGAACCTTAAGCAGTGAACTCTTACTTGCTTAGCATGGAGATTATGTTATAATATATAAATCTAAGCAAAGTGTACCACTTAGCTTCGACTATCAATACAGTATGTTATTTATGTCATGTAGATTAACACCCATTTCACAGACACGATTTTCATATGGAAACCGCAGGCATTTCAGCTGAATTACCACTAATGGATGGATTTTCAAGGCATATTTAGAAACCGCGATTGGATTTTGAAAGCTTAAACAACTTTTGAATGAGTAATGTTTAGGAATTTTAGGTAAATCAACAAAAAAAAAACATAAAAATGGTATATTTACCGATTTACCTAAACGGTTGCTCTCAGCACGGTTATTTTATTTTGGTTACAGCATTTCAATTATCTTAGGAGTTTTTATCAAAACTTTTACTAATACTAAATTTCACATACACTTTACACCCAGACCTGGAACAACAATTTGTGGATCACATAAAGTATGGTAAGCAGCTGTGTCTATCACTCAGTTTCTGTAACGTCCAAGAAGTACTACTAGTCAAATGACATTTGAATATAATGTAATTTTTAATAATATTTAAATAATACCAGCTCTTTTTTATAATAACTATCGTAAGACATACTAAGTTAACTAAAAAATCACGGTTTACATAATGCTCTGCTCATGATGAAGAGTCCTTCTGTGACTCGAAACTAGTAGAGCATTTCTCCATTAATGTATAGTAAACCGTGATTTTTAGTTAATACCAGCTCTATTCATCGATAATCCCACGAGACTCGCACGCAATCACCATTAAACTACACTACACATACAAAATGAGCGTACAACAAAATTGAAACAGGGACACATCCAATGAAATCAGTTGCATAAAACGGGCGGCGACACACCCATCTATCAGCGCGCGATCGAAACGTACGATGCTCATTAATAAGACCAATCGGGTGTGTTTTCCGCCTTAGCTGGGAACGTCCTGCCGGTGACAGTTGACGGCCGATTGCCAAATGTTTTGGCCTAGCGAGCCGTGTCTAGGTTCTAGTTTTTGCACATGTGGACATTTTTTGTTTTAATAGTAACAAAATTGTGTAGGAATTGGAGTGTATTGTGGACATGCTTTTGTGAAAATCAATGTAAAGTAACTGTAATATACATAAACATCAATAAATGATAGAATGTTTTTGTAATAAATATCGCGAGACACACTAAATTAACTAAAATCACGGTTTATGAAGAAAAACTCCTCTACTACTACTACGCAACACCACGCAACGTCACGCCTTTTATCCCCGAAGGGTTAGGCAGAAGTGCACATTACGGCACGTTATACACATTTCACCATTTGTGTTATTAGTCCCATGTAATAGGAGGTGAGCCTATCGATATATACTAGGGTACTGGTACACTACTACTACTACTATTACTACGCTGCTCATGATGAAGGGTCCTGCGAACAGTGACTCGAAACGCTAGTAGAACTTTTCTCCATTAATTTACGTGAGTAAACCGTGATTTTAGTTAATGATAGAATGTTAGTAAAACCGTCGACAGCGTTATTATGATGTGACCTATGTTCCTGTCTTGGTGATTGGTTTGGTAATAAAATAATAATATAACGCTCTGTTATATGGAATAGAGGGCAGAATGGCAGACAGAGCATCTAATGGTAAGTCATATTTGCTTTTTTTTAGCGTTGATATGTGATAGTCTGCGTTTAGCCATCACCGCTTACTGCCAGGACGGCGAAGCAAAGATGTGGCCGAAGATGCTTTATTTTATTTTCACTCCAAACTTGATTCTATCGACCCGGTAACAGTATCGGTGTTAATTTATTTAAATAACAAACCTATTATATTATCTTTAGATCATACTACTACGATCATGATTGCATTAATAATTAGTGCCAAATTATATTATTAAAACCACATTTGGCACACATGCACTGGATTAAAAGGTGATAAAACCGCATCATGTACCAACAGCTTGCCAACCAATACCTACGCGTATGCGTTCATAGCGGTGAAGTTATAATTAATAATTAGTAGGTATATTTTTATTTAAATCGATGTCTTGTGTATCATGATGTATCAGTAGCCATAGTAATGGTTTGCTTTACCAACCAAAGAGAAAAAAAAAAACCAATAAGTGCTCCGCACGCGCTCTTGTTTCAGGGTACAGAAACTTGCCTCAAGTCAGAACCTCTACGTAAATCACCAACAGCTGCTTCTCTTACATAAGATGGGGTTGAGATCAGATCAGCCAGTTTAAAAGGCTCAGGTTTATTAGACAGTGCTAGAGGAAATTTGGAACAGGGGTAGATTATGGTCTGGAATAACACACAGGACTATATTCCACGTGAACGCGGGCGAAGCTGCTGGCAGAAGCTAGCAAAAAATAAAGGTAGGTACAAAATATTATAAAGGTAATAATACTTTTTGTTTACATCAAAAAGCACACGTATCAAATATGGAGATGTTTAAAAATATCAAAGTAGAAACTTCAAAGAGTCATCCATGTTTGAGAGACAACATAGAAAGACGTGTATTTGTTAGAAATGACACGTGTCACACGGCTGTAGGTTGCACAAGCGTAAGACCTTCCCAAGTTGGTACAACGTTCAAAGACATGCACGTTTGGTGCAAGTTGTTGGTGGATAGCGTTGTTGAATAGTTTAGTAAAGCTGTAATTGTTCGTTTTAAGGATTTTGATAATTTTACTTAAGATACCCATCAGCCTTTGTGACTCTGTGCAAACTTTTATAAAAATCGATTCAACTGTTTTGGAGTAAAACTTCAGTAGATAAAGTAATTATTTACTTTTAAATTAAAATGAAAATTAAATTATCAAAATAAAATTGCAATCAATTCTTTAGCTGAAGAGCTAAAGAACAATTTCAGTAGCAAACTGCAGTGAATGGAAACATGCTAATGTCCATTTACTAAAACTTGGAATTTAACTAAGACTTGGACTTTAACTAAGGGCTACTAAATGGACTTTACTAAGACACAGTAACCAACTAACAACACCAATTCATATAAATAATGATTTTACATATTATACAAAAACACAAATTATGTAATTTTAAAATCAGAAATACCAAAGTAAAAGTTAAAATCATTTATTCAATTAGATCAGGAAGGCATTTTTGAATGTGTAGCAATATATTATGTACATATGTATATTGTATGCCTGAACAAAGTTTAAAAGCGAAATTCAGTCAGAGTTGTGAAGTGTCTCACCCTGAACTTGATCGTGAGTTTTAATGAAGTATTTGTTAAGACAAACTTAAACTAAAGCGCGGTGTATTTTACAAGATACACGCGCCTTATATGACACTAATTTAACAATTATTTGATTAAATCCGGCTTTTTATCAAGATAAATGGCATTTTTAACCGTCTTCTAGAAAAGAAGGAGGTTTTTTTGTTTGACCTGTATGTATGTTTGTGCGCAGTTGTCTGACGATAGACTAAACAGATTCTGATGCGGTTTTCAGAAAAGTTTTTGTTACTTAGGAATAGCTTTTAGTATGTATGTTGTTAACTGACAAAAAAGGAAATCAGAAACGGTTATTTGAAACGTAGTTTATTGAAAATTTTATTTTTATTTTTTTTTGTAGGTAATAACAATATTCCAACTTCGAGACATTTAGTTGTCTCACACCTAGTATAAGACTAAGGCCGCGAACACACAGGCAGGTGGCTTGGCCTAGGTAACCTAAAATAAAACGAACGTTCCAAAATGACAAGACCTATAGGCATCAGCCGGTCGCGTTCATTTTATTCGTTTTACTGGGCTAAGACACTAGGCGCTAGTGATGCAGTGCGTTCGGCCTATGAATTGCC